>NC_133622.1:205088346-205405013 GCF_048593235.1 Sminthopsis crassicaudata
CCTTGGACACGGGGGTGGGGGGTGGGGTGGGAAGAGAACTTAATAAGTAACTGTTAAATTCAATTTCCAATTTGACCGCAGACCTTTTAAATCCTTAGCTGTTGCAGGGTACAAAGGAAAAGATGCTACTTGTATAGTCAGGCACCTGGGCCAAAGTTCCACATCTGACACATGTTGCCTGTGAGGTTTGGGCAGCTATAAAATAAGGGCCAATTCAATAAATATTAAGTGTTCCTAATGTGCCAGGATTGAGCTCACCATCTGATGGGAGAGACAAAATGGAAACTTTTAAGGATGCTTCCAGTTCAAAAGCAATGGTATGATATTCTAACTGAAAATCTATCTCTTTCACATATGTGTGGTGTGTGTATCTACTTGTGTCATGAGTAACCCAGTTATTTATATGCTGTCTCTTTCATTAGAATATGAGCTCTAGGAAAGTTGGGGCTTTTGTTGCTATTGGTGGTTTATTTTTACTTTGCTCATATCCCCAGCAATTCTTAGCACAGTACCAGACACACGGTAAACATTTAATAAATGCCTTTTGACTGACCAACTGACTGTTCCTATTCTCCTCCAACTCAAGTTGAAAACCATTTAAATTATTTCAGGGTCTGTATTTTATACATTTTAAAATTTCTCACATGGCACTACATATCGCAAGTTTTCAGCAAATATTTAATGAATGAATGGACCAGAATGGACATTTACTACCAGAGAATAGAGAGAAGAGAGAAGGCTAATGGGAAATAGTCATTTTTCTCTCCCAAAGGGAGGACCTGTGTTAAGCAACATTTTCCAGGTTGAAGATAATCCATAATCTTATCATATGGCCCACACTTTAAAAATAATACATACAAAATTCTCATACTATTGTCTAGATATTCACCTACAACCAGCATAACATAGTAGTGATTTTTAAAATTTAGGGTGATTTGGGGATTGAGCTGCAATTGAGTTCTAGTTATAGCAAATGATTATAAAAGAAAAAACTTAATCAGCTTTGAAATTTAATTTTAAAAATTTTGTAGTAGATACCACAAAATTGTCAAATGTCATATGTCATCTAGAAGGCATGAAAATAAACAATTAAAAACATATTTCCAAAGGCCTCCTCAGCATATCCATTTGGACGCCTGTGCTGGCATTGCAAATTAAACATCTTCAAAAATAAAATTATCTCCCTCTTTTCTTCATTTTTGCTAGGTCTAAAGTTGCTTTTCCTTTTGATTTATTTTTATTGTGTCAGTGGATTATCATTCACTTAGTTTCTAATGTTATGAATATCATTGCTATATTTCTCTGGTTTCACTTTCTCATTTCCCATACTCAAATCTCTGCCAAGATTCTACCTCCACTGCATTACTGTACTCTAGCTCTTCTTTCCCAATTCTGTTGTTATCTCATTACATTATTTATCTGAATTATTGGGATAGCCTTGAGTCCATCTCCCTCCTCAAGATGATTCTGATATGAATCTTCCTTGGACAAAGAACTGACTATGGGATTCCTCTACTCAGAAGCTGTCCCTTTCTACCGTCTTCTGCATGTAGTTGATACTCGTTAGCCTGGCATTTGAGCAAGGCATTCTACGTCATGTGTGACTACATACATCTTCTTGGTCCCGTCTCTTATTCCTCTTCATATTCCTTACGGTCCAACCAAAGTGCAGCATTTGCTGTTTTCTGTTGTTTTGGCTTATATCATAAGTGCCTGGTCTACAACAGAATCTCTCTTCTGACTCTCCTTGTTGAAATCTTACCTTTCTTTCTTGACCCAACTAAAATGCCACCTCTTCCCTGGACTTGTGATTCCCCACCCCAAGAGCTAGAAATAAGCTTTCCTTTTGACTTTATTCCACTGTCTTTTCCTCTCTGACTTTAAAGGGCACTTTATACTTCAATTATAAACTTGCCATGTGCTCAGCACTTTTCAGCATACATGATAAAATGGACAATTTTTAATAAGACAAATTAAAAAGGTATTCTATAAACAAAACAAAGCCAGCCAAATGAAAAATTAAAAAAAAAAAATCTTTGTAGCAGGTTTCTTTGATAAAGATCTCATTTCCAAGATATATGAGGAACTAATTCAAAATTAGAAGAATAAGAGCTATTCTCCAATTGATAGTCAAAGAATATCAGCAGGCAGTTTTTAGAGTAAGAAATCCAGTCTCTCAAGATCCATCTAGAAAAATGTTCCAAGTCACTAATAATTAGAAAAATGCACATTAAAACAACTCTCAGGCTGCACCTTACACTGATCAAAGTGACAACCCTCCCCTCTAAAACAAAAAACCTAACCCCCTTTTTACCTCCCCCCATACCCAAGAAAGGAAAATAACAGTTTGAGGAGCTTAGGGAAAATCTGACACATTAATCACTGCTGGTGGAGCTGTGAACTAAAACAGCTATTCTGGAAAGCAATATGGAACTCTGCCCTAAATGTTACTAAACTGTGCATATCCTTTGACCCAGTAATATCACTATTAGGCCTAGATGGGCAACAAAGAAAGAAGAGAAAGACATAAATGTACAAATATATTTATAGTAATTCTTTTTGTAGAAGGAAAGAACTGGAAATAAAAAGATGTATTCACCAACTGGGGGATGGAGAAACAAATCATGATATATGAATATAATGAAACATTATTGTAGTATATGAATGAGAAAAGGGATGAAGTCTGTAGGTAAATAACCAGGGCAGCAATCCCAGATCAAACTCAACTCTGACCAGCAGAACTTCCCAACTGGCTGATAGTGACTGAATAAAAGAAAAGGCACTGAGACTGTACTGTTCCTTTCAATAAGGGGTATTGTAATGATTCAAACCCAAGTAGAGATTTGCAAAATTCAGATCAAGAAAACAATGATCAGACTTTGTCCTTAATCACAATACTGGAGCACTGAAAACCTATAGGTTCTCAGCCTAAGACTTCTCTGAGATCCTAGAATATCATGACAGTAACTCCTCAAGAAAGCAGTGAAGAACCCAACAGAACAAAAGCTCTAATTTTTTTCTTTGTATTCCCAGTGCCACCACTATGCCTAACACTTAATAAAACTTTTCTGAATGGAATTTTAAAAGAAAAAAAAAGCAGCCCAAGAGCAGCATTTTCCATTTACCTCATAATAGAAACCGAAGGCATAAATGTCAGTGGTATAAATTCAATTTGTCTGGCATTTAAGTTAACTTCCTTGAAAAATGTAATAAGAATAGAATTTTCCACCTAATATATTAACAATCCTGCCTTATGTATTAAACATCTACTTGGTATTTTGTTGTTGTTGTTGTTGTAGGATGAAAGAAGGCTAAAGATCACATGTTATTTATATAAGACAGCCCAAATTCTGTCATTTTCCCCTTCTTTACATTTTGAATCAGTCAGATTTAAATTACATAAACTACAGAATGAAAGTGTTCAGTTCCAGATGTGAAACAAATTAGGATGGAATTCTAAAGTGAATAGAATTAAGAAAAAGCATTATGGTTTTCCCAAATAGAACACATGAAGTTGATTACCTGCATACTCTCAGCTATAGCTTATTCAAATCCTTTATATAAGTCTTTACATTATGTCGAGATATTTTATTTCTATGCAATAAGTGTCCCATTGTGTTGAATATATGTGGTCAAGAAGCCCTAAATATGACCAGTCCTAAAAAGGAGCTCTAAAAACAGATGAGAAAGACTAAAATGAAATCTGAGGAAATTAAAAAGCAAGGGGGAAGAGGAATGGTGGTAAAGATGAAGTTGCCAGGCTTTGAGCTAAAAATTTATAAACATCTGAACAGAATCACTGGTTCATAATGATACTGCAATAACTGGGAAATGCTCATTCAAATTAAATGGCTAGTTCTTTACTTAGCAAAAAGAAAATTTTATAAGATTATTAAATAACTGAGAAGTTAATGAAACCATTTGGGTTCATTTGCTTTCACTGCTGCTAATTCACTGTATGACCCAATCTAAGTCACTTTATCATTATCTTTTGTACTTTCCATCCAATAAGTACAGTGTTTAGTTCAGAGACTCGTGGAGTGTCACTGCTCCTAGATTCTTTCAATGAGGACTTTTCCTCTAGCAAGGGCTCATTAAACCCAGAACTGAACTGAATGAACTCCAAACAGTCATCTGGTTCAGTCACCTTTTTTTAAGAGACATATTTCTCTGTATTATAACTGCAGAATTTCTAAAATGAAAAACAACAGCAAATTATTAAACATTTATTAATATTAAGGGCTTAGGGAAAAGATAATAAAGTCTGTTTTGGACATGATAAATTTAAGCTATCTATTGCTTATCCAGTTTGAGATGCCTAAAAGGAGACTGGAGGTCAGCAAAGAGATGGGGGCAGGAAAGGCATCAGCATAGAGATGTTAATTAAACCCACGGTGAGATCCCCAAGTGAAGTAGTGTGGAGAGAGAGGAGGGACCAGGACAAAACTGAGGGACTCAGTACTGAGAGGGCACAATATGGACAGGGAACTGAATGGAAAGAGGAGTAAACTGAGGCAGAAGACCCAGATGACCAGGCTTTTATTGTAGAGTCTTCTCCTTTCTGGATGGCAGTGTTCTCTGTAAAATTCATGTGTGTGTTTTGGGGATGAGATGGGAGGGGGGTATTGGACTGGACATGTAAGATCCTTTCCACCTCTAATGCTGTGACTCCAAAACCTCTGCTCCCCTGTATTAATAACCTTCTTAGAAAACCAGGAGGTTCTTCCATTTAACAAACCTCTCTTTCCCCTCTGTGAAATTTAAGTTAATCTCTTCTATATGTTTGCTTTATGGAGAGTGACAATGGTCAGGCTTTCTCTAGAAGACAATGAATTAATGTGCTCTAATCTTCTTTAGCCCAGGGGTTCCTAATTTGTTTTGTGTCATGGACCCCTTGGTGGTCTGATGAAACTGTGGATACCACCTAAGAGAAGAGTTTTTAAATGCATGAAATAAAATCCATTGGATTATAAAGAAAAATAATTATATTGAATATTAATATAGACATAAAAAGTCAAGTAGATCCTAGGATAAAAACCTTCCTTTAACATTTCCTCAAAGTCAAGGAACAAAGTAGGATAAAAGGAGGTAGAATGGCATTGCACTTTTTCTGAAGACTTAAATTTATTTCTTCTGAGTCAAAAAACTGTTACGGAAAATTCCACTTTCAGTCCCAACTCCTTTCACTGATTCACCTGCCTTCTTCCTTAACTTTCCCCTTGTCTTTTGTCTCATCAGAATTAAAGGAAGACAATCATCATTTCTACAGGTGACCTTCCCTTAGTTAAATACTTGTTTTAATTCCTAATCTTTATTTTGATCTGAGGCTATCATCTTTCAAAATTCATAAACATTTACCAAAAAGTAAAAACAAACAAAATAATTCTACCTAAACTTCCTGAAATCTTATTTTTTAAAAATGGTATGCTTATCTGGAATTATGCCCAAAAAGTTATCAAACTGTGCATACCCTTTGACCCAGCAGCGCTACTACTGGGATTATATCCCAAAGAAATACTAAAGAGCGGAAAGAGACATATATGTGCCAAAATGTTTGTGGCAGCTCTTTTTGTTGTAGCTAGAAACTGGAGGATGAATGGATGTCCATCAGTTGGAGAATGGTTGGGTAAATTGTGGTATATGAAGGTTATGGAATATTATTGCTCGGTAAGAAATGACCAGCAGGAGGAACATAGAGAGGCCTGGAGAGACTTAAATCAACTGATGCTGAGTGAAATGAGCAGAACCAGAAGATCACTGTACACTTCAACAACAATACTGTATGAGGATGTATTCTGATGGAAGTGGAAATCTTTAACATAAAGAAGATCCAACTCACTTCCAGTTGATCAATGATGGACAGAGGTAGCTGCACCCAGAGAAGAAACACTGGGAGGGGAATGAAAAGTGTTAGCACTAATATCTGTCTGCCCAGGTTGCATGTACCTTCGGATTCTAATGTTTATTGTGCAACAAGAAAATGATATTCGCACACATGTATTGTACCTAGACTATATTGTAACACATGTAAAATGTATGGTATTGCCTGTCGTCGGGGGGAGGGAGTAGAGGGAGGGGGGGTAAATTGGAAAAATGAATACAAGGGATAATATTATAAAATATATATATATATATATATATATAATAAAAAAAAAATGGTATGCTTGCTCCCTATAATGGTTTTGTTTTGGACATAGGAAATGAAAAATTGTTAAGTATAACAATTCACTGAACATAGTTATTCTATAATGAATGCCAACTATATTCAATAAGCACAATTACAAATTTTCTTTTAGTAGGATTTAAAAAATTTTTACAGCAAAGGGGAAAATCAGAAGTTTATCTTGTTATTGTTGGTTATTCTTGGAAGTCAGAAAATCATTTAAGAAAAAAAAATACAGCTAGAATGTGGTCAAAAAAGATATCCTTTCATGAACTTACTGAGAAACATATTCAAGATGTTACTAATGCAATATAAGTGATATTTTAAAAAATTAATCCTTGGGGATAAGAAAATATTGCTTCTTTGTTGAAAGACCTAATAATATACAGATAGCAGACAACTAAGAATCCCTCTGAGCCAAATAGAGCCAATGTAAAAAAAAAAAAAAAGAAATGAATCTTTTATAACAAAGCTTCTTAAATTGTTGGTCATGACCCTATATGAGATTGCATAACAGAATATGAGGGCTGCGAAATTATGATTTATTATCAGTGAATATTTGACTTATATACCTATTTTATGTACTTATATATCTGAGATTGCATAAAAATTTCTCAACACAAAGAGGAAAAACTTAAGAAGCTCTGTTTTAAGAACACAAGAATGCTAAGGGTAATTTTCTATATGTGCTTCTATCAGTTTTTCTCATCTGAAAAGACAGAACTGTATAATGAAATGACAACTGATTTTATCAGAATTCATGAACTGTCATGACTGAACAGACTGCATTTGTCAGAGGCAGCTAGGTAGTGCAGTGGATAGAAAACCAGCTCTGAAGTCAGAAGCACCTGAGTTCAAATCTGATCTCAGATACTTCCTAGCTGTGTGACCCTGGGCAAGTCACAACCCCAATTGCTTCAGTGCCCCCCCCAAAAAAGATTGTATTTGTCCTTTTAAGAAATTAAAAGCACTTAATACTTTTTCCTCTTTGAAAGACTTGTTTTTTTTTTTTTTTTTCTGTTTTTAAATAACAAACTCAAGACCAATAAATCTGGAAATTTACACATCTTAATATCAATGACTTCGTCCAATTTAGCTTGACAACTATAATAAGATTTCAAGCCAATAAGAGGAGGCCTCTAATAAAGCTTTCAATTACTAAGTGCTCAAATATTGAGCTGGGGGAATGCATGTGGGGGATGTATGAGTTGTAATAGTAATACAAAAAGGAAAAAGTAATCAGAAAAATATTAAAATACACACACAAGATGGTACTATATATGAAAGGGGTAGTGTTAACATTGTGTTAACATAAACTTAAACAACCACCATGCTCTACCATCAGAAAAATATTTGAGGAGCACTACCTTGATTTCAAATTCTTTGCCACCAAAAGAGCTGTTTATAAATATTTTAGTACTTATAGGTGCTTTTCCTTTTCCTTTTTCTTTTTTCTTTTTTTTTTTTTTTTTGATCTAGAGTTAGTGTAGACCTAGTAGTGGTATTGCTAAGTAGTCAAAAGATATGAACAGAGTGGTTGGACTGATTCACTACTCTACCAACAATTCATTAGTATATCTATTGTCCTTCCAACATTTGTCATTTCTGATATGAGGTGGTACCTCAGAGTTATTTTAATTTGAATTTCTCTAATCAGTAGTGATTTAGGGCATATATACAGATATAGATAGCTCTGAATTCTTTTCCTGAAACTATTTATATTTTTTGACCAATTATCAATCAGGGAATGGTTCTTATTTTTAAAAATCTGATTCAGTTCTATATTTCGTATTTGTTTGAGAAATAAGCTTTTATCAAAGAATCTTGCTGTAAAATTTTGTATATTAATTCATTCCTTATCTCTTTTAATTAGACTCACTTTTGTTTTTGCTTTATCTGATTGCTATCCTTACCTTATTTTTAACGTCCACTAAAGAGTATTAGATTCTGCTCTAGACCCACATTTCAACTCTATCTTTCTGTTTCATGTGTCCTTTGTAAACAACATACTTTTGGATTCCAGTTTCTTCCAGAATTCCAGAATTCTTCTGTCTGCTTCCATTTTATGAGTGAGCTCATCTTCACACATAGTTATGATTACTGTGTATTTTTCTCCATTCTATTTCTTCTTTTTTTTTCTGTTCCTTCTTAAAAGTCTATATTGTTTCTAATCACTGCTTCCCTTAATTCTCACTTTCCCCTTTATCCTCCTGCTCTTTTCTTTTCCCACTTTCTCCACTTACTTCCCTATTGCCTAAGTTACATATCTACACATGAATAAGTGCATATGTATATTCATCCCAAACTTTAAGAACCAATTCCAAAGAGTATGAGGTTAAAGCATTATCTGTCACTTCTCTCATTTCCCCTTCCATTATAAAAAACTTTTTCTTGTATGTCTCTTTTATGTGAGAAAACTTCCCCCTTCTTCAAGTGTATCCCTTTCTCAATACTTAATTTTTTTTTATCATTATCAATTCATATCCATGCCCTCTATATAAACTTCCCTTAACTATCCTAATGATGAGAAAATTCTTAGGAGTTACATATATTATCTTCCCAAAGAGGGATGTAAATAGATTAATTTGATTGAGTCTTTTACTTTTTTTGATCCTCTTGATAATTATGTTTTGATGTCAGATTTTCTATTCAGCTTTGGCTTTTTCATTAGGAATGCTAGATAGTTCTTTATTTTATTAAATATCTTTTTTTTTTGGGGGGGGGGCTCCTGAAGGATCATTCTTAAATTTTGTTGAGTAGGTATTCCTTGGTTGTAATCCTAGTTCCTTTGCCTTCAGGAATGTCATATTCCAAGCCCTATGATCCTATTAGAGGGAAGCAAGCTGTTGATAGATTAGCCTGACTATGGCTCCATAAAATTTGAATCCTTTCTTTCCAACTACTTAAAATATTTTCTTCTTAAACTTGGGAGTTCTGAAATTTGGCTATAATTCTCCAAGAGGTTTAAATTTTGGAATTATGAGGTGATAAGTGGATTCTTTCAATTTCTATTTTACCATCTGGACCTAAGATATCAGGGAAGTTTTCCTTGATAATTTCTCAAAACATGACATCTAAGATCTTTAGTTATGATTTTCAGGTAATCCAGTGACTCCCAAGTTATTTTTTTTTACCTATTTTCCAGGTCAGTTTTTTTTTTTTGATGAGATATTCCATATTTTTAATTTTGTTTTATTTACTTGTTAAACTATTTTTTTTAGTTTTGAGTCCCAAATTCCATCCCTCTCTCACCTCCCCCACCCTTAGACAGTAAGCAAATACAGGTTATATATGTACAATTATGTAAAACATTTCCATATTAGTCATTTTGTGCAAGACTTGAATAAAAGAAAAAGAATGAAAGAAGGTAAAAAAAAAAGTAGTATATATTTTTTAATATTCTTCATCATTAGTCCTTTGGGAGTACCTTAGTTCATTGTAAATTTTTCATCATATTTCACTGAGACTATTAGATATATTGACATATAATTGGGCAAATAGTACTTAAAACTGCTTTAATTTCCTTTTCATTGGTCATGAGTTCACCCTTGTCAAACTTTTTTAGTTTTCTTCTCTCTTTTTAATCAAATTAACCAATGGTTTGTCTAGTCTATTTTTTTCCTCCATAAAATTAATTCCTAATTTTATTTATTAGTTCAATGATTTTCTTACTTTCAGTTTTATAAATCTTTCCTTTGATTTTCATGATTTCCAATTTGGTATTTAACTGAGAATTTTTAATTTGTTCTTTTTTTAGTTTTTTTAGGTTGCATGCCCAATTCAGTGACCTGATCTTTATTTTATTAATCTAAGTACTTAGAGATACACAATTTTCTCTAAATACTGACTCTTGTATCACTTAAATTTCTTGTCTCTGTTTTTCCTTCTCTTTCCTTACTTGATTTTAAAGATACTTTTTGAGGTCTTCCAGGGCCTAAGATCAATTCACAACTTTTCTTTGAACCTCTGTGTATAGCTGCTTTGGTCTCATTATCTTTTTCTAAGTTTGTGATTTGATCTTATAAGTCACTATGGTATCTTTGAAAGGTCAGGTTCTTTTGTGATATTTGCTCATTTTTCCTGCCTTTATCTTGAATTTTAACTTTATCTTAAAGTTGGGCTGCATTCCCAGGGTGGAAGGGATACTGTCTCAGGCATTAGATTTTCATGCTGCTGTATTCAGAGTTAGGACTGAGGTCTATAAATTTCAGTTCTTTCAAGGTGGTATAATCTCAGAAGTGTGGACAACACTACCCTGACCTATACTGTGATCTGTGAGGAACCACAAGCATTCTTTTCTACCCAGGAAATGTGGCTGTGGTCTCTGCTGTTTCTGGTCCTCCACCTAACCCTGGGACTGTGATCCAGAACCACATATAGGTAATAAAATAGAGCCTAGAACCCTAGAGAGTCTCCTATAATCTCCTTCAGATCCATTTTCTGATCCTATTACCATCTGAGAGCTCTGGAAGCTACCACCGATTATTCTTGACAACCTTCTAGGTTACTTTGGGCTGGAAAATTATTTCACCTTATCTTTTTATTGGTTTTCTCACTTCAGAATTTATTTTGAGGTGTTGTTTTAATGTGGTTTAGAAGGGAATATGAGAAGAGTCAGGGAAGTCCTTGTCTTTACAATGCCCTCTTGGCTCTGCCCTGCTCCTGCCAACATCAAGTTTCCTTGGGCTAGAAATAAGTGCTTCACCCTAACCTTTGTTGGCCCTGCCACTGAAAAATTTGATTTGAGGTGCTATTTTAAAGTTATTTGGAGGGTTATCTTGGGAGAGTTCAGCTAATTGGTTGTCTCTAATATACAATCTGAGCTCTACCCATCTGTTTAGTTTCAACTTTTTTTCCCTGCTTATATCTCAAGGGGAGAAAGAGAGAATTTAGAGATATATACATTGGGAATTGTAGGTGAAATAAAAATAAAATATCAACAAACATTTTACATGTATTTTTTTAAAAGAATAAATTTTAAAAATTAAATAGGCTCTTCTACACCTGCATTAATTACCTATAATTTGAGTCCTGCTGATAGCCATGATTCCTTCTGTTGTAAGTTTGGCTTATGACTAACCCTGCCTGGATGTCTGATTAAGACAGATCAAGAAACTTTCCCACTCCTCTCTTTTCTCTTATTCATATTTTATCCTATATCTTTATTATAAAAACCCAAGCACAAACTTATACTAGAACCTTAAACAGCAATCAATTCACTGATTTTCACCATGTTGACACTAAATTTCTGAGAATGTAATTCCATCATTTATATATTTCTTAATGTCATATGTTTTAGGATTCTTACAAGGTGCTAAGTCAGTGGAATTGATAGAGACAATAATTATCTAATTTAGTATGGTTCAGTATGATTGGATCTGACCCTAACAAGGAGATGTTATGGGCCAGAACTTGAAATAAACTACTAAGTGGAATTGAGGAGACAGTGGTTAAATGTAGTTTAGTTTAATTCTACAACAAATAATGGTTTCCTAGTGATATGATTGGTATATCCTCAGTGTGGGGCACATAAGGAGGAGGTCTCAGGGCCAGAAGGGAGAAGCCTTCTAGAAGCTCTCAGAAGAGGAGACAGATTCATTCCATCTTCCACCTTTGTGCTGGATAGAGACTGAATTACAAACCTTTGGATTCAGAGACATTCGGAGGGAGCTGGAGGCAGAAGCTGGCAGAGGCAAAGGATTAGCGGCAGGAGCTCTCGGAACCAAGGAGAGAAATAGGCCTCTGAGAAAGCTAACCAGGCCCCAGGAAGGAGACAAGACTTTGAAGGAGACAATAAAGGAATTGGACTTTAATACCTGGCTGCACTTGTGATCATTGAACTGAAACTAAGGCTGTCTCCAGAAGTATCCCAAGAAATCTGCTCCCAGAGAATATTACATTTTAGAGAAGAATATTACAATAAGTATCTTTGAAATTCAGATAAGACCTTTAGATCAAACTATTTCACTAAATCTGTTACACTGAAAACCCTATATTTTACATAGTACTCCCCCTAATCAAGGAACAACACTAAAACTAGTATCCAAAAAACCTAAGATCTAGATATTTTTTAGTAGACAGACTGATTGGAAGAAGTAACAAAAATAGCAACAATAACAACAACAAAAGTCTACAGTAATGTGGTTCTGGCTCCAAAATGAGTTTGATATATATGTGATGTATATATTCAATACTCTTTTAGGAAAACTGAAAACATTTGCAAATTCACTTTAGTTCCCAAAAGACAAAGGCCAAACTAAAGGTTTTAACCAGGGGTTTTCATAATGTTGTGATTGACAAGAAAATGAGTCTAAAAAATGTGAGCTATTTCAACGTAGGTTGTAGAGTACCATCTGTAAAACCATGCAATTTATAGTCCCACAGCTTTAAACCAGAGCAAAAAGATTATCACCAGAAGGAGGCTGCTTTTCAATTTTGTAGACAATAAATCACCTCATTTGGTACCGTTAACATTCCTGACTTGACTAAATTGACACGAATGTAACTTACATTTTTGAAGAGCTGCTCTGCAAGTTCTCTGATGTGCTTTATCATTTTCAAAGGGTTACTTTCTTCGACTTTAATTCGCTCCACTTCAAAGGCTACCAACTGAGGAAACAAAAGCCCGTTGGTGAATTTCAAACCACATCAATTAACTGCTACATTATTAAAATGTACAAGAATCTCATATTATTTACAAATTTAAATATAAACATAAAACTATCATGCTAAGAATCAACAACCCCCCCCCCCCCTTAGGATAATGGCTATTGTTCAGGCTTCAGGTTCATGGCATAGGAGTGCCATGACCATTCTCTAATGATGTAGGATAAAACTTCCCGTTAAAAATGTTTCTGGGGCCCACAGGAGCCCTGATGATCCTCAAACTGATAAAATTGGTAACATTTAGAATTGAGGAGGTCTAAACATTTCACCAATACATGAAGTTTCATTCCAGAAAAAAAGTACATCATCTTGTAATTCTGGCCTCTTCTCCTCTGAACTACAGCCATTCAATTCACAATTAAATGTGTACTTACTTTAGAAATTGTTAAGAGGCATGCTTTCTATCTCCTCAGCAAGAAACAATTCTTCCCTCCTAGGAACCTTCGTGCAACTTTAGCACTTGTGCAATTTTGATATCATATTTATACGTCTCATTTCCTTTCTACCAGATGAAAGCTCTTTAAGGGGAGAACAGATATGCAACAGATATGGACTGGACACACACACACACACACACACACACACACACACACACACACACACACAACTGAAACTATAGACCTCCCCTTATAAGAGTAGCTGATCATCTTGCTGAGGAGACTGGGCAGGTCCCTCCCCATGCCTCCCCGCCCCCACGCTGCAGTCAGAAACACACAAACAGAGGTGTGCAAAGATTTCAGTCCGTCTCACATGCTACCTAAGGCATACATATTGTGAGCTGCCAATCCCTGCTGTGATGGTCTTGCCAGCAGCCTAAGCAGCATTCATCTCAAAAGGGAACAGAAGAGTAAAGCACTCCATCATTTTGATTTGGGCCTGGTGAACACATGTCAATTGGGAAGACTGGTTTTCAGTCAGCACAATGAACACATCATTCTGGGGGACAAGGCAATGATCTAGATACTGGAGGAATATGTAAGATAAATCATTGGTATAGTGTCTGCCTTGGAGCTTCTGCCCATCTCAAATAAAAGTCATCAGATGGAACTGACCAAAACCCTCTATGTTTTCTCATCCTGTATGAGTCCACTGATAAGCTAGAGAATTTCAATCATGTGTCTGGAGTCTACATCATATGAGAGATTAAAGAAACTGGGGCTGTTTAGAGTGGAGAAGCCTTGGGGAGAGTTATAGCAGCTGTGGCAGCGAGGTTAGAATTAGGATTACATCAGGTTTCTCACAAGGTCCTTGTCTGACCCTGTTGTTTTATCAGGGAGGAAACAAGTGCCCACAGACACTGGCAGTAAGGGTCAGAGGAAATGGAATAGGATGAGTGAAAGTCATGGGAGAAAAATAAGAATCACTACTGAACCCTAAGAACTCCCACACAAATAAGAGAGCTGCCTCAGGAGGCGGGGGACTTTTTTTCTTGGCTCTCCAAGGGTATATGGGATGGCTGTTTGTCACGTGCCTAATAGCTGAGAGTCTTTCAAGGATGGAGAGGCTTCTAAGCTTTCCTCCAATTCTAAAGTTGTGATTGTCATTTTTATAATTCCCCCAAAAACCTCTTAGACGCTGTGTTCTGGATTTCCTAATATACTGGGGATCCTGATGTCAAACAGTGTTATGATGATATACTGCATATGTCACATATTATCCTTTAAAGAGGTAAACTTGGAACCTGAGAGAGGATCTATCCCTTCATTTAGGACATCCATGTAGCTCTCAGAAGGCTGAGCTTGATAAGAAAGAGCTCAATATATTGTGCTATAAAGGCTGGAAGATTATAATTTTATTATGACTGTATTGAAATTGCTCTAAGATTTAAAGCAAAGTTACATCAAATACATTTTAAAATTAATTTATTTTCATAAAAACCCATTAGTTCCAATAAGATGTTTATTGCTTCTAATACATACTTCACTACTAAATATTCATGTAATCTCTCCAGATAATAAAATGGAATATAATTTAAATTATTATTAAATTAAATTAAAATACTTTAATCCTGTCTATACCTGTGATTACATTGGAGTAGAAAACTACCTGTGATTATATTGGAGTAGAAAATTACTTCTATCAATGCATATTGCAGCTGCTTTGCAACTTACAGTCAGAAGAGATATTAGGTGACAGTCATACAACTAGCAGTAGATGTCAAGTTGGAGTTTTAACCCAGGGTTTCTTGACTGAAACAGCTTTATATTCACTTTGTCATACACACAATTCACTCAACCTTTTTATATCATAGACTTCTTTAAAAGTCCTCTGAACCTATGAAGTTCTTATTAGAATAATGTTTTTTTAAATAGATTAGTGAAAATAATGTTTCTTTTCTGTCTAAGTTTATGTACTCCCTCAAATTTATTCATAGACCTCTCAGAAAATCAGTGGATCTCAGGTTAAGTAAGAAGTTCTTCTCTAGATAATTCATACCTCATCAAAGAGATCACAGGATCTGTATGGAGGCCCTCTGTCTGATACAAAGCCTGCAAATGCCATTCCATTAAGCACCTTAATGAGGAAATCATTTTCAACCAAACCACGCTGTCCCAAGAAAGCTGTCTGTAGAATAGAAAATAGGAAAAGGAGAGACCAATTAATAACTTCTTAAGGTACATATGGAGAAAATGTAAATATAAAAGAACAAACCCGCCAGATTTCTCTAATTCATGAGAAAGCACCACTATTTTAAAGAGTATATGATAAGGTGCTACATGTTATGTTTTGATCCTAAAAATGCTCTTTTAGAGGCAGCATGGTATTGTGGCACAACACTGGACTCAGAAGAATCTGACATGGTGATTTACTAGCTAAGTGATTATAGACAAGTCCTTTTCTAAGACACAGTCATCCCAGGACAGAACACCCAAACTAGCTAGAGTAGCCAGGAGGGAGACACAGGAGGCAGGTATCACTGAATCAAATAACCATCACCATCCTGACCATCATGTCCCTTCATTCCATGAAGATTCCATGGGATTCATCCCAAAGCCTGGAGAACACAAGGTTTTAACCTGGTACCATCAATCATCATCTTGAGTGGCAGCCCATGAGAGATGCAGCACAGCCACTGCTCCTGAAGGGACTGCAGCATTAGTTACTGAAGACCTTGAAAAGAAAGTTCTTGCCACCAAAATCTTTGGCACTGTCAAACTGTTCATCATCAAAAAAAGAAATGATTTTAACAGTGGAAATGACATGAAAGAGACTTTACTATCTGTTTTGCTCTGTTGAGACCTTTCCATCTGACCTGCCCCTGCAACCTTCATAAATGTCTCTTCTAGTAGAATGTAAGCTCCTTGAGAGAAGGGATTGTTTTGATTTGCTATTTGTATACCCAGCACTTAGCACAGTAATTCCCACATGGCAAATGTTTAATGAATGCTTCATTTAGTCATCTGAGCCATTCTCTGGCAGGTTTGTTGTAAAGATCCAACAAGGAAAAAAGTGTGATGGATTTTGTAGCATTGCTCAAGGTCACAGTGATCTTAAGAGGAAAACATCTTAGTGATACTAAAATGCTACAGAAATGTGAGCTATGATTATTTGAAAAAAATGACAAATGAAAAAAGTGCATGATGTGATAAAAAATAGAAACATGCTTATTAAAAAAGCAGATCTGATAACATCCCTGAAAAGGAAGTAAGTATCCATTTTGGAGATCTCGTAAGTTTTGAGAACCCTAAGGCTCAGAATGACAACATGTCAGAGCTCACTGGGGCTGCAGAAATCACCACTAAGGTAGATGAGGATACTTGTGACATTCCCTGGGACAAAAGGGATTTAAAAGGGATAAAGTAAATAAATGCTTTATAAATGACAAGGGCTATGTAAATGTCAATGAACATTTTTCTTATTAATTAACAGCTATGGGATTCAAAATTGTCCAATTTGCAAAAAGGACCACTGAGGTAGAGCTCCACACCATTAGTATTTGATTAAAGGGTTCAAGGCTCCCTCTAATTAAGTGGATCTCAGATCTTCCTCATGCTCTGAGGGCCTTATTTTAAAAAGCTTGATACCCAAACATGCAATATATGGGGCAAAATATAGACTCTCCCTGAGAGTCTTGATTTTGATCCTTCAGGAGGACCAGAAATAATGCATTAGCATCTGGGTGGTTACAAGACAGGCCAGGCAAGAGTCATCTCAGTAACTAAGTGGTCATAAGAGGTACAAATCGGGGGCTTTCCACATCACACCACTCATGCCAGGCCTGGAATTTGAGCAAAAAAAAAAAAAAAAAAAAAAAAACTTTCTCAGCTTTCTTGTGGTTGCCCAAGAATGCTTAATGAAGGAAGTAAATAAGTGGTGAACTTTGGATAAAAGTTTGAGGCCTAATATAATTGGTTGCTATAAGAATCTACCTTATCTAATTATCCTTATATGATGTATATGGAATATGTATTAGTACATGTTTATTCTTATACTGACTATTAAATGACTAACTTAGTGTCTGTTTCTAGATGAGCATATCACTAATAATCATTATTTATTATAAAACTGCATTGAACTGATTAATACTGATTGGAATGGAGTAAGGGTCAAATGAAATCATTTCCCACGTGCCATCATCCAACTCTATTGTTCTATAGAAGAGGAAACTGAAGTCCAGAGAGAGGTCAGCCAATGGCAGAACTAAGAGATCTAAAGTCCACTAATTTGTGGTCAGATACCCTTCTCATTACATTGTACTGCCTATTTCTTCTGTGACTTCACATTTTACTTATCCCCTGGTGTTACTTCTAAAAGGGGGAGCACATTCCTTTCCTTTCACAGGCTGAAAGTTTTATTAATGTTGGTTACCTTATGGAAGTGTATGACTGGCTCTGCATGGATTCTGATAAGCTGTAGGCAAGATCTATAACCTTGGAAAAGCTGTGCAAATAATCTAAGGAAAACTGCCCGCACTTCTTTATCCTGAAAATAAGATGCGAAAGATATTAAGCTTTTCTGAAACAAGAACAACAACAAGAGCCAAAGAATCAGTGAGTAGGAAGGGAACTGAGAATCATTTTTTCTTCCCTGTCACCCATGTAAGGAACCCCATGTAACAGCTCTGAGAAGTTGTTTCATCTTTGCTCAGTACTTCTAAGATGGCAACTTTCTGTCCAGAGAATTGGGCTCTCCTTCTATTCTGGTTCTCTGTACCTTACACCCAGTGATTTTATCTCCATTAAATAAATGCTCCAGAATTCTTTCGTTTGCCTGTGGCCTAAAGGAAAACCCCCTCTTCCTTCCAACTATATTCAATAACCACACTAAAAATTATCACTCCTAAATTAAGTATAATCCAAAGATACATTAGATCAAAAAAATGAAGAGATTCTATCAGAGTTCCTCTGTGAAAAGATTAGCTTTTCCTATATTGATAGAGTGATTTTTTTTTGGGGGGGGGGTGTAAATTGATTTTCATGATCATGGGATTTTTTAAAACAATATGTTATTTTCCCTTAATTGTATATAAAAACAACCTTAACAATTGTACTTAAAATTTTAAGGTTCAAATTCTATCCCTCTCTCCCTAACCCCCCTCTTCCTGAGGCAGTAAACAATCTGATAGAATTATACATGTGCAATAATTATGGAAATGTTAAAGCTACATTGATCTTAGATATTTATCTAGATAAAACAATTAAACTTAAAAATAGCATGCCCCCAAACACAGCCCTCCCCTTGTTCCTATTGTCAGGCTTTTGATTTCCAGGCTAGTGCTTTCTCTTTTAGCTGACTGCTGAAAGAAGACTTGGATGCTCATCTGGTTGAAATTAAGGGAGCTGAGATACCATTTCCTTAAATATTTTTCCTCAAACCCCAGTATGCCTTTTAAAAACTTATTATAAAGAAAATAAAAAATAATTCTTATAAACTTACTAGCATTTTGGAGTGTGACAAAGCTGTCCGTGGCGGAGGAAATGCATAATCTGCTACTTCCAGATCTGGGTGCAAAATCTAAAAAATAAATATTTTAATAAACAAATTGTCCCAATACTCTGGAAAAATTTTTTCTGTGCTAGTTGAGCTGAGTCACTTTGATACACACAAAATCTTTGCCCTTTTGGGCACAATAATCCCCTGTCTCAGAAACTCAGATTGACATCTAACAGGCTAGTCAGCAAAGATGACAATGGTGGAAACCTATTTTCCAGGTGGGGTAATTGCATACTCAAGCTAGGGTGTCCCCAAATGTTTTGGAGAGCAATCTAGAATTATTCTCAAGGAATTATCAAACAACCCATATCGTTAGACCCAGAAATACCAGTACCTGGTCTATTTCCAAAGATAACTAGGGAAAAAGGAAAAGAACCTGTAGATTCTACAATGTATAGCAGCTCTCTTTGTGGTGGCAAAGACCTAGACTTGTGGGGACACCCCTCAACTGGGGAGTGGCTGAATAAGTTGAGGTGCAGCCTTGTGATGGAGTACTACTGTGCTATAAGAAATGATGAATTCAGTGATTTTGGAAAGAGGAGCTGCGTGACTTAATGAAGAGCAAAATGAGCAGAACCAAGAGAACTTTATATTTTATATATTATTTGAAGAACAACTTTGAGCAAATAAAGTATGATTGCACTACAGTGGAGTGTAGTATGTGGTAGTATGTGGAATCAGGTTAGAAGCCTCATGGGATCCAGGTGGTGAAGAGCCTTCAAGACCTGGAGCCAATGGAGTTCCCAGGGCCCAGGAAGGACGTGGTGGGCCTTGTGCTCTAGGCCCCTGTGTGGAAAATTAGCTGGAGATGAGAGAGACCTGAGGAAGGAAGCCAAAGTAGACAGCCCCTGCATGAATCTGGGGAAAGGTGCCCAGAACAAGAGGGTTGGCTATGTGAAGAGAGGAAACTTCCAGGCACAGAAAAAGTTGGGAAGCTTGAAATGACAAGAATTGGCAGCTGACTGGATGTGCCGGGGGAGGAATGAGGACATCATTTGACTTGCTCCTCACAGTGATAATGTGACTGGGGGAAGGTGACAAGGCTGGCCTGGGATGACAGTAAGGGTCTGCGGCTAGATTTGTGCCCAAGTCTCCCAGAGAGCAATTCTAGCTTCATCCACGGGGACATGTCATGTTACATAGCGATTCAGAACCTAGAAACCATAGTGTTCAACTAAATAGGTGTTTAATACCCTTACATTTTCAACCATTTGATTTCTGCACTGATATTTTAAATAAAGTCACCATTACAAATATGACATACCAAAGAAAGGGCCATTTGTGTCTGATGTAACAGTGGTTCTGGGAGCGGGGAGAGGTGAATACATTCAGGGATTTTAATAGTGCCTCCATCCAAATCGGCAATGATGACGTCTAACTGGAAGAAACAAAAATGAACCAAAGCTGAAACTGAGTTGAACTACTCTCTCTCTCTCTCTCTCTCTGTTATTTGTTAGTTATACCATCTCTGTTAATATCACTTGCAAATTTCAATCAAATAATTATTTACTAGTAATAATGACTTGACATGAACACAGGCAGGCATCTCATCTCAGGTGGGCAGATAAAAGAATGAAAAGTATTTCCTATGCTCATTGGCAAAAGTAACTTTTAGAATCGACAATGTGTTAATAACATTAGCGAAGACATTAGCGAAGAAACTTCAAATTCATTTTGTTTAATCAGTTTGACGGAGGATATGATTATTGTTTGACTGTGAAATAGATAATAGATATCAATTTTTATACCATTGAAGAATAATAGAAACTTAATATTCTATGAAACAAAAATTATTTAAACGAATAGACATTTCCAGGAGCACTAGTTCTAGATATATAAAGCAAAACAGGCACTTATAAGTTCAAAAGGATCCTATCACTCTTTCTTATTGTTGCTTTTTTTTATTGATAATTAAATTAACAAACATATTTTAACACTAAAGGTATCACTAGAAATAAAGAGATATGGTATAATGTTTTTAAATGATAGCAATCATAAATATGAATGCTTACCAGTTCATGGACTTCCGTACGAAAAACAGAATGAACTCCAATAATGAAAGGCGTTGGTGAACTTAGAACTTCCAATAATTGAGCCGGAAGAATAGGGATATAAGGATAACTAGGAGTAATTTTTAAAAATCACATTAAGTATATTTTCTTGTTTTCATTTTGTATACATTTTTTCTTTATAATTCCCTCAATGTGGCCTAGAATTTTATCAGTAACAGTCTTCAAAATTAGGAGTCAGTTTATCGTATAACCTTCAGTGAGACATATGTAAGTAGCTCAAACACACATATATTATTTAATTTAATAAACTTTAAGAGTACATAAATTGAGAATAAATATTGAGGCCAGTTAATAAAAAGCTCACCTATATTTAAGAGGAAACATTAAAGACTCAAGTGCTCTGCAAGCATCACTAAGTCTCTGGAAACTGGTTGAATGAAAGAGAACCTTGTTCTCTGTGAGTACGGCACAAAAGAGGCTGAGGACATTTTGGATTCCTGAAAAGACAAGAACATAATTTTACCATATGCATGTACATACCTCAGAAATACTGCCTACAGAGAAGAAAGATATTAAAGTGACAAGAAGGAAAAATCAGTACTTTTGAAATGACTGGAAGAAATTATGTGGTGCAGCTCAAGGAAGCAGAAAGCCAATGAATTAGCTGTTTTTTCAAATTGTTATCTAGATCTTTAAATTCAGTATAATACTCCTTGTTTTATTATAGTCTGGATATTGTCTATTATGGTTGAACTTACTTTCTATAATTGAAGCTATGTGTTGAGTAGAAATAATGGTGGTAAAAAAAGAAAAAAAAAAAAGGTACAGGGAAATAATGATGTTTTTTAGCCAGAGCTATTAGTGGATTAAATGAGGCAAAATAAAGTGAGGTTTTTTTTTGGAAACATATGCGGTAGTAGCAGTCACAAACGAGATAAGACTCAGAAATGGTCTTAATAACTACAAAGATAAATTAGTCCTTTGAAAAACTGAAGCATTTTCATTAAAACTTATTTACTTTTGTAACCAGTTGGGAGTGTAAAACATAAATAAGTGAACAAATGAACTAGCTGATAAATAATTTTAAGAAAAAGAATATTCTGAGCCAAACACAGCAGGCCCACAAAGTAGTTGTAGGCCAAAATGAACCACAGAAAGAAGCAGCCTTGAGAGGAAGGGAGGGAGGGAGGAAGGGAGGGAGGGGAGGAAGTGAGGAAAGAAAGGAGGGAGGGAGGGAAGGAGGAAGTGAGGAAAGAAAGGAGGGAGGGAAGGAAGGGAGGGAGGGAGGGAGGGAGGGAAGGAAGGGAGGGAGGGAGGGAGGGAGGGAGGGAGGAAGGAAGGAAGGAAGGAAGGAAGGAAGGAAGGAAGGAAGGAAGGAAGGAAGGAAGGAAGGAAGGAAGGAAGGAAGGAAGGAAGGAAGGAAGGAAGGAAGGAAGGAAGGAAGGAAGGAAGGAAGGAAGGAAGGAAGGAAGGAAGGAAGGAAGGAAGGAAGGAAGGAAGGAAGGAAGGAAGGAAGGAAGGAAGGAAGGAAGGAAGGAAGGAAGAAGGAAAGATTAATTTATTAAGTGTCTACTATTTGCTAGGCTCTGTGCTAAATGCTTTAAAAATTATCTCCTTTGATCCTAACAACCTTGAAGGATAAGGGCTACCATGATACTCATTTGATACCATTTTTAAAAACTGAAGCAGGTGGAACTTAAGGAATGAGAGCCTTGTAGCTTATAAATATCAAAGGCTATATTTGAGTTCAGGTCCTCCTGACTAGGTCTGGTGCTAGCTATCTCCTATACCACCTACTCTGAGCAAAATAGAACAAAATTAAGATTAGTTATGGTGGTATTCAAAGCTTCATATATTTTGGTCCCTACATTTCCAGCCTCATCTACTATCATTCTCTTTTATGCTCTTTAATGTTCCAACCAAATTTGAACATGAACAATTGAACATTTCATTCCTGACTTTGTTTAGGTTGTCTCCTCCGCCAGCAACGGCATTCTGCCTTTAATCTCTTCCTCCATATACCTAATCCCTATCCCAAAGCCCAGCTCAAATATTCCTTTATTCACCAAGCTTTTCCCCATTTGGAAAAATTCTCAAAATACTTTATATCTCTTCAGATTATAAATCTAGATCTAGAAAGGACTCACATGGTATCTTGTCTAACTTCTTAATGATAAACAACTAAGGCCTAGGAAGTTTAAATGACTTGCCCACACAGATGGTATACTTCAGAGAAAGGACTTTCATGAATTCTGGACCTCTGACTTCAGTCCATGACTCCTATAATACTTATTCTCATGCTAGGAGAAAAACACTTTCTTCCTTTGAACATTTATCTATGGGGGAATTTTGATTAGTCATATATCTACAGCTTTATTTGAGAAAACTGATAAAAAGATTTTTTTTTCCTTATTTGATCACTTCCCTTCATATTGTAGAAACATTACCTTTATCTCTTCAGTTATCTATTTTATCTTTTGTAATTGCCCTTAATCTTTGATTAAAATATATCCCCTATCAGTGAGTAGCATAAAATCAGATTCTCCTCTCATCTTTAATAATATAATCTTGAATATTTAATAATATAATCTTGATCTTGAATATGTCCATTTAGAAAGTATACTGGAAGATTGTATAAAATATTGGGTTTAAGCTTAATTTCTGCCAGGCTACTTTCCAATTTCTCCAACAGGTTTCATTAATTAGAGTTCTTTCTCTAAATAATTTATGTTTTCTGTGAAGGTGAGTTCTATTGTTTTTGAGGCCTCCTTGTCTACTCTGTTCTGCTGAGCTGCCATGATGATTGCTATTTTATTTTATTTATTTTTCTTCATATTTTTGATTTCATTTTATTATTTATTTCGTAAGAGTTCATTAGCTTTTGTTTACCTAATTCTAATTTTTTTTTTAATTTGGAATTTTTTTTCACAGTATATATGCATGAGTAATTTTTTTTATAATATTATCCCTTGTATTCATTTTTCCAAATTATCCCCCCCTCCCTCCATTCCCTCCCCCCCGATGACAGGCAATCCCATACATTTTACATGTGTTACAGTAAAACCTAGATACAATATATGTGTGTAAATACCATTTTCTTGTTGCACATTAAGTATTAGATTCCGACCCCCAACCAAAAATTAAACTTGAAATACAAAAATTAAAAGGAGAAATCAATAAAATTGAAAGTAAAAAAATTATTGAATTAATAAATAAAACCAAGAGTTGGTTTTATGAAAAAGCCAATAAAATAGATAAACCTTTGGTAAATTTGATCAAAAAAAAGAAAGAGGAAAATCAAATTGATAGTCTTACAAATGAAAAGGGGGATCTTTCCACCAATGAAGAGGAAATTAGAGAAATAATAAGGAGTTACTTTGCCCAACTTTATGCCAATAAATTTGATAACTTAAGTGAAATGGATGACTTCCTCCAAAAATATAGGCTCCCTAGATTAACAGAGGAGGAGATAAATTGCTTAAATAGTCCCATTTCAGAAAAAGAAATAGAACAAGCTATTAATCAACTCCCCAGGAAAAAATCCCCAGGGCCAGATGGATTCACATGTGAATTCTACCAAACATTTAAAGAACAATTAGCCCCAATGTTATATAAATTATTTGAAAAAAATAGGGGATGAAGGAGTCCTACCAAACTCCTTTTATGACACAGACATGGTACTGATACCTAAACCAGGTAGATCGAAAACTGAGAAAGAAAATTATAGACCAATCTCCTTAATGAATATTGATGCTAAAATCTTAAATAAGATATTAGCAAAAAGACTTCAGAAAATCATCTCCAAGATAATACACTATGATCAAGTAGGATTTATTCCAGGAATGCAGGGCTGGTTTAATATTAGGAAAACTATTAATATAATTGACCATATTAATAATCAAATTAATAAGAACCATATGATCATCTCAATAGATGCAGAAAAAGCATTTGACAAAATCCAACATCCATTCCTACTAAAAACTCTTGAGAGTATAGGAATAAATGGACTATTCCTTAGAATAATCAGGAGCATATATTTAAGACCTTCAGTAAGCATAATATGCAATAGAAATAAACTGCAACCTTTCCCAGTAAGATCAGGAGTGAAACAAGGTTGCCCACTATCACCATTACTATTCAATATAGTACTAGAAACGCTAGCCTCGGCAATAAGAGCCGAGAAAGAGATTCAAGGAATTAAGAGTAGGAAATGAGGAAATTAAACTATCACTTTTTGCAGATGACATGATGGTATACTTAGAGAACCCCAAAGACTCTGCTAAAAAGCTACTAGAAATAATTCAAAATTTCAGCAAAGTGGCAGGATACAAAATAAATCCACATAAATCCTCGGCATTTTTATATATCACTAACAAAATGCAACAGCAAGAGATACAAAGAGAAATTCCATTCCAAACAAATGTTGAGAGTATAAAATATTTGGGAATCCATCTACCAAAGAAAAGTCAGGAATTATATGAGAAAAATTACAAAACACTTGCCATAAAAATAAAATCAGATTTAAATAATTGGAAAGACATTCAGTGCTCTTGGATAGGCCGAGCGAATATAATAAAGATGACAATACTCCCCAAACTAATCTATTTATTTAGTGCTATACCAATCAGACTCCCAAGAAACTATTTCAATGACCTAGAAAAAATAACAACAAAATTCATATGGAAGAATAAAAGGTCGAGAATTGCAAGGGAACTAATGAAAAAAAACTCAGAGGAAGGTGGTCTAAGTGTACCTGATCTAAAGCTATATTATATAGCAGCAGTCACCAAAACCATTTGGTATATTGGCTAAGAAATAGACCGGTAGATCAGTGGAACAGATTAGATACAAAGGACAAAAAAGGGTACATCTATAGCAATCTAATCTTTGACAAACCCAAAGATTCCAACATTAGGGATAAAAATTCATTATTCGGAAAAAACTGTTGGGAAAACTGGAAATTAGTATGGCAGAAATTAGATATGGATCCACACTTAACACCATATACCAAGATAAGATCAAAATGGATCCATGATTTAGGCATAAAGAGGGAGATAATAAATAGATTAGAGGAACAGAGGATAGTCTACCTCTCAGACTTGTGGAGGAGGAAGGAATTTATGACCAGAGGAGAACTAGAGATCATTATTGATCACAAAATAGAAGATTTTGATTACATCAAACTAAAAAGTTTCTGTACAAATAATACTAATGCAAACAAGATTAGAAGGGAAGTAACAAATTGGGAAAATATTTTTAAAAACAAAGGTTCTGACAAAGGTCTCATTTCCAAAATATATAGAGAACTGACCATAATTTATAAGAAACCGAACCATTCTCCAATTGATAAATGGTCAAAGGATATGAACAGACAATTCTCAGAGGAAGAAATTGAAACTATATCCACTCACATGAAAGAGTGTTCCAAATCACTACTGATCAGAGAAATGCAAATTAAGACCACTCTGAGATACCACTACACACCTGTCAGATTGGCTAAGATGACAGGAACCAATAATGATAAATGTTGGAGGGGATGTGGGAAAGCTGGGACACTGATACATTGTTGGTGGAGTTGTGAAAGAATCCAGCCATTCTGGAGAGCAATTTGGAACTATGCCCAAAAAGTTATCAAACTGTGCATACCCTTTGATCCAGCAGTGCTACTACTGGGCTTATATCCCAAAGAAATACTAAAGAAGGGAAAGGTACCTGTATGTGCCAAAATGTTTGTGGCAGCTCTTTTTGTTGTAGCTAGAAACTGGAAGATGAATGGATGTCCATCAGTTGGAGAATGGTTGGGTAAATTGTGGTATATGAAGGTTATGGAATATTATTGCTCTGTAAGAAATGACCAGCAGGAGGAATACAGAGAGGCCTGGAGAGACTTAAATCAACTGATGCTGAGTGAAATGAGCAGAACCAGAAGATCACTGTACACTTCAACAACAATACTGTATGAGGATGTATTCTGATGGAAGTGGAAATCTTCAACATAAAGAAGATCCAACTCACTTCCAGTTGATCAATGATGGACAGAGGTAGCTACACCCAGAGAAGAAACACTGGGAAGTGAATGTAAATTGTTAGCACTAATATCTGTCTGCCCAGGTTGCATGTACCTTCGGATTCTAATGTTTATTGTGCAACAAGAAAATGATACTCACACACATGTATTGTACCTAGACTATATTGTAACACATGTAAAATGTATGGGATTGCCTGTCATCGGGGGGAGGGAATAGAGGGAGGGGGGGTAATTTGGAAAAATGAATACAAGGGATAATATTATAAAAATATATATATATATAAAACTTTCTAAGAAAAAAAAAGTCAATTAATCAATAAATATTTATTGAATGCTAAAAAAAAAAAAGAAAAAAAAGAAAAAAAAAAGTATTAGATTCCGAAGGTACAAGTAAACTGGGCAGACAGACAGTAGTGCTAACAATTTACATTCACTTCCCAGTGTTCCTTCTCTGGGTGTAGTTATTTCTGTCCATCATTGATCAACTGGAAGTGAGTTGGTTCTTCTTTATGTTGAAGATTTCCACTTCCATCAGAATACATCCTCATACAGTATTGTTGTTGAAGTGTACAGTGATCTTCTGGTTCTGCTCATTTCACTCAGCATCAGTTGATTTAAGTCTCTCCAGGCCTCTCTGTATTCCTCCTGCTGGTCATTTCTTACAGAGCAATAATATTCCATAACCTTCATATACCATAATTTACCCAACCATTCTCCAACTGATGGACATCCATTCATCTTCCAGTTTCTAGCTACAACAAAAAGAGCTGCCACAAACATTTTGGCACATACAGGTACCTTTCCCTTCTTTAGTATTTCTTTGGGATATAAGCCCAGTAGTAGCACTGCTGGATCAAAGGGTATGCACAGTTTGATAACTTTTTGGGCATAGTTCCAAATTGCTCTCCAGAATGGCTGGATTCTTTCACAACTCCACCAACAATGTATCAGTGTCCCAGCTTTCCCACATCCCCTCCAACATTCATCATTATTTGTTCCTGTCATCTTAGCCAATCTGACAGGTGTGTAGTGGTATCTCAGAGTTGTCTTAATTTGCATTTCTCTGATCAGTAGTGATTTGGAACACTCTTTCATATGAATGGAAATAATTTCAATTTCATCATCTGAGAATTGTCTGTTCATATCCTTTGACCATTTATCAATTGGAGAATGGTTTGGTTTCTTATAAAGTAGGGTCAGTTCTCTATATATTTTGGAAATGAGACCTTTGTCAGAACCTTTAACTTTAAAAATATTTTCCCAATGTGTTACTTCCCTTCTAATCTTGTTTACGTTAGTATTGTTTGTACAGAAACTTTTTAGTTTGATGTAATCAAAATCTTCTATTTTGTGATCAATAATGATCTCTAGTTCTCCTCTGGTCATAAATTCCTTCCTCCTCCACAAGTCTGAGAGGTAGATTATCCTCTGTTCCTCTAATCTATTTATTATCTCATTCTTTATGCCTAAGTCATGGACCCATTTTGATCTTATCTTGGTATATGGTGTTGTGTGGATCCATATCTAATTTCTGCCATACTAATTTCCAGTTTTCCCAACAGTTTTTTCCAAATAATGAATTTTTATCCCTAATGTTGGTATCTTTGGATTTGTCAAAGATTAGATTGCTATAGATGCACCCTTTTTTATCCTTTGTATCTAATCTGTTCCACTGATCTACCAGTCTATTTTCTTAGCCAATACCAAATGGTTTTGGTGACTGCTGCTATATAATATAGCTTTAGATCAGGTACACTTAGACCACCTTCCTCTGAGTTTTTTTTCATTAGTTCCCTTGCAATTCTCGACCTTTTATTCTTCCATATGAATTTTGTTGTTATTTTTTCTAGGTCATTAAAATAGTTTCTTGGGAGTCTGATTGGTATAGCACTAAATAGATAGATTAGTTTGGGGAGTATTGTCATCTTTATTATATTCGCTCGGCTTATCCAAGAGCACTGAATGTCTTTCCAATTATTTAAATGATTGCTATTTTATAACATAGCTTGAGGACTAGAAGTGCTATTCTCTTTATCTCTACCTTTTTTCATCAATGTACTTGATAGTCTACATCCTTTATTTTTCCAAATGAATTTTATTATTATTTGGTCAACTTCTATAAAATATCTTATTGAAAATATGATCGATATGGTATTAAAATTGTAAATTCACTTTGGTAATATTGTCATTTTCATTACACTGGTACAGCGCAGCATAAGCTTAATACTGCTTCAGCAATCCAGCTATTTAAATTGTTCCTTTCTGACAATATTTTTTTTTAAGCATTAATGAATGTTGTACATCATTAAAGAAGTTTCTTTTTCTGTATTTATGGAGATAACCATGCGAGTATGGGTATTTTGGTTTTAAAAATGATTAATTATGTTGATTATTTTTCTACTATTGAGTCATCCTTGCATCTGTGGTATAAATTTAACTTAGTCATAATGAATAATTTCTTGGATAAATCACTGGATTTTATTTAAAATATAGGATTTAATTTAAATTTTCTGAATTGATATTCATTAATGATATTAGTCTATAGTTTTCCTTTTGTGTTTTGTCCTTACTTGGTTTAGGTATTAAGACTATATTTGTCTTATAAAAGGATTCTAGGAAGTTCCTTCCTTTCTTATTTTTAAGAATTATCTAGGGGAGGTAGAGCCAAGGTGATGCAATAAAGGCAGAAACTCACCATGTTCTCACTGTGCTCCTACTAATCACTCCAAACTCCTTTAAATAATGACTCTAAACAAATTTTAGTGTCAAAACATACAAAAAGATGGAGCAGAATAATTTTCTAGCTGATGACAACATAAGTAGGAATGGGCCTATGAACCTCTGAATCAATGGCAGTCCTGGTGGCTTCCACACCTCTCAGCCCAGAAACACAAAAGATGACTTGGAAGGTCAGCAGAAAAAGTCTGTGACAATAGGGTGGGAGTCCAGTGCACAATTTCAACAAAGGCCATACCAGTACAGCCCTAGCCCCCGCCCCAGTGTCAGCAAAACAGGACTTTGTTGCTTTAGCACACTAAATCTTACACTAAATTCCCTCCATAGAGGGGAGGGGGCACTCCTAATAGTTGCAGAGCACAGAAGAGAGCTTGTGGTCAGGTCTATAAAAGGATCTCTGAAAATAGTTGCACAAAACTCCTGGGACAGTGCACCCTCCTTCCTAGAAAGAGCCTTACTTTAAACAAAGTGTTAAAAGCCAAATAACAGGCTAGGAAAATGAGCAGGCAACAGAAAAAGATCCTGACTATAGAAAGTTAGTATGGTGACAAGGAAGAGCAAAATACATACTAAGAAAATAATAAAGTCAAAATTCCTACATCAAAAGACTCCAAGAAAAATAAAAATTATCCTCAGGTCATGAAAGAGCACAAAAGGGATTATGAAAATCAAGTAAATAGATAAAAGGAAAAATCGGGAAGAGAACTGCCAGTGATGCATAAAGAAATACGAAAAGGTAATGGGAAGAAGAATGCTTTAAAAAGTAAAAATGGTTAAATGGGAAAGGAGGTACAGGAGGTACAAAAGCTTAATGAAGAAAATAATTGCTTAAAAATTAGAATCAAGCAAATGGAAGCTAATGATTGTATGAGAAATCATGATATAATAAAGCAAAACCAAAAAGATGAAAAAGTAGAAAAAATGTGAAATATCTCATTAGGAAAACAACTGACCTGGAAAATAGATCCAGGAGAGATAATTATAAAAGTATTAGTCTACCTGAAAGTCATAATCAAAAAAAGAACCTGGATATCAAGTTTCAAGAAATTATCAAGGAAAGCTCCTGATATTCGGGAACCAGTGGGTAAAATAAAAATTGAAAGAATTTACTGATTACCTCCTGAGTGATTCCGAAATGAAAATTCCCAGGAATACAGTCAAATTCAAGGACTTTCAAGTCAAGGAGAAAATATCGCCAACATCCAGAAAAATTAATTCAATTGTAGTGGAGCCATGGTCAGGATAACACAAAATTTAGCAGTTTTTACATTAAAAAGACTGGAGGATTTAGAATATATTCCTAAAAGTAGTTAAGCTAGGATTACAACCAAGAATCACCTATCCAGCAAAACTGAGTATAATCCTTTAGGAAAAAAGGTAGAAATTCAATGAAATAGAGAGTTTTCAAGTATTCATGATGAAAAGATCAGAGCTAAATAGAAAATGTGATTTTCAAATATAGAACTCAGAAGAAGCACAAGAGGATAATCAGGAAAGTAATGTCATAAAGCAGTTATAAGCTTTATTTGTTTACCTTCCTACATGGGAGAATAATTCTTTAACTCATTAGAACTTTCTCATTATTATGGCAGTTGGAAGTAGTATATATAGACAGAGGGCATAGGTGTGAGTTGAGTACAAAAGGATAACATCTAAAAAATAAAATTAAGAAGTGAAAGAGGGATGGGAGAGAGGGAAATGGAGAAGTAAGATGGTGTTAATTATCTGTCATAAAAAGAGGCAAGAAAAAGCTTTTATAGTGAAGGGTCAGAAGAGAGGAGAGGGTAAGAGAGTGAACTATACTCTTATCAGAATTGGCTCAAAGAAGAAATAACATACGCATTCAATATGGGTATAAAAATCTATCTTACACTATAGGAAAGTATGAGGGAAAAGGGCTATGGGAAGAGAAAAGGGTGACAGAAGAGAACACACTGAAGGAGGGAAAAGCCAGTAGCAAAACATTTTTGAGGAAGATCTGGGTGAAAAGAGAGAAAGAATAGAATAAACAGTTAGCAATAGTAATTGTAAAAAGAATTTTGAAGCAAGTTTCTCTGACAAGGCCTCATTTCTCAAACATATAGAAAACTGAGTCAAATTTATAAAAAACATAAGTGCTATGATCTAATTGTTAAATGATCAAAAGATATGAAATATCCTAAAGGGCTATAAATTCATATATATCCTTTGACCTAACATGATTTATTAATTGGGGAATGGCTGAATAAATTATGGTATGTGATTATGATACATTATTGTTCTGTGAGAAATGATGAGCAGGATGCTCTCAGTAAAACCTGGAAAATTCTCCATGAACTCAAGAAAAGTGAATTGTTTTGTGAACAAAGAAACAGCTATACTGTGCATGATCAGTTATGAAAGACTGCTATTCTTAGCAATACAATGATCCACAACTACACTGAAGGAGTTATGATGAAAAATCCTATCCATATCCAGAAAAAGAACTAATTGTGTTTGAATATAGATCAAAGCATTCTCATTCTCTCTCTGTCTCTTACTGTATTTTTCATGAGGATTTTTTTTTTTAAAGGGGAAGACCTATGCTTTCACAACATGACTTATGGAATGTTTTGCATAATTTCACGCGTACTTTCTTAATGGGATTTGAATATAGGGATAAGGGAGAGAATTTAGAACTCAAAGTTTTAAAATTTTAAAAAATGTAAAAAAATTGTTTTGAATATAACTGGGAAAATATTTTTAAAATGAGAAAAAATAATATCTGTACAGTGTAGAGGGCCACAGTCAGTGGGGAAACTGTGGGTAAGGTATAAGACCCTTCGGCCCAGGAGGACCCTGATGACAATGTCTGGTTCAGGTCCCCATCTCCCCAAAGGGTCTCCTGAGAAGTCAGGGGGTGGTGACAACCTGTGTTGTGATTGAAGCATAGTGATACCAGGTGGCAAACTATGTACAATACCAAGTTGTTTATGTGGTCCCACATGCACAGTGTAGTTTTTTGTTACATTATAAAAAGGGGAAAGTCCTTGAAATAAACGGACTCCCATATTTCCACCATCCTCGGGAGTCCCGCCTCATCACTTCTCCAGTAGGAAGGTATGTTTTAATCACCCCAACTTGGGGGCTCTAGAAAACAGGACACAACAGTATAGCATAAATATTTATTTTTTAAATTTGGCACTATTCTTCTGTGAACTCATTAGTACTTAAAGAGTTTTCTCTTCCTTTGATAGTTTTTTCACAGCTAGGTTTATTCCCTTTTCTGAGATTAGTTAATTCAAGATCTTGATTCAGTTTTCTGTCAGTTTAGGTATTTTATATTTTTGGAGGTATTTTGTGTGTGTGTGTGTGTGTGTGTGTGTGTGTGTGTGTGTGTGTGTTCTCGGTTTTGTTAGCATATAGTTATATATAATACATTCTGATTACTCTTTTTATTTCTTCTTTCATTTTATAATTTACTTCAACAAAAAACAAGAAGAAACAAATAAACATTGATTCACTTTTAGATGAAGGGTTGTGAGATTTAGTACATGACATTTCAGGCTTGTTTTTTTTTTTATTACCATTTTTATTTGACTTCTGCTTTCACCCTTGTTTCCCTAAGTACATTTAGAAAGGGACGACCCTTCTATTGCTGTTTTGTTGTTGTCTTTGTTACTATATTTTTTATATTTCTTGTATTTCAGCTGTTTGAAAAGTATATAGTGTCTCTAGACCTGGTTTTCTTCTAAGAATGTTTCAAATGTCTTTTCATGATTGAATAGCAATCATTTCTAATTAAAGTTAGGCTCAGATTTGTAGTACAGACACATGCACAAAAAGCATTTCTGCCAACATCGTAGAATTAGAGTTCAAAATTAGTAAGCAGGAGCATATTTTCTAGTTTGCAAATTTCCTATAAAGTTTTTATTAATTATCCCTCTGACCACTTATCTACTTAATAATAACTCTAAAGCTATTATTAAAATATAGCTATACATCTAAAGCTAAGAGCTTTATATTTTTGTGTCAATTCCTTATTTTGGATATTAGACTTACATCAATGATATTTGGTGCAAATATTTTTCCAGTTCTATTATTCAGAGATTCATAGAAGGGACCTCAGAAGCGTTCTAGCTTGACCTTTTTTATAAACGAGGAAGCTGATGTCCTGAACAACTTGTCCTTGATCATATAGGGATTTAAACATCAGAGGCAGAATCTGAGCCCAGACTCTGGCTCTAGAGCCAGTATTCTACTGGATCTCACTACCTCTTGTTCTCTGTTAATTTTCTTGAATTATTTTACTTGGACAGAATCTTTTAGTCTTATGTAATCAGAATGATCAGTTTAATCTTTTTATCACCTCCTCTCTCCCTTCTTTAATTAAGAATGACAATCTTCCTTCCTAAGCCAAAACTGTGAAAGGTGCCTGATGTTATTTTCTTCTAATTCTAAGATGTAAGCTTTTACATCCAGCTATATATCCATTTTGAATTTATTCTTATTTTTGCAAAACTGTTTTCCAGTAAACTGAATGGATGTCCATCAATTGGAGAAGGGCTGAACACATTATGGTATATGAATGTTATGGAATATTATTTGTTCTGTAAGAAATGAGCAACAGGATGATTTCAGAGAGACTCGTAAAGACTTACATGAATTGATGCTGAGTGAAATGAGCAGAATCAGGAGATCATTATACACAGCAACAACAAGACTATACACCAATCACTTCTGATGGATGTGATTCTCTTCAACATTGATATGATTCAAATCAGTTCCAATTGTTCAGTGATGAAGAGAGCCATCTACACCCAGAGAGAGGGCTGTACAAACTGAATGTGGAACACAACACAGGATTCTCACTTTCTGTAGTTGTTTGCTTGAATTTTATTTTGTTGCTTCTTCTTCCTTTCTTTCTTTCTTTCTTTCTTTCTTTCTTTCTTTCTTTCTTTCTTTCTTTCTTTCTTTCTTTCTTTCTTTCTTTCTTTCTTTCTTTCTTTCTTTCTTTCTTTCTTTCTTTCTTTCTTTCTTTCTTTCTTTCCTTCCTTCCTTCCTTCCTTCCTTCTTTCCTTCCTTCCTTCCTTCCTTCCTTCCTTCCTTCCTTCCTTCCTTCCTTCCTTCCTTCCTTCCTTCCTTCCTTTACTAGCTTGATTTGATTTTTCTTGTGCAGTACGATATGTAAATATGTATGCATATATTAGATTTAGTATATTTCTACCATATTTACCATATACTGACTATTTACCATCTAGGGGAGGGCATAGGGAAAGGGGGAAAAATTGGAAAACAAGATTTTGCAAGGGTTAATGCTGAAGAATTATCCACGCATATGTTTTGAAAAACAAAAAGTTTTAATTTAAAAAAAAGTTTTCCAGTGTTCCCATCAATTACTTAAAAAAAGAGGCCTTCCTTTAATAATTTATGTGAGCTATATATATGAAGTATATCTTGAGCTCCACTGAGCTTAGCAACATATTATGACATTCCTGCTTACATTTTATGATAGGGACAGAATAGTCTTTGTGATTTGATTTTTTTTTCTCCTTTATATTTCAAGGTCATCCTCTTTGTCAATTACAGAATTTGTTGTTTCTTAATGGAATTATTAAATTTAAACACTATGCATCTTGGAATTTGTGGCCAGGTTTTTTCCTCCCCATATGTGATCTATGTTTTTTTCAATTGATAATTTGTTTTCTCTGTGTTCAGAATTTCTGGGAAGTTTTCTTGTACTATTTCTTCTCTTATAGTGTTCAGGTTTTTAAACTTGGATTCTGGGAGATCTATAATCTTTTAATTGTCTCTTGTATTTTGTCTTTGAGATCACTGTGTTTTGCTTGTACAGAGAAAATACTTTCTTTGAATGTTTTAATTTTTTTCTTTACATTTATAATCATTTATCCTCTTTTTATTAGTCCTCTTTGTGAGGCTCCATTGTGGATTCAAATTTTTCTATTCTGATAATTACTTATATGAAGACCACAGATTATACTATCACAATATTTGTTTCTGTTTTAAACCATTCAAGAACATTGTGTTGTGGTTCCATTATCTCCAGAACATCCAAAGAATCCTCAAACTCATCAAATTTTGAATCATTTAAATTTGTTATATATAGTTATATATAATAGTTACTCAGAGAAGTCTAAACTCACTCACTAGATCTAGAAGCCAAACTTTTCCCTGTTGTTAATATTCCTTCCTACTGGATGATACTCAAAGTTTCTGAGTTTTTCCATTCTGAAATATTTGGTAACCTCAGTCTCTCCTCCTCTTATTCTCCCTCCATTGTTCAGTTTCTGTCCCTCCCTTCTGAAGGTAGTTTCCTTTATGATTGGATATCAAAGCATTTCAACCTCTCCCTATGCTAGGTAATTTATATTTCATCAACCTTACTTAAGTCTCTATTCCATGTGACTTCCGGGAGGACAGAACTGGCCCAGCTTGACTCTGGGCCCTGTAGGAGTGATGTATAGTGCTTTTTATGTGTCCTGTCCCATTTTTTCTGTTTCTCAAGTCTCTAACCCACTAGCACAGAATCTTACAAAGTTGTTACCACAACCTGATTTTTGCTCTCTGAAGTTTGGATTTTTATAAAATTAGAAGAAAGAGAGAGGGTTTCAGAGTGTACAGTTGAGTTCTATCAGTTAAGACATATGAGCTGTGTTATTCCCTGTTTTCCTACTGCCATAAAGAGTTTTCTCATGGCATAGGATGTTGCCTCATGGCTACTGAGACCTGAGAAAATTTCTGCTGTTTTTAATTTTGGATCGCCATTGCATTAGGAGGAGGGGAAGGAGATTAAGATGTGGAGATAAATTATTTTTTTAAGATTGTGGGTTGACTTGTGCAACCCTGCTGCCTGGAGCATCTAGGGTGATGTGGGAGAGAGTGTTGTGTGACGTCAATGCATTAGGACTTAGGAAATTTTGGCCTTTTCTGCTGTTAGTTCATAAAATTTTTATCATATTTGGGTTTTTATATCTTAGACAGTAGAGACGGCTGAACTGCTTTATTGTAGCATAACTTCTATATTAGAGAGGTTTGAGAGGTTCAGAAGATTAGAGAAAATATTTAATCAGACATCTTATTGAAGAAGTCTTACTCAAAATTTTTTGGAAGGCAACTATACTCACCACTATATCATCAACACTTTAATTTTTTGGAATATTTAATATTTTGGTTTTTTTTCCAATTATATGTAAAAACAACTGTAAATTGGTTTAACCCCGCTAAAGAGCAATTCAGAATTATGCTAAATGATTATCTGTAGAAATCTCAGTGCTAGGCATATATGCAAAAAAGGTCAAAGGTAGAAAGGTTCTACATATATTTCAGTATTTATAACCGTATCTTTTTGTAGTAGTAAAGAATTATAAACAAAAGTAGTTCCCTTTGATTGGAAGAATCGGCAAGATATGGTACATGAATGAAATGGAAAATTACTGTGCCATAAGAAATGATTAGGAAGAATTTAGGAAAGCATAGGAAGAATTATGGGAAGTGATTTTGAATAAAATAGAACCAAGAAAACAATATTGACAAAGACTAAAACAATATAAATAAAAATAATAAAAACCTCAGACTATATAAGTGGAAATGAGTTGAGAAAATGTAACTCCTGCCTTTTATTACTATGGGTATGGAATTACATGGTCAGACAAAGAGTTACTTAGTTTGACAGAACTATTTTTTCCCTTTTTAAAAAAAAAACACAAAACAAAACAACAAACCTTTGTTAGAAAGGATGCAATGTTGGGTAGGAAAAGAAAAGGAATATTTTAAAAAACAAATGTCAAAAAAAAGGAAAATTTGAAAAAAAAAAAAGGTATATCTTCATTTAAAAAAATCCTGCACTTGTAAAAATGCAACTTGAATATCATGATCTGTAATGGTCATATTCCATAATAAGTTCATTATTAAAGAAAACAACTCTCCTTGCTAGTCGTTTGCAACTATAACATTGAAGTGTTTAACTGATGCTGAAATGAAAGCATATTTGGGATGCTTCTTAAATGTCAAAACACATTAATAAGCAATTAAGATAATATTGGGAGCAAGAAAACAGTTTAGAAAGTTATTTCAAGTTTTGACTCAGCACAGGATACTTTAGCTAATGAATCCTTAGAGGGAGGTTCCTATATATCCAGTTTGTTCTATTTTTAAAATGGAATTTGAGGGTTAGGGTCAAGTAAGTAAGTGAATATTATTCCTTCTCAGTCTTCTGATACTATCCTATAAGTCCCTCCATAATCAGGTTTATCCTTACCTTAAACTAGAAAGCATTGCCCCCTATTTTGATCATATATTATATGTCTTTGGCACACACTTTACCTAGAATGGTCTCCCTCCACACCATCTATACTTCTTTTCTTTGAAGGCCAATTCAGATGCTACTCCCCTCATTTAACCTTCCCTGCCACTCTGAAACAGTAAAATGAAGGTGCTGGATTGTGAAGTCCTTTCCAGTTCTAGCTTTATGATCCTTTGATCCTAAATATTGAATTTTTTTTTGGATGATGTTCTGAGTCAAAGGCAATGACTAAAGAAACAATGAAGCTAAAGAAACTGTAACAGCAACAGAGATAGTGTCTGCAGCAAGGAATATGGAAATGTTGTCTTCCAGAGAGGCAATGGTGATGATGGTAGAGTTGGAAAATACACAAGTTATACCACTGGTGAACAGATGTTGTCTCCCATTCCTGAAATAGTCTCCCTCTTAACTTCTCCCTATAATCTTGTCTTTCTTCAAGATTCAGCTCATACCTTCTGCAGCATCCATTCCTCTTCATTATGTCCTTAGAGAAATTGAATTAGACTGGGATCCCCTAAAAATCCCCTGCCTTAGCATGACCTCTAAGTAATTTCCAAATTGGAGTGTTCCAGCAAAAACGGATGCCATAGTTAAAGCTTGCTTCAGACCTCAAAGGAAGGGAATTTGAAACTATTAAGAAAATAACCATGGATATGGTTGTACTAGAAAATTAAATTTCATATTTCCTTCTTCTGAGACACAAAATATGTTCTGATTTTTTAAAGGCCCTGATTATGTTCTTCAAATTCTCCAATTATCTTTACTGTTTGTATTATAAAAGTGAAAAGGGTTACTTTACTTTTTTATTACAGTTGCATGGAAAACAAGATTAATGACAGCAACATTGTAGGAAAAATGGAGAAAGGGACATTAACAACCACACATTTGTGCCCATAAGCACCAGATTTTGATGTTTTATGAGTTGATGAAAAACAGCTACAAGCATTCATTCCTCAACAGAAAGACAATTTAAGAGGTCCTAATCCCAGGACTTTTGCATGGCCATAAACCTACTGTTGTAGGCTGCTCAGCATTCTGATTCAAGAAACAGAATGTTCTCTTTAAAAGATGCTACTTAAGAAAACAATTGTCAGAATCCTTGGTTCTTTCCTCTTGTGTATTTTCAAACTTTACTTTCAGGAACACAGAATCTTTTCATTTCTTCTGCAAAAGCTAATCCCACTTCAAAAGTCATTACATAATTTTAATTGGTAGGAACAGGAAGAAGGACCAATGGAAACAGATAAGGATGGATGTGAATGAAATGATTCTTTTTCTAACATACTAAAAATTTACATGTTCAAATGAAAATTTGTTTTGAACAGCTAATTATATGGAACCAAAAAGAGTTTTCCATGAAAAGGTTAAGGTAAAACAAATGGGACATTTTAAAAAAATTATCTAGATACCAAATTCAACTCTAAATTTAATGTGATCTGAGAAAAGGAGGTAGTTTGGTTTGGTTCTGGCTCTGGTCTCTCTCTGCCAGCTATAGTACCCTTCTATACTTGGGTAAAATAAGCAATTTAAATGATCTCTAAGGTTCCATTCACTTCTAAGACTTGCTAATACTTTGGCATGAAATATATTGTATAATAACTGAGTCACATAAAGTTCAATGGCTAAAATGAAGAAAATATAAACACTGAATGATCGCTCTGTATAACATTCAAATCCCAAGCAATTCCACTAAAATTCACATAGGGACTTTTGTTAAAGAGAGGAGAGAGGAGAAAGAGGAGAGAGAGAAAGAGAGGTAAAAGAGACTAATGGAAAAGTCCTTGTAATGACCACTGACAGGGGCAGAATGTTTAAAAATGGAAAAACAATTCACTATCACAGCAATCCTTAGAAAGAAGAAAACACCCAAGAGCTGAAATAATGCTATTATCCTGATACCACACACAGGAAAGAAAACTGTTCAAGAATAGGAAAGCCACAACAGCCTTATCAGTTTCCTGTCTATGGGTCATAAAGTTTTCCCCCAGGTACTGAACTCTAGATCTAGTGTAATAAGGGCTTTAAACAAACACACAAAACAATCCCAAACAAACAAAACAAAAGAACAAGTTGCTGATGTTCAGGTTATTTCATATGATCATCCTAGCACTGCTCTAAGAACCTGCATTCCAAGAAGGGTCAAATTAAAATATGTGAAGAAAGATTTTAATGTGTTTATATTACACTTGAGAGTCAAACTTTGGAACTGTACCTTCTAAAACAATTTAGGATTATATTTGCCAATTTAAAAAAAATTAGTATTAGGTCCAAACTTACTAAGGTGGTTTATCATGTTCTTAAAGCTAAATGGATGAAAGATAATATTTGGTATGTTTGGGTTCTTTCTTCTTCACAGAGTATGCAGCCCTTAGGTTTAAAACATCTTTTTATATACATTTGAAAAACAACAACAAAAACTCGGTGGAAAAATGGAGCACAGATCTTGATCAGACAAACCATTACTACTTTTAGTAATATGGCTTTTTGATCAATCTCCTGCTTTATTTTTCATTTTCAAAATTTGTGATTAATCAATTAGCCTATAAATATTTACAATATTTATAAATAATAATAATGATATGACACATTTATGTATAGGTTTTATGTGTCCAACACTGTGTTGAAGTATTTTATATTTATAATCTCATTTGATCCTCATAATAACCCTGGGAAGTAGGTACTATTATTATTCCCATTTTACAGTTGAGAAAACTGAAGAAAAAGATCATAAGTGTCTTGTTAGGTTCACACAGCTGAATTTGAATTCTGAGGCTGAATTTGAACTTAGGCCTTCTAGCCTCTATGTCTAATGTTCTATTAAGTAATATGCTAAAACACTCTTGGTATAAATCCTTGACCAAACGAAGCCCACAATTTAGTGACATATAAATAACCTAAACAAGGCTACAAATCCTTGATATTTCTAATCAAATAATATTTCACATATTTTATAAATGATATAAAGGATAAAGTCATGAAGGAAGCTGGAAATCTATGGAAATTGAATTTTCCATCCTAAATATTTGTTTTATTGCATAAGATTCTGGTAGAGGCATCATATAATTAAGAAAATAATGGAAGACTTAAAATATGAAGTTATGGGTTTGAATCTCAGATCTGACACTCATGTCTATGTGACCTTGGTCAATTTAATTAATCCCTAAAGTTCGAGGTTTCTGTAAAGTAAAGGGATTATAGATAATCTTTATGGTGTCTTTGAACTCCAAAATCTATTAAATTAACCTAGTGGAATCAATAAGGAGAACAGTAAGATTATATAAAATGAAACTACAAAATTAACAGAAGTTCTATATATTACTAAAAAACTAGGCAAACTGTATAGAAAGAAAAATTCCATTAAAATAACCATAAGAATGAATAAAATATCTGAAAGTTATTCTAATGGGACATATATGAGAATTATTAAATAAAAATTACAAAACACACTATAGAAATAAAATCTTACTAAATAGTTTGAGAAATATTCCATGATCATAACTTGTAACAATAATGTGACAAGAAAGACAATAGTATTTAAATGAATTTGCATTTAGAGCACTTTACCAATTCAGTGACCAAGGGAATACTTTATAAAATGTACTAAAATAATACAAAATTCATATTATGAGAAAATAAACTAAGATTTCAAGGAAGAAAACAAAAAAGGTGAGAATAAAGAAGGTCAAGAATTAACACTTTTTAGATTATGTTATACAAAAGTAATTGTTGAAACTAGAAACAAATAGAGAAGTAGATGAATGGATAATCAAGATCTAAAAGGTAACAAAGTTAAATACTCCAGGTTAAATGAATCCAAAAAGACAAACAACTAGAAGAGAGGCTCTCCATGTGAAAAATTGCTGAGAAATATGAAAAGGAATAGGGCAGAAACTTGTTTTAGAAATGAACGTGACACAATAAATTCCAAAACAATTAAAGAACAACATCTTTCATATATCTCTTTTACTCTGCATAGGAATATATTTTTCTGTATAGAAATATAAGTATTTATATACTATCTGGATATGTATGTTCTGTACATACATATACATATATATTCCACAATTATGTTTCATAGATGAATTCATAATCTACCAAGAGAATATGACAGGGAAAATTTTTAAATTTTATTACAAATAAAATTATTACATGTACAAAGTGAATGCTGCAACAACAAAAAAGTTTACCAATAGGAAATTATTTGGGTTAAATATCTCTACTATGAGTTTGAAAGCAGAAATCTATACAGAATTTATACAAATATGTAAGACTAAGAGCCATTCTTCAGTTGATAAATGGTTAAAGAATTTTACCAAATAGTGTTCCAAAGAAGAAATACAAATGATAAACAATCTTGTGGAAAGTCAAAATCTCTAATAATAAGAAAAAGGCATATTAAAATAAGTGAAGCACTGTCTAACTCACATGAAACTGGAAAATGGAGAACAAAGACTTTGAAAAGATAATACTAGAAGACTGCTAGCTATATAGTCAGATTGACATACATTACTAGTGGAAATATTAACTGCTCTACCTATTATGTAAAACAATTAATTAATAATAATATAACAACAACAACAAAAGCAACAATAAATCCATTGCTTGCCAGTTTCTAGTGTTAGAGAGTGCTTGTGTATATGACCCAAAATCTGCCTCATTGTAACTTCTATCCTCAGGAGAAACCCAGAATAATTTTAAACATTTTTATAACTACCAAATATGTATTGAAGAGACTGGAAATGTTAAGCTATAGAAAATTTATAGGAGAATTTCTATATTCAAATATTTAAAGAGCTGTCATGTGCTATCTTAGAACAATATTCTAAATGGGTAGATGACTAAAAGACATTATGAAAGGGTTTTGTAATGCTGCAGTGAGATTTAGTTATAATGAATTAGTGGTGTTATTGTCAAATAAAATTGTTAGAATGACATTATGCAAGAAATTCCTATACTAGAAAACTGAAAATGAAAATGCTCCCCACATCTCAAGAAGGCAAAGGTAGCACATGTTTTCTAAATCTGCTTTAACAAAGTAATAGGTACCATCCACTACCTTAAGAAACATGTAAATTGATAGTGATACTATGGTGTTTTTTGTGAGTTTGTTACTTTCCCCTTTCTTTTCTTCAATTAAAATGATATTAGGATGCTTAAATTTTAAAATTTAAGCTAAATTTAATATGGCACTCACACTCATCCTTCCAGAATAGATTTACTCAAAAATCAGAGAGGAAGAACTATAGAATTCTACTTTTTATTGTTTGTTTGGCTTTTTCTTTTAGTGCGGAACTATAAGTATTAGATAAAAGGCTTTCTGGCTTTAAGACAGAAGGATTCTCATTTATGTCTCAATTTTGTTTATTTGCTTCCTGTTATTGGTCACTACTTTCCAAGATTCAAGGTCTTCTCAACTTCAAACAATTGTCATCCGGATCCACTCCCTCTGGGAATGGATATGTTTTTCCCACTTTCCATCAGCTGTTTTACTGAGATGCACAGGAAAAACAGTTATGAAAAAGCATGGCTGATAAAGTCTAGATCAAATTCATGCTTAAGAACATAATTATTTCCAGTCTTCCAGAAGTTTTTTTTGAGGGTAAGTCTAATATGCCTTGTGGAAAGTGACAAAAAGAAATTTTTTACATAAAAATATGCTCTATTTTCCCTGATAAGAATATAAACTTTCATAGTTTAAGAAAAAAATTAAGTTGAGACTTGAACAATTTGACATTAAAGGTGTACATAATGTAGTAACTTGATTTTCTAGTGATAATCAGTGACTGTAAAATAAAAAACCAAATCAAAATATTTTACTTAGTTATAATTTGTCATTAAAATGTAAATAGAAACTAAAATAGAACTATTTTTAAAAGTTCAATTCATGTACTGTTCAAAAATTTTCTACCAATTCAAACATAGCCTTGCTCATTATAGTAGACTATGAATCACACTAATTATGCTTCTCTGTTTAGTCAGAATTATGGCTAGTGTTCTATACTCTTATCATGTCCCTCTGGTCAAAAAAAATCTTGAGCAGAGGCTACCTTTCCAGTCTGCATTATTCTTCTAGGCACATTCTTTGTTCTACCTAGTATTCTGGGACCTCCTTTCTTCTCACTTCCACTTCATGGAATGCTTCATTTCCTCAAAGACTCAACTCAAATATTTCCCAAACAAGACTTGTTTTGATACATAGTTGCCTCTTCAAGTGGCTCTCTATACTTTGCATTACTGATTTAGAAACACCTGTTTATTTCCTCAGTAGAAGAGAAGCTTCTGGGGACTTCCGGCCAAGATGGCGGCGTGGAGGCAGACAGCTGCTTGAGCTCTGTGTTTTCTCTCAGGACTTACTTCATGACAAGCCTCAGACTTAATGCTTGACCGGAAAAGAAACCCACAAATAATCACCAAGAGAAGACATCCTTGAAATTCACCAGAAAAGGTCTGTGTTTGCTCGGGGGAGGGTCAATCAGACTGGGCACAGACTGAGGGCAGGCAGCCGGAGCAAGACAGACAGCTCACACAGCTCAGACTGGAGGGGGGAGGGGTACAATCTCTGCCGTTTCTGCAAAAAGACTTTCACCCCAGTGTGGATATTCGTCTCTCCGAACTGGCCACCCCCAACCCCCACCTGGAGTGACTCAGCACGTGCTCAGAGCCTCAGAGTGCAGACTCAGCTCAACCATCCCTGTCCTGTTAGTGGCTCGCTGCTGCCTTACCCCCGACTGTAGAGGAAGCCCATTAACACCATCCAGCCCCATCCCCCCAAAAACAGACCAATTGTTTCTCTTGTCAATTTGTTTTCTTCGATTTGCTGACAAAATGAACAAAAAATTCAAAAGAGCTCTAACCATTGACAGCTTCTGTATGGAGAGAGAGCAGACTTCAAATGCTGAGGTCACTAAAAGCAGACTGTCCCCAGAGGAATCCCCTAAGGGGGATATGAGCTGCTCCTCAATACAAAATAATCTCATAGAGGAAATCAAAAAGCCTCTCACAAGAGAGCTAGACCGAGAAATGGGAAGCTTGGCAAGAGAGCCTGGAGAAGTCATTCTACACATTTAAAGACAGTGGATAAAGAAAACAAATTGAGAAACAATATTAGTGAATTGGAAAAGGTAAACAAACTCCAAGGAAAACAGGATTAGTGAGCTGTAAAAGGTAAACAACTCCAAGGAAAACAGTATTAGTGAGCTGGAAAAGGTAAACAACTCCAAGGAAAACAGGATTAGTGAGCTGGAAAAGGTAAACAACTCCAAGGAAAACAGGATTAATGAGCTGGATAAAGAAATCAGCTCTCTAAAAAATAAAATGGATAAAATGAAAAAAATTCCATAGAAGAAAAAAACTCACTTAAAAACACAATTGGACAATTACAAAAAGATATAAAAAAAGTGAGTGAAGAAAATACATCATTGAAAATTAGACTGGAACAAGTAGAAATGAATGACTCAAGGAGAAATCAAGAGGTAGTCAAGAAAAACCAGAGAAATGAAACAATTGAAAAGAATGTCAAGTACCTTATTAGAAAGACAACAGACCTGGAAAACAGATGCAGGAGAGACAATTTGAGAATAATCGGACTCCCTGAAAAAATGTGAGGAAAAAAAGAGCTTGGACACTATTTTTGAGGAAATTACCAAAGAGAACTGCCCAGACGTTTTGAAAACAGAGGGTAAAATAGACATTGAAAAAATTCATCGATCACCTACTGAAAGGGACCCTAAAATCAAAACGCCAAGAAATATAGTGGCCAAGTTCAAGAACCATCAGACAAAGGAAAAAATATTGGAAGCTGCTAGAAAAAAGCAATTCAGATATGGAGAAGCCACAATAAGGATAACCCTGGATCTAGCAGCGTCCACCTTAAAAGAACGAAGGGCCTGGAACATGATATTCCAAAAGACTAAGGAACTTGGTTTGCAGCCAAGAATAACTTATCCAGCAAAAATGAGCATTGTTTTCCAGGGAAGAAGATGGACATTTAACGAAATAAATGAATTCCATCTATTCTTAATGAAAAAACCACACCTACATAAAATGTTTGATCTTCAAATACAGAACTCAAGAGATTTCTAAAAAGGTAAAAAGAAATCTTGAGAACTATATTTCTGCCATAAAGATATGTAAAGAACACATGTATAATTTGTCCTAGAAACTAGAGGTGGAAAGGAAATTATATCATAAAAAAGTGTAAAGTGGTGGTACTACATCTCATGAAGAGGCAAAGGTAACCTATTATATCTGAGAGAAAGAAAGGAGGGAGATGAACATAGTGTGTATCAATAGACATATTCGATTTATGGTGAAACTTCTTCCACTTCATTGAAAAGTGAGAGGGAAGGAATAAGCTAAGGGGAAGGGAATACAGAAATTGTGAGGAAAAGGGATAAAATAAGGGGAGGAATTTTAAGGTGGGGGAAGGATACTAAAAAGGGAGGGCTGTGAAAAGCAAGTGGTGTTCACAAGTTTAATACTGGGTAGGGGGGTAAAAGGGAAGGAACGGGGAAAAGCATAAGCAGGGGTTAATAGGATGGCAAGCAATATAGAATTAGCCATTCTAACCATAAATGTGAATGGGGTAAACTCCCCCATAAAGAGGAAGCAGTTAGCAGACTGGATTAAAAGTCAGAATCCTACTATATGTTGTTTACAGGAAACACCTGAAACAGGGTGATACATTCAAACTAAAAGTAAAAGGGTGGAGCAGAATCTACTATGCTTCAGGCAAAGCCAAAAAAGCAGGGATAGCCATCCTCATCTCAGATCAAGCAAAAACAAAAATTGATCTAATTAAAAGAGATAAGGAAGGGCATTATATCCTGCTAAAGGGCAGCATCAATAATGAAGCAGTATCAATATTAAACATATATGCACCAAGTGGTGCAGCATCTAAATTCTTAAAAGAGAAATTAAGACAACTGCAAGAAGAAATAGACAGCAAAAACTATAATAGTGGGAGATCTCAACCTTGCACTCTCAGAATTAGATAAATCAAACCACAAAATAAATAAGAAAAGTCAAAGAGGTAAATAGAATACTAGACAAGTTTGATATGATGGATCTTTGGCGAAAGCAGTTCATGGAACCTATACAAAAATTGATCATATACTAGGGCACATAAACCTCAAAATCAAATGCAGTAAGGCAGAAATAGTAAATGCATCCTTTTCAGACCACAATGCAATCAAAATTACATTTAATAAAAAGCCAGGGGAAAATAGACCAAAAAATAATTGGAAACTAAATAATCTTATACTAAAGAATGAATGGGTGAAACAGCAAATCATAGACATAATTAATAACTTCACCCAAGAAAATGACAATAATGAGACATCATACCAAAATGTGTAGGATACAGCCAAAGCGGTAATAAGGGGAAGTTTTATATCTCTACAGGCCTACTTGCATAAAATAGAGAAAGAGAGGGCCAACGAATTGGGCTTACAACTAAAATTGCTAGAAAAGGAACAAATTAAAAACCCCCAGACAAACACAAAACTTGAAATTCAAAAAATAAAAGGTGAGATTAATAAAATGGAAAGTAAAAAAACCATTGAATTAATTAATAAAACTAAGAGTTGGTTCTATGAAAAAACCAACAAAATAGACAAACCCTTAGTAAACCTGATTTAAAAAAGGAAAGAGAAAAAGCAAATTGTTAGTCTTGAAAATGAAAAGGGAGAACTCACCACTAATGAAGAGGAAATTAGAACAATAGTTAGGAGCTACTTTGCTCAACTTTATGCCAATACATTCAATAACTTAAATGAAATGGAAGAATATCTTCAAAAATATAGCTTGCCCAGATTAACAGAGGAAGAAGTAAGTAGTCTAAATAGTCCCATCTCAGAAAAAGAAATAGAACAAGCTATTAACCAACTCCCCAGGAAAAAATCCCGAGGACCAGATGGATTTACATGTGAATTCTACCAAACATTTAAAGAACAACTAACTCTAATGCTATATAAACTATTTGAAAAAATAGGGATTGAAGGAGTCCTACCAAATTCCTTTTATGACACAGATATGGTACTGATACCTAAACCAGGTAGATCAAAAACTGAGAAAGAAAACTGTAGACCAATTTCCTTAATGAATATTGATGCTAAAATCTTAAATAAGCTATTAGCAAAAAGACTTCAGAAAATCATCCCCAGATAATACACTATGACCAAGTGGGATTTATACCAGGAATGCAGGGCTGGTTTAATATTAGGAAAACTATTAGTATAATTGACCATATTAATAATCAAATTAATAAAAACCATATGATCATCTCAATAGATGCAGAAAAAGCATTTGATAAAATCCAACATCCATTCCTACTAAAAACGCTTGAGTGTACAGGAATAAATGGACTATTCCTTAAAATAATAACGAGCATATATTTAAAACCTTCAGTAAACATCATATGTAATGGTGATAAACGAGAACTTTTCCCAGTAAGATCAGGAGTGAAACAAGGTTGCCCACTATCACCATTACTATTCAATATAGTACTAGAAACTCTAGCCTCGGCAATAAGAGCCAAGAAAGAGATTCAAGGAATTAGAGTAGGAAATGAGGAAATCAAATTATCACTCTTTGCAGATGACATGATGGTATACTTAGAGAACCCCAAAGACTCTGCTAAAAAGCTATTAGAAATAATTCAGAATTTTAGTAAAGTTGCAGGATACAAAATAAATCCACATAAATCCTCAGCATTTTTATACATTACCAACACAATCCAACAGCAAGAGATACAAAGAGAAATTCCATTCAAAATAATGGTCAATAGTATAAAATATTTGGGAATATATCTACCAAAGGAAAGTCAGGAATTATATGAGCAAAATTATGAAACACTTGCCACAAAAATAAAGTCAGATTTAAATAATTGGAAAGACATTCAATGCTCTTGGATAGGCCTAGCGAATATAATTAAGATGACAATACTGCCTAAACTAATCTATTTATTTAGTGCTATGCCAATCAGACTCCCAAGAAACTATTTTAATGACCTAGAAAAAAATAACAACAGAATTCATATGGAACAACAAAAGGTCGAGAATTTCAGGGAAGTAATAAAAAAAAAATTAATTGAAGGTGGTGTAGCTGTTCCTGATCTAGAACTATATTATGCAACAGTCACCAAAACCATTTGGTATTGGCTAAGAAATAGACTAGCTGATCAGTGGCATAGGTTAGGTTCACAGGGCAAGATAGTGAATAAAAATAGCAATCTAGTGTTTGACAAACCCAAAGATCCCAAATTTTGGGATAAGAATTCACTACTTGACAAAAACTGCTGGGAAAACTGGAAATTAGTATGACAGAAACTAGGCATGGACCCACATTTAACACCACATACTAAGATAAGATCAAAATGGGTCCAAGATTCATAAAGAATGAAATCATAAATAAATTGGAGGAACATGGGATGGTTTACCTCTCGGACTTGTGGAGGAGGAAGGAGTTTGTATCCAAGGGAGAACTAGAGACCATTATTGATCACAAAATAGAAAATTTTGATTACACTAAATTAAAAAGTTTCTGCACAAACAAAACTAATGCAAACAAGATTAGAAGGGAAGTAACAAATTGGGAAAACGTTTTTACAGATAAAGGCCTCATCTCCAAAATATACAGAGAATAGACTTTAATTTATAAGAAATCAAGCCATTCTCCAATTGATAAATGGTAAAAGGATATGAACAGACAATTTTCAGATGACGAAATTAAAACTATTTCCACTCATATGAAAGTGTTCCAAATCACTATTGATCAGAGAAATGCAAATTAAGACAACTCTGAGATACCACTACACACCTGTCAGATTGGCTAAGATGACAGGAACAAATAATGATGAATGTTGGAGGGGATGTGGGAAAATTGGGACACTAATGCATTGTTGGTGGAGTTGTGAAAGAATCCAACCATTCTGGAGAGCAATTTGGAACTATGCCCAAAAAGTTATCAAACTGTGCATACCCTTTGATCTAGTAGTGCTACTACTGGGCTTATATCCCAAGGAAATACTAAAGAAGAGAAAGGGACCTGTATGTGCCAAAATGTGGCAGCCCTTTTCATAGTGGCTAGAAGCTGGAAGATGAATGGATGTCCATCAATTGGAGAATGGTTGGGTAAATTATGGTATATGAAGGTTATGGAATGTTATTGCTCTGTAAGAAATGACCAACAGGAGGAATACAGAGAGGCTTGGAGAGACTTACATCAACTGATACTGAGTGAAACGAGCAGAACTAGAGGATCATTATACACTTCAACAATGATACTGTATGAGGATGTATTCTGATGGAAGTGGATATCTTCAACATAGAGAAGAGCTAATCCAATTCCAATTGATCCATGATGGGACAGAATCAGCTACATCCAGAAAAGGAACACTGGGAAATGAGTGTAAACTGTGAGCATTGTTTTTTTTTTTATTGTTTGTTTGTTTGTTTGGTTAGTTTTGTTTTGTTTTTCTTCCCAGATTATTTTTACCTTGCGAATACAATCCTTCCTTTGCAACAACAACAACAACAAAATTCGGTTCTGCACATATATATTGTACCTACGATATACTATAAGATATTTAATATGTATGGGAATGCCTGCCATCTAGGGGAGGGGGTGGAGGGAAGGAGGGGAAAAATTTGGAACAGAAGGGAGTACAACGGATAATGTTGTAAAAAAAAATTTTTTTTTTACCTATGCATATGTACTGTCAAAGTAAATGTTATAATTATAAAAATTAATAAAAAAGAAGAGAAGCTTCTTTGGGGAATTAGGTGGCACAACAGAATACAGGGCCAGGAGTCAGGAAGACCTGAATTCCAATGCAGCATCAGATACTTCCTACCTGAGCAAATCCATTTATATTTTGCCTCAACTTTCTCAGCTATAAAATAAGAACAATAACACTATCTACCTTTTATGGTTGCTGTCAGTTACCAGCGATATTTGTAAAGAACTTAACAAGATGCCTGGCATGTAATAAATGCTACATAAATGTTACCTACTAGAATTATTTTTATTAAGGATAGGGATTATTTTGTTTCTGTCTTTGTCTTGCTTGTGCTCAGAAATGAAGTATAATTCCACTAAGTTACTACTTGTGTGACAATAGGTATATCACAATTAAAATGAATTAAATCTAGCTAAACACTAAAGGAAGCCTGATTTTCTTCAATAGGTGGTTATTTAGAGGCGATTTCATCACCTTCAGCAATAGGAAACTGTTTGTATAAAAAAGGCAAGTAAACATTTTTTTTCAGGCTCATTTATTTTGAATCCTATTTGCATCAATTCTAGCTAAAACTCTTGATATAGTTTCAGCAGTAGCCAGAAGTCACTCATATCAGTTAGGTTCACTATAGAAAAATGGAACTTCCACTAAGATTTTCACTAAAAATTCTTTAACTGGAATCTAGATTAATCAGTGTCAATTAAAAGGGGAGTATACTAAAAAGAGAAAAGAAAAATAGAAATTAGAGTTAGGGGAGGTGGCAAGAAGGAAGACAAATCTCTCTTTTAAAATGTGATGAATCTTTCTCATCATTCATTTTGAAAAATACCTAATTCACAGTTACATTGTAAGTTATAACAAGATGCAAAAATATATGTAAGAATAGAAAATAACAAGTCTTTCCACCTTTTATTAAATATTAGACTTTTTCAAAATACCTGTATAACTATATGCATGCATATATATATATGTATGTATATATATATGTATATATATATACACACATTAGATTTAACATTTATTTTAATATATTTAATATGTATTGGACTATCTACCATCTAGGGGAGGGAGTAAAGGGAAAAAAGGGAAAATTTGGAACAGAAGGTTTTGCAAGGATCAATGCTGAAAAATTACCAATGCATATGTTTTTAAAATAAAAAGCTTTAATAAAAAATTTAAATAAAAAAATTGAAATTAACATTAAAATTAAAAGAGTATTAGGCTTTTTTCCTGAAGAAATAAAATAAAGACAGAGAATTCACTCGAAAGTGAAAAAAGATATGGTATATAATTGAAATGACTTAATGCTGAACTATTAAAACAAATAACTGAATATGAAAAAATGGGAAACAGGTAAGAAAAGTGACATTGGTACTGACTATAATAATTCATTTAGAAGTTTAACCTATTTAAATTGTCTTAATAAAGAAGCCAAGAGAGTCTTCAAAATATCTTCATCAATAATCTGGGTAAAACATAAACTCATTTGTAAAATCTTATACTTATTTTTTATAAATTGGAGAAAAGAAGTGAAGAATAAAATCAATTTTTAGAAAATTGCTAATAATCTTTCAAAAAAGTTATCCTAAGTACATTAAGGATGAAAAAAGAAGAAAGAAAAAATAGAATAAAAATAAAAATGATCAAGATGGTGGAGTGAAGCCAGGAAGCTGCTTGAGCTTTCCCAGTTTCCCTCAAAAATCCTCTGAACAGAGTCTGACAAATGAAACCAGTCTCCAGGTCAAGACAGCCCGGAAGGATTTAGAGAAAAGGTCAGTCTCCCTGAGGAGAAGGGGTGCTCAGACCAGCTCTGGTTGGTCTAGGGCAGCCAGTGAGAGGATCTTAATCACAGAAGATCGAAGCAGAGGCCCTGGGGCCTGGCCCAGCAGCAGAGCAGAGTAGAGCAGGAGGGCAGCCTCCAGGTCCAACCCAGAAGGCAAACTGCCAGCTCAGAAAAGAGGCTGTGGCCTGGGAAGAGCAGGAGGGGCTACCCCCTGCTCTGAGCAAGCCATCAACACAACAACTATTTCCACTCATATGAAAGAGAGTTCCAAATCACTACTGATCAGAGAAATGCAAATTAAGACAACTCTGAGATACCACTACACACCTGTCAGATTGGCTAAGATGACAGGAACAAATAATGATGAATGTTGGAGGAGATGTGGGAAACCTGGGACACTGATACATTGTTGGTGGAGTTGTGAAAGAATCCAGCCATTCTGGAGAGCAATTTGGAACTATGCCCAAAAAGTTATCAAACTGTGCATACCCTTTGATCCAGCAGTGCTACTACTGGGCTTATATCCCAAAGAAATTCTAAAGAAGGGAAAGGGACCTGTATGTGCCAAAATGTTTGTGGCAGCCCTTTTTGTAGTGGCTAGAAACTAGAAAATGAATGGATGTCCATCAGTTGGAGAATGGTTGGGTAAATTATGGCATATGAATGTTATGGAATATTATTGTTCTGTAAGAAATGACCAACAGGAGGAATACAGAGAGGCTTGGAGAGACTTACATGAACTGATGCTGAGGGAAATGAACAGAACCAGAAGAATATTATACACTTCAACAATGATACTGTATGAGGATGTATTCTGATGGAAGTGGAGATCTTCAACATAGAGAAGAGCTAATCCAATTCCAATTGATCCATGATGGGACAGAATCAGCTACATCCAGAAAAGGAACATTGGGAAATAACTATAAACTGTGAGCACTGTTTTGTTTTTCTTCCCAGATTATTTTTAGCTTCCGAATACAATTCTTCCTTTACAACAACAACAATAACAACAAAATTCGGTTCTGCACATATATATTGTACTTAGGATATACTATAAAATATTTAATATGTATGGGAATGCCTGCCATCTAAGGGAGGGGGCGGAGGGAAGGAGGGGAAAAATTTGGAACAGAAGGGAGTACAACGGATAATGTTGTAAAAAAAAAAAATTACATATGAATATGTACTGTCAAAGAAAATGTTATAATTATAAAAATTAAAAAAAAAAAAAAAAAAAAAAGAATTGGGGCAGCTAGGTGGCGCAGTGGATAGAGCACCAGCCTTGAATTCAGGAGGACCCAAGTTCAAATCTGGTCTCAGACACTTAACACTTCCTAGATGTGTGACCCTGGGCAAGTCACTTAACCCCAGCTTCAGGAAGAAAAAAAAAAAAAAAAAAGAAAAGAAAAGTAGAATTGATCAAATGAGAAAAGAGACACAAAAGCTAACTAAAGAAAATCACACATTAAAAGCTAGAACTGGGCAAATGGAAGCTAATGACTGTGAGACAACAAGAATCAAATTTTTCAAAAAATGAAAAAATAAAAGAAAATATAAAATACCTCATTGGAAAAATGCTAACCTGGAAAATAGATCCAGAAGTGACAATTTTAAAGCTATTAGTGTACCTGAAGGCTGTGACCCCCTTCCCCCTGCCCCTTTGTAAAATAGAGTCTCGATAGCATTCTTTAAGAAATCATCAAGGAAAACTGCCCTGATATACTGTAACCAGAGGGTGAAATAGTCATTGAAAGAATTCATCAATCATTTACAGAAAGAGATCCCAAAAGGAAAACCTCAAGGAACATTATTGCAGAATTCCAAAACTATAACTTCAAGGAAAAAAATACTACAAACTCCCAGACAAAAACAGTTCAAATATCAAGAAGCAATAGTCAGAATTGTCCAGAATCTGGCAACTTCTACAGTAAAGTTTGGGAGGGCCTGGAATATCACATTCTGGAAGATAAAGGACTTGGAATTACAACCAAGAATCAACTACTTAGCTAGACTGAACATCGTCTTTGAAAGGAGCAGATAGACCTTCAATGAAATAAGAGATTTTCAATCATTTCTACTGAAAATACCAAAACTCCACAGAAAATTTAGCACAGAACTTAAGAGAAGATAAACAGGGAGGGAAAGGGAGAAGAGGTGTGTACACACACACACACACACACACACACACACACACACACACACACACCCTTTAAAATAGAGGAAAAATAGGGAGAAGGATTAGCATTGTCTGAAGCTTAATCCCATCAGTTTGGGCTCAAAGAGGTAATAACATATTCACTCAGTTGGATATAGAAATTTATCTCACCCTGAAAGGAAGTAGGAGATGAAAGGGGAAAGAAAAAGGAGGGGTTGGATACAAGGAAGACCAGAGAAAGGGATAAGAGAAGGGATAGGGTTTTAGAAATGAGAGCAGATTAAGGACAAGATAGAAACAAAACACTACTAAGAAGGGACAAAATGGAAAGAGAACAAAAGTATATACAGTGGACAGAATAGGTTGGAAGGAAATATATTGCTGGTAATCATAACTGTGAACATGAATGGGATGAACTCTCCTATAACACAGAAGTGGATAATAGAATGGATTAAAAACAGAAACCTACAATATGTTGTAGAAAAGCAGAAAAAGTAAATGCTTCCTTTTCAGACCACAATTCAATAAAAGTTACATTCAACAAATGACCAGGGGAAAATAGAATTTTTAAAAATTGGAAATTTAATAATATAATTCTAAAGAAGAGTGGATCAAACAACAAATCATGAAAATAATCAACGATTTCATATAAGAGAATGACAATAATGATCATCTCAAACATACCAACATACCAAAAACTATAGGATGCAGCCAAAGCAGTTCTTAGAGGAAATTTTATATCTCTAAATAGTTATATGAATAAAACAAAGAAGTCAATGAATTTGTCATATAACTAAAACAGCTAGAAAAAGAAATTTAAAACCCCAATTAAATATTAAATTAGAAATTCTGAAACTCAAAGGAGAGATTAGTAAGTTGAAACTAAGAAAATTGTTGAACTAATGAATAAAACTAAGAATTGGAGTTATGAAAAAAACAACAAAATAGATATAAACTTAATTTGATTAGAAAAAGGAAAGGAAAAAAAAACCAAATTACCAGCTTCAAAAAGTTACTACCAAAGAAGTTAAGAAAATAATTAGAAGCCATTTTGCCCAACTGTATGCCAACAAATCTTACAATCTAATCAAAATGGATGAATATCTACAAAAATATAAATTGAGATTAACAGAAGAGAAAATAAATTACCTAAATAGCCCCATTTTAGAAAAAGAAATTGAACAAGCTATCAAAGAACATTCTAAGAAAAAAATTCCAGGGTATGATGGATCTGCAAGTGAATTCTACCAAACTTTTAAAGAACAATTCATTCCAATATTATGTAAAATGTTTGAAAAAATAATAAAGGAGTACTGCCAAATTCCTCCGATGACTCAAATATGGAACTGATGCCTAAACCAAACAGCCAAAACAGAGAAAAAAATCACAGACCAAAATTTTCTAATGAATATTGATATAAAATTTTTAAATAAAATATTAGCAAAGAGATTACAACAATTAATCAGCAAGATAATACACTACGACCAAGTGTGATTTATACCAGGAATGCAAGACTGGCCATAATTGACTATCAATAACAAAACGAACAGAAATCATATGAGAGTCTATATAAATGCAGAAAAAGCTTCTGACAAAGTATATCACCCATTCCTATTAAAAAAAAAAAAAAAAACAAAACCACTAGAGAGCACAGGAATAAAGGGACTTTTCCTTAAAATATAAGCAGCATCTATCTAAAATCACTAGCAAGCACATTTGTAATGGGAAGAAGCTAGACACATTCCCAATAAGATCAGGGGTAAAACAGGATGCCTATTATCACCATTATTACTCAACATTGTACTAGAAATGGTGGCTTTAGCAATAAGAAAAGAAAAAGAAATTAAAGGAATTAGAACAGGCAAAGAGGAAATAAAACTATCACTCTTTGGAGATGATTTAATGACTTTTGACTTTTTTAAAAATATTTTTTGTCGCTCCATGGAATCATTAGTTCCTTTTGCATTCACTATAATTTTCAGGGAATTTTGTTGGTTGGGCAAAATTTTGTGCTTTTTATCATTGCTGTTAATTTTCTTTCCAAATCTTGCTTTCATTTGTTGTTCACTTGTTCTTATTTCTTTTCCATTTTTCTTCAAATTCTTATGCCATTTATAATTTTTTACTTCAAAAAATTATTGTTTTATTTCTTCTAGTAATTCTAGTTGAGATTATGGGCAAACTGCATTTTTTTCTCTGAGTTTTTGTTTACATGTGTTTTAGAGTCATTCTCTTCTGGATTTGTGTCTTGAGCTTCCCTGTCATCATACTAGTTCTTTATGGTAGATTTCTAACTTCTTCCAGCCTACTTCCTTACTATGGACCTTGTTATTTGGGTTGAGATCTGTGTCATTTAGGGATAAAAGGTCTGAGCTAGTTCTGTGAATGGTTTCTTGGGGTACCGAGTGTTGTATCATTCCAAGATTTCAGGGCAATCTAGGGTCATTTAAACTTTCTGTGCTCCTAAAATGGTATGTTCTAACGCAGAGCTAATTGCTACTCTCCCACCCCTACAACTAGTTTGAATTCTGAGTTCTTTATGACTAGTAGTAGATTACTATTGGTCTTGGCCCTTCACAGCTGTTGAAAAGCTGTGTTTGTTTAGAGTGGCAGGAATTGTAGGCTCCCCTTTGGTCTGGAATTTCTGACCTGGTTATTCTTTTGCAGACTAGGCTAGATGTTGAAAATGACACCCTGTATCTGGGGCCTGAGTCCTGTCTCTGCTGCTGACTTCTAAACTTTCTCCTTTCCTAAAACATTGTCCCATTGTCCAGGGCCTCCCTACCCCATGCCATCCCTGATGTTCAAATGACATCCCTGTGCAGTCATCTTTTTGTTGCTCTCTGGATCCGTGACCCAAAATTGGGAATTGGGCAACAAAATTGCCAGTTTATACCTATTGCTCATGCACTGCTGTATGAGATGGAGAGTGCTTATATATAGATCTAGGCCTCCATTTCATGCAATGAACAGACTTTCCCTAGGGGCTGGAGGGCTTACATTTGCAGTCCAGGTCCAATCCCCACCCTAGTATCTATAGATCACCACCTATCTCCCTATCTTTAATTGAGCTAGATAAATGACTCACTTTGATTTTCTCCAGATTTCCCCATTAGGATTCATTCTGATGAGGAGAACATTATATACAGCAACAACAAAATTATGCAATGATCAATTCTGATGGATGTGGCTCTTACCAATAATGAGCTGATTCAAGCCAGTTCCAATGAGCTTGTGATGGAAAGAGACATCTGCACCCAGAGAGAAGACTGTGGAGACTGAATGTAGATCACAACATAGTATTTTTACATTTGTTGTTGTTTGCTCACTTTTTTTTCCTCTCATTTTTTCCCTTTTTAATCCAATTTTTATTGTGCAACATGATTATTTTGAAAATATGTATAGAAGAACTGCACATGTTTGACATATACTGGATTACTTGGCATCTAGGAGGGGGATGGGAAGAAGGGAGGGAAAAAATTTGGAACACAAGGTTTTGCAGGGTGAATGTTGAAAACTATGTATGTGTTTTGAAAATAAACAGCTTTAATTTAAAAAAGAGGGGAAAGAGTTCATTTTGTTCATTTTCTAGAATTGTTTAGAAGAGTTTTTGGAGGAGAGCTAATTTTACTGTTTCCTGTCACTTTTTCATCTGGGTTCTACCTCTAATATAATATAATTATAAACACAGTGAAGAAGGGGGAAAATAGCAAAGGTATGGAAAAAATCTTAAGATCTTAATATTAAGTAAATTGGCCAAAAGCATATAATTACCAACTTTTCAGCTATACAAATTATGGCAGATTCATCTACACATAAGTTGAAGATGTCTTTGCTGAGAGTATTAGTTGGAAATAAATAGGGTCTCACAAAGTAACATTCAACAATGATTATTTCTTTATACATCTTTAACACCTTATAATTAATTGAGAAATGTAGAGAATATAAAAACTCATTGTGCTTATTGTTTATTGGTAATTAAGAAAAGTAATTCATTTGATAGAACCAAGTAATAACTTGTAAATTCTTTTATAATGTCTTCCATCCACACCTCAAGATTATTCAAGATTCTTTGGAGTAATTAACAATGTAAATAATCATATTCAATGGATGTCTGACAATAAACACCAAGGCAGGCATAAAACAGGGAACTATATATTCACTGAAGGTATTAGAGGTTATCCAAATCCAGTTAGATCTACAGATGCTGAGGTTCCCCAAGACACTGCTGTTGGCTGATGTTATTGTGCTGACTGCATAAAGCTCCCCAAAGTTTGGGTTATCCATCCACATAATAAAGATCAAGTGGATGAAGAAATGCATTGCTCAGAATTCAACTTCCATTTGCATAGATATTCTATGGTTTGTTCAGCAGCATGTATATCTGGGACAAAAAATACAGGTGGACAATGAGCTGTGCTTGGAGTTGAACAGGGAATGAGATTGGGTCAGACTGCTTTGGAAAATTGCAAAGCTCTTTTACTGATCTAATACATCCAAGTAGAGTATCATATAGAATGCAAAGAAATAAGGAATTATATGACAGGAATAGAAAATAACCATGTGGCAAGAATCAGGGGTGACAGTTTTATAAGCAGAATTTATCACTGGTACCTTGGCAATATTGAGGAAAAGCCTCCCTCACACCAGTTAATCTCCAATGGAGAACTTTTTAGAAAGACTAAAGCAAGAGGAATACAGGATAGTCTGTCATGAATGGGTGGGAAAAGGCAAAAATGGATGGAACTCTCAAACTGATGAGATCAGATCCTTTTGAGTAACTAACTTGTTTCAAGTAGCTCAAACTCTTTTATGTTGTGGTCTAAGCTCTTTTCAAACTACATACTTCTATTAACCTTAGTTAAGTCTGATAGACTAACTTTTATTTCTAGAAATTATCATCAATGAATAGAAATAAACTGCAACCTTTCCCAGTAAGATCAGGAGTGAAACAAGGTTGCCCACTATCACCATTACTATTCAATATAGTACTAGAAACGCTAGCCTCGGCAATAAGAGCTGAGAAAGCGATTCAAGGAATTAGAGTAGGAAATGAGGAAATCAAACTATCACTCTTTGCAGATGATGGTATACTTAGAGAACCCCAAAGACTCTGCTAAAAAGCTATTAGAAATAATTCAGAATTTCAGCAAAGTGGCAGGATACAAAATAAATCCACATAAATCCTCGGCATTTTTATATATCACCAACAAAATGCAACAGCAAGAGATACAAAGAGAAATTCCATTCCAAACAAATGTTGAGAGTATAAAGTATTTGGGAATCCATCTACCAAAGAAAAGTCAGGAATTATATGAGAAAAATTACAAAACACTTGCCACAAAAATAAAATCAGATTTAAATAATTGGAAAGACATTCAGTGCTCTTGGATAGGCCAAGCAAATATAATAAAGATGACAATACTCCCCAAACTAATCTATTTATTTAGTGCTATACCAATCAGACTCCCAAGAAACTATTTTAATGACCTAGAAAAAATAACAACAAAATTCATATGGAAGAATAAAAGGTCGAGAATTGCAAGGGAACTAATGAAAAAAAAACTCAGAGGAAGGTGGTCTAAGTGTACCTGATCTAAAGCTATATTATATAGCAGCAGTCACCAAAACTATTTGGTATTGGCTAAGAAATAGAATGGTAGATCAGTGGAACAGATTAGATACAAAGGACAAAAAAGGGTACATCTATAACAATCTAATCTTTGACAAACCCAAAGATACCAACATTAGGGATAAAAATTCGTTATTTGGAAAAAACTGTTGGGAAAACTGCAAATTAGTATGGCAGAAATTAGATATGGATCCACACTTAACACCATATACCAAGATAAGATCAAAATGGGTCTATGATTTAGGCATAAAGAATGAGATCATAAATAGATTAGAGGAACAGAGAATAGTCTACCTCTCAGACCTGTGGAGGAGGAAGGAATTTATGACCAGGGAAGAACTAGAGATCATTATTGATCACAAAATAGAAGATTTTGATTACATCAAACTAAAAAGTTTCTGTACAGACAATACTAATGCAAACAAGATTAGAAGGAAAGTAACAAATTGGGAAAATATTTTTAAAAGTAAAGGTTCTGACAAAGGTCTCATTTCCAAAATATATAGAGAACTGACCCTACTTTATAAGAAACCAAACCATTCTCCAATTGATAAATGGTCAAAGGATATGAACAGACAATTCTCAGATGATGAAATTGAAACTATTTCCACTCACATGAAAGAGTGTTCCAAATCACTACTGATCAGAGAAATGCAAATTAAGACAACTCTGAGATACCACTACACACCTGTCAGATTGGCTAAGATGACAGGAACAAATAATGATGAATGTTGGAGGGGATGTGGGAAAATTGGGACACTAATACATTGCTGGTGGAGTTGCGAAAGAATCCAGCCATTCTGGAGAGCAATTTGGAACTATGCCCAAAAGTTATCAAACTGTGCATACCCTTTGACCCAGCAGCGCTACTACTGGGCTTATATCCCAAAGAAATACTAAAGAGGGGAAAGGCACCTGTATGTGCCAAAATGTTTGTGGCAGCTCTTTTTATTGTAGCTAGAAACTGGAAGTTGAATGGATGTCCATCAGTTGGAGAATGGTTGGGTAAATTATGGTATATGAAGGTTATGGAATATTATTGCTCTGTAAGAAATGACCAGCAGGAAGAATACAGAGAGGCTTGGAGAGACTTACATCAACTGATGCTGAGTGAAATGAGCAGAACCAGAAGATCGCTGTACACTTCAACAACAATGCTGTATGAAGATGTATTCTGATGGAAGTGGAAATCTTCAACATAAAGAAGATCCAACTCACTTCCAGTTGATCAATGATGGACAGAAATAACTACACCCAGAGAAGGAACACTGGGAAGTGAATGTAAATTGTTAGCACTACTGTCTGTCTGCCCAGTTTACTTGTACCTTCGGAATCTAATGCTTATTGTGCAACAAGAAAATGGTATTTACACACATGTATTGTATCTAGGTTATATTGTAACACATGTAAAATGTATGGGATTGCCTGTCATCGGGGGAGGGGGAATAATTTGGAAAAATGAATACAAGGGATAATATTATAAAAAAAATTTAAAAAAAAAAGAAATTATCATCAATGAAGTACATAAGTACATAAAGTTATAATTTGCAACCTGTCCAAAAGCTTAGCCAATAACTCTTTAGCAAATGCTTACTAGGTGGTAGATACTATGATGCAAGAAGTGCTGGGAATACCAATCTGAAAAAAAAAAGACAATTTCTGCTCTCAAGTTGCCTGGCCCAAACATCTATGACCCACAGTTTAGGTTTTGATGGGTTAAAATAAGTTCAAATAGTAACAGTCCAGAAACTCTGGTGATCTTCAACTCACAGACTGATAATTGGGAAGGGTAAATCTTTTGTCTCCTCAATGGCTTTAGGCAAACTGGAAAGACCTTAATTTAGAAAGGTCAAGGTTACCCAATGTCTCCCGGGCCACCACCAGTTATTTTGACCTTTGTTTTGCTATTGGATGCCAGTAATCTTGGAGGAAAGAGTGAGCCTGGAAGCTGATAACTGACAACTTGTCAGCAGTTTTAAATTTTAGATAATTAACTTTTTCTTATTTATTCAAATTGAGGAAAATCATATACACAATGAATATATTACTATTCAATAGAAAACAGAAGTGTGAAAAAATAGAATGTCTAATTCCAGATGTATAAGGCTGAAAATTTTTCTTCCTCTCTGTTGGGTAGTGCTGCCCTAAAGATATAGAATGTTATATGTGCTATCAGTACTAATTGCTGTATTTGATGGGTTAAACATAACAGTTTTTGTTTGCTTGTTGGTGAGAACAACACAGGGCATGCGGCTGTTTTGTGGTAATCACAATGCAAAAATACATTAATAACTTTTAATTTTTAAAGTGCAAGATACAAAAAAATTTTTAATAAGATAATTTAATTAGCTTTAAATGAACTAATAAAATTTTTATTGTTTTTAAATAAAAACAACTTAAAATTATTGTAATTTAGAATAAATGTTTTTCAAAATTTACTATCATGGACAAAAATATTTTTTGGCAACACAGTTTCATTTTCTTCCATGATATTTTTTTAATGAATCAAGACAATTTCTTGTGGCTTCATTTATTCAATATTAGTCAAAGAAATAAAACAATTCAATTATGATAAGTTTTCTGAATAAAAAAACAGATTCATGTGCAATTTAAATCAAAATTTTTTTTTCCAACTTGTAGATACATATGAGCCACTCCACAAGATTGGAAAGAAAACTAATGTCTTTGAAAATATAAACTAGATTTTCAGAAATGGATTTCATTATTAAATCAAAAATTATTGGTCCTAGCGAGGCACATGTTTCCTTGGCAAGCTAGTGTATTTTGGTGAGCCACAAGCCTATTCTCCCAATTAATAAAAAAAGATAATGCAAGATAAAGAACAGACTTTGACATTTTTTAAACTGTTGAAGATAAGATCTTATCTGAGCACTTGTTTTCAAGTATAGAATATTCAATTCAAAAGTAACATATCAAGACTTTTAAAGGAGAAATATGATCCAATGTGACATCAAATGATGCTAAATGCTACCTATTTAATGCTACCTATTTCCAAGATGCTCAAAAATAAGCTGTTTTTGTTTCTTTTTGAACTCAGTGAGCCAAGATCAAGACTAACGTTCAGCACATATTTTTAAAACTCCTGTCCTTTACATAAAATTCTACTATTTATGCCTTTGCCATCTGGGGCATATTTTAAAACATTGCTACAAACAATTTCTGGCTGGTGCAGGAATAGACTGTTCTTTCTGACAGAAAAATTAGCACATGCATCAATTTCCATCAACTTCCATTTTCAGACACAAAACATGTCTCCTTTTCTTTGCTGTTGATAGAAGACTTAAAATTACAAAGATATAACCAGAAAAAACATATTTTTCACTTGGTTCTACACTGTTAATACTGACAAGTTGAAATCAACAAACTGCAGCCAATTCGCTTGAAACGAACAGGTAGAAAAAGTCCAAGATCTCAACAACTTTTACCAGGACTATTACATAAAACCCTCTATGATTTCATCCTGCTCAAGAACTTGCAAAAACTTCCCACTGAGAAGTAGAAAATAAAAATCAAGCTACTATCGCTTATCTCTTTGATGATCTATTATCTAACAATTAATCTAATAAGGATCTATGGAAATAAAATCTAATCAGTTCTGTCCTGGCCTTCAAGGCCCCTCACAATATGACCACTAATAAGCCTTTATTTATTAAGCACCTACTATTTGCCAAATAAAAATACAAAGTCCAACATAGATCAGTCCTTGCTGCTTACACTCACAGGAGGTTCCATACAGAAGTTTATATATATAGATCTGGGACAGGGAAGAAACTCAAAAGTCATCTTGTCCAATCCTCTCATTTTACAAATGAGCAAACTGAGTTGGTAGGGACACTATGGACATGCAAAATAAATACAAGGAGATTTTGCAGAGAAGCCAGTAGTGGTATTGAAGGGGAAGAGCAGGAATGGAGGAGATGGCACTTGACCTGAACTGTGACAGAAGCTAGGGATTCTAAGAGGGGGCAGTGAGGACAGAGGCCATCTACAAAAGAAGGAATACGGTGTGTGAGGAACAGCCAGGGATGGTTTGGCTATATGGGAGAGTGGGGGAGAAGGGGGATGCAGTGTGGAGTTGGGAAGAACTGTTAATGCTGAGGAGAGGAACACACATCTGATCTGAGAGGCATCAGGATCTCCCTTTACCTTTCCTATCAATATTCAAGTTAGCTTAGTCATTGTTCTTTTAGAATTTTAATTTAATTCAAGCTGTTTTGTAGAAACTAAAATAACTCTCTAGACCAGTGTTTCCCAAAGTGTGGTACAGGTACCCCCAGGGGTACAGGAAAAGTTTGGTGGGGGTACACGTTGAACCAGAGTTTGGTGGGGATATGTACTGCAACGTGCTTAGCTGCACCTAATTCTACGTTCTCATGAGTCAAGATAATCTTGTGAGGCGTGGGATGGTCCGGTGTGACACAGTGTGAATATACCACACTTCGTTACAGAGACAACTTACTTTGTTAATAGTTAGTGGCTTCTCCAGGCGCCTGTGTATTTTTAGCTTATGTGCGATTTTTCTTATAGGAAAGATTTGTTATGTGCTTTAGTAAGTCCCACTGATTTTGATTATTTTTATATAGAAGGATGAAATTGTTTGTGCTGAGATAACAGATCGTCATAATTTGGTTCCCTGGTTGTTAATTTTAATCTGAGATGCGGCTCCACGTCCAATAGTACAAACTGAGGTACCAGGATTGTAGGCTAGACTATATATTATCTGTAAGAATAAATTCAAATTCTGGCTTTTCTAAGAAACCTCACAATTGGGAAAGATTGTGGGCTATATAGTTCCTTTGGTTGTTAAAGTAGCTGCAGTTGTTGGAAACAGAAGAGGTTATGGCATGCAGTAGCTTTCTGAAGCTTGCTGGCTTGGTTTCTGAGAAAAAGGAAAAATAAAGTTTGCTGCCTCCTACAAAAAAAAATTTTAAGCACAATATATATAGCACAATATAAATTAGGATACCTTTAACTTTATTTGCTTTATGAATGAATGACAGAACTAACATACTATATAATTGAACATCAATAAAACTCTGAAAGGAGAAAAACAGATTAAACTAGGACTAAAATATATTGAAAAAAAAATCTATATGGTAAAAGCTTTATAGGATTTATAATAGGTGACCTGACCTAAAAATGAAAAGCTTTTCATCATCTTCCTTAAGAGACCATTAAAGAACCCCAAATAGACATACCCAGTTGTTGGAACAGGAGAGCCACACTGGTGCCTGTGACAGGAAGACTGTCATGTAAAGGAGTCTGTATCAGCTGTCTGTCTCCTGCTCCCAAGGAAAATAGCTTCTGTGGAAAAAAATACTCCTTTTATCTAGAGTAAATAGAAGAAAATATCTGCAAACACATGGTCTATCATATTTAAGGTTTTACTTTTCAACTTTAAGAATATAGTTTCATTGTTCTTTTAGAATTTTAATTCAAGCTGTTTTGTAGAAACTAAAATAACTCTCTAGACCAGTGTTTCCCAAAGTGTGGTACAGGTACCCCCAGGGGTACAGGAAAAGTTTGGTGGGGGTACACGTTGAACCAGAGTTTGGTGGGGATATGTACTGCAACGTGCTTAGCTGCACCTAATTCTACGTTCTCATGAGTCAAGATAATCTTGTGAGGCGTGGGATGGTCCGGTGTGACACAGTGTGAATATACCACACTTCGTTACAGAGACAACTTACTTTGTTAATAGTTAGTGGCTTCTCCAGGCGCCTGTGTATTTTTAGCTTATGTGCGATTTTTCTTATAGGAAAGATTTGTTATGTGCTTTAGTAAGTCCCACTGATTTTGATTATTTTTATATAGAAGGATGAAATTGTTTGTGCTGAGATAACAGATCGTCATAATTTGGTTCCCTGGTTGTTAATTTTAATCTGAGATGCGGCTCCACGTCCAATAGTCTGTTTCTTTTTTTCGACTTAATGTCTACAAATACTGAAAAGGCAATTTCACATAAATATGAAGTTGGAAAAGGCAAGATATATTTCAGAACTTTTTCTGTTAAAACAGGATACACATATTGCATTTGTAACCAGAATGATATTAAAGTACACTCCTTATGTTTATTTTTCAAGAATCCATCTGAAGCCAATTCCAACAACTGCTCTTCTTCCACATGCAACAAACCTTCTGGCATGGATTTATATTTTATTATGAATAATTTTATTTTTCATTTATTATTATTTTGTGTATGTACCAAAAAATAAAAAAATAAATATATTTTGATTGTTATTAAAATACATCCATTTTTTTTTGACGAGGGGTACTCAGAGTTATGAAAATTATAGAAGGGGGTATACATATGTCAAAACTTTGGGAAATACTCTTCTAGGAAAAAATGGGGAATAGGTCTCTGGAACTGCTCTATCTTATGCTAGACTACTCATTAAGCTGCTTAAACTAAATCAGCAAAGGCAATGCTCCTAAATCTATCAGCAAGCATTTTTAAAATGTATGTGCCAGTCACTAAGCTTCAAGTTTAGGATATAACAACAGAGATGAAACAATCCCTGCTCTCCCAGGATTCACAGTTGAATGACTAAGATTCAGTATATAAAAGCAGGAGAAAGCAAAAAGAACTTAGTAGAAAATTAACATATTTAATGCTTAAAGAATTGAAATAATATCATCTCTTTATTTAAAAAAATTCCTTATTTCTGTATATTCATATGGTATTTTAAGAGAAAAGAAAGTAATTTTAAAAGTTTCCTTCCTTTTTTCTTCCTTCCTTCCTTCTTTCTTTCCTTCCTTCCTTCCTTCCTTTCTTGCTGAAGCCATTGAAGTTAAGTGACTTGCCCAGGGTCACATACCTAGAAAGTATTAAATGTGTGAGACTAGATTTGAACTCAGGTCCTCCTGACTTCAGGGCTGGTGCTCTATCCAATGCACCACCTAGCTGTCCCAAGAATGTTCTTTAAAATCCTTCAACAACAGTTCAGGAAAAAAATAAACACTGCCTATAAAAAAAAAAAAAAAAAAAAAAAAAAAGCAACCCCAAACTCCAAGGGCTCCCTATTATATTCACAAGAAAATATAAAATCTTCTTAAAGCCCTTTAAAACCTGGCCCCCCTCCTACTTTTCTAGTCTTCTTAGACGCAACTCCATACCACGTACTACTATGTAATCCTAGAACACCGGCCTCCCTGCTGCTCTTTGAACACTAAGCATGTTACTGGTTATCCCCCTTGTCTGCCTCCTGGCTCCTTAAAGTTTCAGATAAAGCCTCACCTCCAGCAAGAAGTCTTACCCAGTTCTCCTTAATTTGAATACCTTTCCTCTGAAACTACCCCCAGTTTATCCTACATCTGCACAGTCATTTTGCATGTTGTCTCCCTCATTAAGGCTGTGAGCTCCTTGAAAACAGGAGTTCATTTTTTCTCTTTCTGTTTTTCTTTATATCCTCAGCACGTAATACAGTGCCTGGCATGCTCTAGAAAATTAGTAAATGTTTTTTGACTGACTAATAGGATGTAAATATACAAAAGAATTTCTGACAATTTCCTTTACTTCCTCTTCAATTGAAAATTTTTTTTCAGTTTTAAATTATGTATAAAACTTTTTCCTTTCTCTTTTCAAATCAAGGCAACTAATTATTTTATTACTTTAAAAAATAAGTTCCCAGTTTAATTTATCAACTTAATTATCTTTTTGTTTTCAATTTTATAAATCTCTTCAATTTCCAGAATTTCTACTTTGTTATTTTGTTGGCAATTTATGATTTGTTCAAAGTATTTTTATTTTTTTCAAGTTTTTTGCTCAGCTTACTGATTTCTTCTTTCTTTTGTTGATGAAAGAATTTAGAGATTTAAATTTTCTTCTCAGAACTACTTTGGCTGCATCTCATAAGATTTTTGTATATGCCCTAATTTTTGCTAAGATGAATTTTCTATTGATTCTACAATTGTGTTTTTTTTGACCCATTGTTTTGTTAGAATTATGCTATTTAGTCTCCAATAACTTTAAAAATTATTTTTTTGACATTTAATTGAATGTAATTCTTATTGTGGTATGATCTATAAATAATGTTTAGTATTTCTGCTTTTTTACATTTATTGGTAGAATCTTTATGCCCCAATATATAATAAATATTCTAAATTGTAAAGGTGATACATTCTGCTGAGGAATACATAAATTCTTTTCTATTCCCATTCAGTAATCATCAGACAATCACCATCTTTTAGTATAATTTGGTTTGAATTCCGTGGTTACCTCTTCTTAATTTTTTCCATATTTACTGTAGCATTATTTAAGATCATGATCGCTATCCTTGCTTTTTTTTTTTAAGTTCAGCAGAAATATAAGATTTTGCTATAGCTCCTCATTTTATCTTTGTAAATCTCTATGTTTTAAATGCCTTGACTGTAAATGACATACCATGGGATTGTTTTCTAATAAATTCGGTTATCCTTTTCTCTTTTATGACTAAGTTTATTTGATTTGCAGTTATGACTTAGTTATATTTTTCCTTCCTTCCTATGCTCTTGCATCTTTCCTTTTTAAATTCAATAGCCCTAGTTATATATAAGATAGTGATAGAAAAGAGAGAATTTTTGAAAATATTAAGTAATCACATAATAAAGCATTATGGTTATAATATCTTATTTTTATAAAAATTATTAAAAGTCTAATTAGAACTATAAGCTAAAGATGAAGTTAGGAAAAGTAAAATGGATGGAAAAATTTGGAGAATCCAGCTTTTTAAATATATAGCTTTACTAGAATTATGTATATGTGCATATTTCAAATAAAAATTTTGATAGAGTTCAAATCACAAAAAATATATTTTTAGCAATTATGCCGTTTTTATAAAGGAAATCCATCACCAAGATTAATCTTATGACCTAAGTAACACATGGAATTTTTGGTCTTTTTGTAAGGCAGGCCATGGGGACAGTACTTAACTGAAGCATCATCCCCCCTCTTTTAGAAGAAAAATATTACAAGAATTTATGTTTTGCTTTCTTCATAAATCAAATTAACTGTAAAAATAATCCATTCTCCAACTCCCTTTTTCTTGCATTTACCTGTGAACCCCCAGCTGCTGGGACAAGGCATGCACAGAGGTTTGCAATAAGACTTTCCAAGGAGAAATTCAGACTATCCACATGCACAGTGTAGATCAGGCCCAGGCAAGCCTACAAATAAAATGAGGGCAGATAATGAACACTAAAGCACAAGAACTACTTCTCTATCATATGTGAAAAATTCAAGTTTTTCCTTGAGTCTAATGAGGATATATTACTATGAATACATAATAAATTTCAAGAAGGAAATATCATATCTTTTATGAAATCTCCCTCTACAACAGAACCTTTGCAAAAGAGATTTTTCTGCTTACTTTTAATTTTTCCATTAAACCTGGAGAAAAATTACTGTTTTGTTAAACAAACCTCAAAAATTCCCAAGTTTTTAAAAGCAAACATTTTAAAATTTCTTTTAGTTTTACATTTTGTAGATTTCACAAATTTATTCCACAATATTATTTAATCTATAGTCATTATTTAAGCCAAATACATTAGCATTTATACAAAGAAGCAAGCCCTGAGCACAAAACCTGCTTCAGACCAATGACTATGTGACCTTAGACAAGGATAACTCTCTGAGTCTGTAAGTTAAAGAGCATTTGCAGACCTTTCTCTGAAAAGAGAGTTTCCTTACCAGGAATTTCCAATTATCAATGAAATCATAATCCCAATCTTCCCTTTCCAAGGAAAAGAAGCAAGTCATTGTAGTGTTTCATGTAGGATAAGAAAAAAACTTTCCCTAAAAGCTGGGATAGAATTGCAATGACAGACAGAAATGGTGACAAAATATGAGAATTTTTTTTCCAACTTTTAAAAAAAATAAATGTTTATAGATTTTGTTGTTTTCCTTTGTTTAAATTTTCACCTATATTTGACACAATTTTGCAATCCTGACAAATCAGTATTTCTTAGTTTTTCTTGTCATTTAGTTTCTGTGGTATGTGAATTATTGCCCTAAGCCATGTATCATGCCATCATTATTTAATTATGAATATTTGCAAACAAAAATAATTGCTTTTGTGAAAATACTCAGTGTTTAAGGAAAGAAAACTCTTTCAACCCTAAGCCTCAAGCTGTACTTGCTGCTGGGAGAAGTCAAAGTCACCATAGTTCCTTGATTTATACTTGAGAGCTCATCTTCACTTTCATTACATTTTTCCAAAAGTCAAGTTTGTTTGGAATAAATTAAAAAGTAAATATTTCTTTATGATAAAAATTATATGTCATATATTTAGAGCAGATCAAAGATTAGAAATTAGGTTCTCAGAGGTTTAGAATATTCACATTAATTTATCAAGTTTTTCATCCATCAAACAAGGATTCTATTCATTTTGGGTTAATTTCCTGTTATAGGGAAATTCTTAAAGCACATTGAGACATTTAAAATTTAATAAAGTTGTCATCAACATCAACAGATTTGCAAAGTAGCACAGATCATGTGTGACAGCTGTGAAGTTCTTTACCCTAAAAATTTCTGGATAATCTAATCTGGACACCAACACCAAGCTTTTGGGAGCAAATACTTCTGCAGGCTGAATTAAACCAGTCACCTCCTCTTCACCTTCAACATCTTCTTGTTTTGTTCCCTAAAAAACAGAGACAGAACAATTAATAAACAGAAGAAGTACTGTCCTTGGTTCTAGCTCATCAGAAGATTTAAACCTGCACCTCCTAACTAGATAAAGGCAATTTTAAAGTGGAAGCCAGGGAGAATGTTACTTTAAGAAAGGCATCCTGATACAATTTTTATTTTTTATTTTTATTTTTTTATTTTTAAAGACTAACTGTAGTCGTAGAATCCCCGACACTTAATATTTGTATTGGTATCTTGGCCAAAACAGTCATTTCTCCCTACTTTGCCATTTTCTCAACTTTTAAACAGGGCTTAGCTTTTTTCACTTCTTAGGTTCCTTCTAACTTTAAATCTATGACCTACAGAAGTTTGATGATGACTCTGTGTTGTCAAATTTAGACTATTCCAAGGATCATCGTAAGCTAAGTGCAGAGAAGCTCATTATCCAGGGATAACTGCGAGATCTGATGAATTTTTCTAGCAAAAGCAGCTTGTCAAGGTCATCAGTCATCTACTCTGATTAGAGGACATAATAGAAAGTCATGCCAGGTTAAGATCATAGCTCATTAAAAATGTCAAAATAGAAGATACTTAATTTCGTTCTTCATTAAAAAAAAAACCCTTCAAATTCTATTTAACCAAACATGGTTAAGGTTTGAAGGTGGGAAAAAAAAACAACACCTACTAGACATCATTATCTAAATAGAAACTCTATTTGAAAGATAAGATTTGCTATATGTTTTATAGTATTTATTTAAAACAGTCACTCTTATAAGATTAGAGGATTAGAGTTGAATAGGCCAGGAAATTAAAACAAGCACTATTACTTGAAAAGTCATTATTCTTAGAAACAGAACAGGACAAATGAGAAACTAATTTCTCTGGATTTCTGGTCTCCTCTTTCTTATGGATGTGACTACACAGCATTTTCATCTGTCTCTCTCAGAAGCTCCAAGCAGAACTATTAGATTAGTGTGGAAGGCATGTGTGCCACTGCTTATTTGATACGGGCAAAGGCAAACACAAACTATGGAGCACAAGTGATTAAAGGACAACAGATATTCTTTGGGTTGGGCCCATTCTAAGCTTCTCTATTGTCCAATAAACTCTGGCACATATTGCTAAACAATTAAAAAAAAATAAAACCGACAGAGAACATGTGATTTATAAAGTCAACTAATGTTTATCAAGTTCTTAATGTTAAGTTCTTAATAACCTGTATTAGACACTATGCAAATGTTAAATTAAAAAGAGAGCCCTTGCTCATCAAAAGCTTGCAGTGCCAGTAACAGTTGTGTCGCTGTCTATATTATTTCTGAGAATTTTCTCAGTTATTATTTCATTCTGTTCCAGGAGGAATATTGTGGTCCCACTATTTACAAGTATTTGTTGGGAGAGAGTGGACAGAACCTGGAATACAGAGCAGTGACAATTTCTCTCTTCATTCGTCTAAATAAGGGCAGAATGAACACTGGTGATCATGATGCTATCATCAAATAGCATTTACATAGCACTTTGGTTTGCAAGTCACTGTACATATATTATCTCAGCTGATTCTCACAACAACCTTATTATTAGTTAGAAAATTTATTATCCCCATTTTACAGATAAGGAAACTGAGATTGAGAAGAGGCTAAATCTCTTGGCCAAGGCCACTCACAGCTAGTTAAGAATCTGAGGCTCTATTTGAATTCAGGTCTTCCTGAGTCCAAAGCTCATTTATCCACTGTCCCTCTTAGCTACTCTTACTCTAATAAGAAATCCAGCCTGTGTTGGTCTAGACTTATTAGTAAGTAGAACAGAGTTAAAAGAATATACAGATCATTTGCACAGTGATGTGAATTAAAGCACAGGAGGGGAGTTATATTTGGTTAAGGATTACGGTTCTTGAGATCAGAAAGTGGCCAACACCAGTTCTCCACACTTCTACCTCCAAACCTTTAAAAAATAACGTGTCAAATGAAGAAAGAGAACTGAAATCAAAAGGAAATAATGAAAAACCCAAAAAAGTAATTCCATAGAAAATTAAAAGTGAACAACAAAAGCTACTTTCTTCCCCCCCCCCCCCCAACTCCTGCCTTGCCTTCATGGATTCCTGAGCTGTGGCAATAAATAGTTCCTGAGGCAAGGGTATATTGAAACTTAGAGGATAGGTGGACAATCACTAGATGCTCATTGGATCACTCCAGCCAATACAAAAAGGACTCCTGTTCTTTATCCTTACCTAGAAGGTAAGTAGCTGCAGAATCACAGGATTTGAGAACTGAATGGGTCTCCAAAACCATCTAGTACAACATATATCTGATAAAACTCCTGACTATGACATATCCAAAAACTGGTCATCCAACCCTGAATGGACATCTCCTAAAAGGGGGAACATACTACCATCTGCCTTCTGAGGAAATGACCAAATGGGGTAATGAATCCCTATTTAACAAAAATTATGGGGGAAATTAGAAAGCAGAAGAAATCAGATTTAGATAAATGCTTTATACTATACATAAATTCCAAATGAATTTATAACTTACATATTAAAGGTCACACCATAAAGAAATTAGAAGATTAAGGAAGAATTTAACTTTCCAATTTATAAATAGGGGAAGAGTTCATGACCAAAAAAAGGATAGAGAAATTACAGAAACTAAAGAGACAATTTTATTTACATAAAACTAATTTTTTCCACATAAACAAAACAAAACAAAATTTATCTGATAAAGGTTTAATTTCCAAGACATATAAAAATAACAACAGAATGGTATTAATAGGTATAAGCAACTGATGTAAATTCATAAGAATAAAAGCTATTCCTCAAATACTAAATGATCAAAGGATGTGAATAGGTATATGAAAAAAAAGTAACAAAATGCTAATAACTAGAAAATGCAAATTAAAGTAACTGAAATTTCCCCACATATTAACTCAATTGCTAAAGATGGCAAAATAGGAAAATGACTAAGGTTAGAAGAGTTGAGGGAAAAATAAGCACATTCATTTGCTGTTGGTGGAACTGTGTGCATTGCTCCAACCATTCTTGAAAGTAACTCAGAACTATGTCCAAAATACTAAACTATATAGACATTCTGACCCAGGTGTGCTGCAAAAAGATCAAATAAAGTGGAAAAGGACTCACATGCACAAAGATAACTACAGTAACACTTTCTGTAGTAGCAACATACTGGAAGCTAATAGGCACTGGGAATAGCTAAGCAAACAATGATTATAAATGAAATGAAACATCATGATGTAGAAAGAATAATAAAAAGGGCAGTTACAGAGGAATCTTAGAATAACTGTACACAACAATGAGGAATGAGAAGCAAGAGAATAATTTATAAAACAATAAAATACTGTAAAGACAAACAATTTCAATGGACTTAAGAACTCTGATGAGGGCATGACCAAAAACAATTTCAAAGAATTGACAATGAAACACACTACCTACTTTCTAACAGAAATGATGGACTCAAGATTCAGAATAAGGAAGACATTACTGGACAAAGGGAATGTTCAAATGTGGGAATTTATTTTGCTTGATTATGTATGTTATGTTATGTTGTGCATGCCTATGTAGTTTACACAGTAGTGCAGTTAAGAGGTGATGAGAGCTTGGACCTTTACAATGGCTCACTTACTATGTACAAATAACACTGGAGTTAGTCTCTAAAAGCCAGTTCTGCTGCTTACTATCACAGTGACCTTGAGTCAGTCACTGAATCTTTCTGGGCCTTAGTTTACTTCTCTGTTCAGTGATGAGACTGGAAAAGACATCTGAACTTCCTTCCAGCTCTTAATTCTATTATCCTAAGAAATTCTTGATGAATAAATAAGAAACAGACTTCTAAAACAAATATTAATTCACATTTAATTTTCAAGATGAGGTACAGTATAGAAAACTATTTCTAGGATTTTAATTTCATTACAAAGCATATGTAGAAATTAGGCTGACTTTTAGAATCCCTGGAAATAACAACATCTGAAGAACATTAATTACCAATAAGTAGCGACAAAAAAATGAATCATATGCTTCAAATGATTATTAATGAATTCAAAATGACAAAGGAATGATGGAAATTCCTGGAAAAGATAAAGATAGCCACATTGTGAAAAATACCCAGGAGTACTATTAGAAATTAGTCCAAACAGATAATTTAAAATGAATGAAAATTAACCTATTTTAATAACAATGCAAATAAAACATTCAAAATTATGTTTGGGAAATCTTCCATGAAATACACACTTAATGGTACAATCAACAGGAAATAGAAAATACCCACTCCTATAAACCAGTAAAGAGAAAAAAATTTCCATTTTTATCTTTATCACTTCTTATTACAGATGTTGATTCTCATTTTGTAGGTCTGTTGTGAATCATGGGATGTTTTTATTCTTAATTCAGAATATTCACCCCAGGAGAATAAGATGTTCCAAGTTTAAAGATAAATTCCCATTCTCTGTTTCCAAGCAAAATGTACTTTATGACAAAAAGACACACTGCAGCTCATGATGTAACATGGGTTTGGTCTGTGAAAAGGCATTAGGATACTTTGGCAATAATTCATTATTTCTATAAATGCCCAAATGATCATGTAAAGCATAGTGTCAAATTCACATAGAAATGGGAGCCACTAAAATATATATAAGGATCCTTATGAGTACATAACTGATTTAAAAAACCAATTATTAACATTATCCATGATTTACTGTATTTTTATGTATTTTGTTAAATACTTCCCAATTAAACTTTAAAATTGAGACAGTAGTTGTGAGTATTGTGGGCCACAGGCATCCTGTTGGTACATCTCACACCTCTGACATAATATCTTCTCCTGCTTTGGAAATATTAGAATTATCTCTTTTTTTTCTTTTTTCTTTTTTTCTTTTTTTTTTAGAATTATCTTGAGCTGAGTTTTCTAATGCTTACATTCCCTAAAAACTTATTTTACATATGTTTTAGGGAGCTAAAACATGTCAGAAAAACTCAAGAGAAAAAGACTGGAAAAATAAGCCAAGGATGTGACAAAACTTTTTCTTCATATTCCCATGGGTTATATTTTTTGTAGGTCACTGAAAATATAAAATTTCATTGGATCACACATTAGTAACAGTTTCCTGAATTATCTCCATTTAAGTTCAAAGAGTAGTCTTAGTTTTCACAGACTCATAGTATTAGAGCTACTCTGAACCTGTGAGATCATCTAGTACTAACCAGCTTAAATCCATCAGTTAATCATTAATTGTTTTGACCTTATCTTACATTATAAAATATAAGGAGTAATTAAATTAGTCAACCACAGTGATCTACTGATGAAGTAAATCTATTCTACACTTGGCTATGATTATCTACTATATAGTCGTCATTTGTGATATATTCCATAAATTTACTCCTGTAAGTATAACTTACAAACATATAGAAATATCTTCATTTTACTTTTAATTAAAGTTTTATTGATGACTTTTATTTTTCCTATTCTTGTCATTTTTAGACATACACCACTACCTATTCATCTAGGGAGCTTTCTCTGCTAACAAAGAACAAGAGTGAAGCAAAATGATCTGAAACAAGAACTATGACTGTTATTTTATATATCATTCTGCAGTCACAATCCCCAAGAACTGTCCAAAGAAAAGAGAAGGATATATTTTTCTCATCTCTGAGAGTAACAAGGGTCATGATAATTAAATAGAATCTGGCTTCATTTTAATATTGATGAAACTGTAGTAGTGTTTTTATATTTGTGCATATTGTTTTCCTGTTTATATGTATTTGGGTGAAGTTTAGGGGAGGCAGAAACAGAAGTGAAACTTGTAGAGATATACTGCAGACCATCCAGAGAGGATAAAAAATGAGAAGAATAATTTGGGAAACATCATAAATGTATTATAGAAGCATTTTGGAAAGTGATTTGAGGGTTTAAACTAGGCATATGTGAGTACACTATCCCTGATGATAAATGGGTGTCTTGTCTTAATGATAAGTTCATCCTTCTAAAATCAGGGGAACTGCTATCCTATGTCTGATTCTGACAATAAAATAGACTTGCTAAAAAATGACAATAACCTTAGAGGCAAATGATTACTCTATCAAGGAATTCATGATGGTACAAGATAGGAAAACTATGGAAAGTCTGACATAAACTGCTACATTAAGAGAATAGATAACAGTGTTCAGAGAAAAGACTAGTCTTATGGACTAGTATTTTGTTGAAGAAGCTGGCTAAGGAGGATGAGGAGCTCTTAAATGAAATTTCAAAGATAGAAGCAAAATAATAACAACCATGATAAGAAAGCAAAGGAGGGAATTGCCTAAAGAACGAGTTAGATATCAGTTTTTATTTTGTCTTTAGATTCCCAGTGCATAGCACAAGGTAGGTCCTTAATAAACGCTTAAAATGATGGAGAAAAGAAAGATTTGATCGTCCAAACATGTTGATTTATTAAGCAAGATAGGATAACTGCCTAACAAACTGGAGCCAGATAGCTTTAGCTTATGCCTAAAACCCAACTGAGACTTTTATATGTTAAAATATTAATGAAATAAAGCAAATTAGTTAAAAGGAAATTATACAACATCAGGTAAAATTATTTCTAATTGGAGGAAAAAATCACGAATTTTCCAAGTTGGAAAGGGAAAGAGTGAACTGGTATAATAATTCCCCGAAAGGAATAGAAAAATCATAGAAGATAATATGAGCATTTGATTACATGAAATTAAGTCTTATGCAAACAAAACCAATGCAGCTAAAATTAAAAGGAAAACTATTAACTAAGCCAAAAAAAAGTCTTCGCAATAAGTTTCATTGATCTAATTTTCAAGATTATTAAAAGAACAAATAAGAATTTATAAGAAAAAAAACATCCTTTGGGTGATCAATTTGTGTAATAGAATACAATTGTGCTATAAGAAATGATGAATAGGCTGAATTCAGAAAAACCTAGAAAGACTTATATGAACTGATGCAAAATAAAGTTAGTAGACCCAGAAGAACAGACTCATGATGGAAAATACTATCAACACTCAAAAGAAAAAACTGATGGAATCTGAATGCAGACTGAAGTATACTTATTTTCACTTTATTCAAGTTTTTTCTTTTGCTATATTTATCCATACAGAAATGTTATACATGATTGCACATATAACCTACATCAAATTGCTTACCATCTTAACAAGGAGGGAGAGAGGGGAAAAATTTGGAACTCAAAATTTTAATTAAAAATGAATGTTAATGTTTAACTTATATTGGATTACTTGCTGCCCAAGGGAGAGGTATGGGGGAAGGGAGGAAGAAAAATTTGCAACACAAGATTTAGAAAGGGTGAATGTTGGAAACTATCTTTGCATGTATTTTGAAAATAAAAAACTATTATTAAAATTTGTTTAAAATTATATAAAATTAAAAAAATAAAATGCTAAAGTTTAAAAAAGAATAAAAGACATTATCAAATTGATAAATGGACAAAAGACATGAATAAACAATTTTCAAAGGAAGAAATCCAAGCTATCAATACTTACATGAAAAAAAAGCTTCAATAATTGAAAATCATAATTTTCCAGTGCTGGAAATAAAATTATCACTAGATGTGAAAGTCAGCTGTAAATCCACATACTCTTTCCTCCCTCTCTCCCTCAATGTTTCTTTGTCTTTCCAAAGACATTTATTATTCACATCAACTCTCACTTAATAAAATATTTTTATTAAGAAAAACAAATATGTGGAATATGTGACAAATGAATATTTTGGACTAGCTAGCATTCAGACAGACATCAGTGCTCTGAACTTAACCTAGTTCAGAATGCAACAGACCTAAAAATACATCTTAAATTCTGTAAAATGATGGGGTTGGAATAAACTACTTTTAATATCCTCTTTCAGTCCTAACATTCTATGATATTATTCTGCCACTTTTACAGTATTTGCAAGGCTCTTATTCAAGAATTGTAGAAATAGGTTGCTAAGCTGCTGCACTCAGAACCAAAAGTTAACTCTAAAAGCAAGTTCTTAGGATATTTCTATGTGTTTTTAAGTTATACTTATAGGAATAAATTTCTAAAACAATTTATGACTATCTAGTAGATAATCATAGTCAAGAATAGAAAAGATTTATTTCAGTAGATTATTTTGGTTGAATAGTTTAGTTGCTCCTTATATTTTATAATGTAAGATAAGGTTGAAACAATGATTAACTGATGGATTTTTTAACATGAAGGCATAGGTTTAAACTGGTCTTCAATCTTTTGGAAATCCATAATATAATCGGTCTGAATATCTAATTCCAATTGTGATCCATCTATGACTTAATAGGGAGTCTCCATGAGTTGCTACAGCCAAGAATTCATTACTTATTAGGCAGCTTTCTGGTACTTTCAAACTAAAGCTGTTCCTTGGACAAAAAACATGATGGCTATTACAATTTCACATTGAAAACACTGTCAATTTGATAGAACATGCTTGGAATTTCACTGTTTTTTAAAATCCCACTGTTAACCCAACCCCCCCCTCTCCTTTCTATATTGAGGTATTTGAGAAAATTTTTTTGGAGCTGAACTAATCGTTCTTAAGTAGATATCTGAATTAAGAAAATGGAGCAATTTTTTTTTATAAGATGAATGAGTCAGAAAGTTTGTAATAAAACTATCTTTGCAGGATTCTAGCATTTTTATTTAATAAATCTTTCTAACTAGATATGACATTTTAATTAAAAAATATACCAAGTCACACTGAATAAAATCATGTGACAAAAGTTTCTTTAAAATGAATTAATTATTCAAAACTGAATGGCATTTTATCAGTAAATTGGCATTTTATTTGTAAATTGTTTTTCAAACATATAGTCATGATTTATATTTTCTGGAGTGCTTCTGTATATAACGTATCATTTCTCTTTTAAGAACTAGCATGCCAATGCCAAGTTAACTGTAGTTGTATTTATGTAATCCTTAGCAGTCATTCTACATCTATAAATAAAGATAGTCCATAATACCTCAAACCATGTGATAGACAGCATTTCCAAAACAGTATTGTAACCCTCAATCATTCTACTGCTAGCTTCAACCTCCAGAGTATACCAACTCCATCTTAAAGATAAGAAAAAGCCTTGTGTAAAGAGTCTAGCTATCAGATCTAAATTACAAAATGGTTCTCTCCATTCATGATGTGCTTCACTCCTGATGACTTCAGAAAAGGTTGGTTTCTTGAATGCAAATTCTAAAACCCAAGTGTGAAAGCAAACCAATAATTAAATAGGATCTGTTCAACCCTGGACTTATCCACTGTTTCCCTTCAGTCTTTGTTCAAAATAAAAGGTACTAATAGATAAAATGTCTATCCAAAGCAAAAGAACGAGAGTTTTGCCCTCAAGGAGCTTTTGTTCTAATGTGGAAACACAATTCCCAAAAGGGTCAAAACCTGAAGTGAGCCCACAAAATGGAGAGGAACTTCACCAATCTGAGGAGAGTAGAGGGTGCTGGGAAATACTGGGGAGGACAGTTGAGGTGGGGAGCTGCATCCACACAGTGGGAATCTCCTTCGAGGCTCTTTGGCTACTCAGTCCTAGTTGCAAGCCAGTGATTAAGCAGATTAACTGTAAGACACCCACAACAAATACAAAAGACAAATTGTGAGCCCCTGAAACTCAGACTACAGGAGCTAGTCACACCCACCCAGCACTGGAAGTCAGCTAGCAAAACCAGCCCAAGGGCAAAATAAAGCAGCTATCACCCCTTTTCCTTAAACTTCAACTTTTAAACTTCAACCTTTAAAAAAAATAAGTAAAAAAGCAAAAAGAACTCTGACAATAGACAATGAAGAAAGAGAAGAATAGACCTCATACCCTGAGGATCCTAAATGCAAATCAGCTCTAGATGAAGCCCCATAGGGTGATATTTCACAAAGCTCTCTTGGAAGAATTAAAAAAAAAAGATCTTAAAAGAAAGTTGAAAGAAAAATGGGGAAAGGAAATGAGATATTTGCAAGAGGGTATGGAAAAGAAAAAACAGAAATTATCTGAAGAAAACTTCTTAAAAAATAAATTTCATGAAATGGAAAAGGCAACTAACTCCTTGCAAAATAGATTTGATGAAATGGAAAAAGCATATAACTCCTTACAAAATAGATACAAAAAAGAAACCAATTTGTTGCAAAACAGAATTTGTAAAATGGAAAAAAAAAATGCAATGAAAAAAACACCTCAATTGGACAAATGCAAAAAAGAGATAAAAAAAACTAACTGAAAAAAATAATTCACCAAAAATTAGAACTGAACAAATGGAAGTAAAAGACTCAATGAGACTTCAAGAATCAGTCAAACAAAACTAAAAGCATGAAAAAAATAGAAGAAAATGTAAAATGCCTCATTGGAAAAACAACTGACCTGTAAAATAGATCTAGAAGAGGCAGTCTAAGGATTATTGGACTTTCTGAAAACCATGTTGTTAAAAAAAGAGCCTAGACATAATCTTTCAGGACATCATCTAGGAAAACTGTCCAGATGTCCTAAAACCAGAGGGTAATATAGCCATTGAAAGAATTTATCAATCACCTCCTGAAAGAGACCCCAAAATGAAAACTCCAAGGAACATCATAGTGAAATTTCAGAATTATCAAATCAAGAGAAAATACTGCAAGCAGCCAGGAGGAAACAATTCAAATATTGAAGAGCCATAAAAAGGATTCCCCAGGATCTACCAGCTTCCACCTTAAAAGATCGAAGGGCATGAAATCCAATATTCCTAAAGGGAAAGGAACTTGGATTTCAGCCAAAACTCAACTATCCAGCAAAATTGAGCAACATCTTTCAAGGAAAATGATGGATATTCTTTTTTTTTTTTTTTTTTTTTTATTATTATATATATATTTTATAATATTATCCCTTGTATTCATTTTTCCAAATTGCCCCCCCTCCCTCTATTCCCTCCCCCCGACGACAGGCAATACCATACATTTTACATGTGTTACAATATAGTCTAGGTACAATACATGTGTGTGAATATCAGAAAATGATGGATATTCAATAAAACAGGTGAGTTTCATCTATTTCTGATGAAAAGACCAGAGCTGAATAGAAAATTTGATCTTCAAATGCAGAACTCAAGTATAAAAAGGTAAAAAGGAAAGAAAAAAAAAAAAACTTTCTTTTAAAAGTTAAAAAGTTTATATTCCTATGTGGGAAGATGATAAGTTTGACTCTTGAGATATGTATCTCTGTTATGGGTATACTTAGAAGGTATAGATATAATATGATTTTATTATGATGATTTAAAAAAAAGAAACTAGAAGAAGAAATGGGATCCTACTGGCAGGAAAGGAAAATGGAGTTAAAATTGGGTAAATCCCATCTCATGAGGAGGCAAAAAAGACCTATTGCAATTGAGGGAAAGAGGGGAGGAGGATAAGCATAGTAGGAGGGGAAGGGGGGAAAGGAAGAGGAGAGGCTAATGGAAGGGAAAATAGAAGGAGAAGGTGAAAGGTATAAGAAAGGAGGAGGGGCTGCAAAAGGGAGGGGCTGTTTGAGGGAGGGAGTGATCAGTGACAAAATACTGGGGAGGAGGGAAAGGGGAAAAGGGAAGAGAAAAATGTAACTGAAGATAAACAAGATGGCAGGAAATAGAGAGTTACTAATTTTACTTGTGAATGTGAATGGGATGAACTCTCCCATAAAATGGAAGCAGATAGCAGAGTGCAATAAAAGCCAGAATCCTACAATTTGTTGTTTAAAAAAGTCATTTAAAGCAGAGTGATATATTTAGAGTAAAGGTTTTAAAAGGCTGGAGCAGAATCTATCATGCTTCAGCTAAGGAGAAAAAAAAAAAAAAAGTAGGGGTAGCAATCCTGATCTCAGATCAAGCAAAGGCAAAAATAGGTCTAATTAAAAGTGCTAAGGGAGGAAACTACATTCTACTTAAAGACAGACCAAAAGTTAAATGGAAACTAAATAATTTAATCCTAAAGAATGAGTCATAGATACAATCAATAATTTCATCCAAGAGAAAGACAACAATTAAACAACATACCAAAATTTGTGGGATACACCCAAAGAGGTTATTAGTGGAAATTTTATATCTCTAGATGCTTACTTGCATAAAACAGAGAAAGAGGAAGTCAATGAATTGGACTTGTAACTAAAAAAGCTAGAAAAAAAAAGAACAAATTAAAAACCCCCAATTAAATACAAATTTGAAATTCTGAAAATAAAAGGGTAGATTAATAAAACTGAAAGTAAGAAAACTATTGAACTAATAAACAAAGCTAAGAGTTGGTTTTATGAAAAAACCAACAAAATAGGTGAACCTTTAGTTAATTTGATTAGAAGAAGGAAAGTAGAAAATCAAACTGTTAGTCTCAAAAATGAAAAGAGAGAACTTTTCATTAATGAAGAGGAAATAATTAGTTATTTTGCCCAACTGTATATCAATAAATTTGATAATCTAAGTGAAATGGAAGAATATTTACAAAAATAGATTGCCCAGATTAACAGAAGAAATAAATTACTTAAGTAGTCCCATTAAAAAAAAAAAGAAAGAAATAGAGCAAACTATTAATCAACTCTCTAAGAAAAAATCTCCAAGGCCAGATGGATTTACATGTGAATTCTACCAAACATTTAAAGAACAATTAATTCTAACACTATGTAAACTATTTGAAAAAAATAGAGAAAGAAGAAGTCCTACAAATTCCTTTTATAACATAGATATGGTGCTGATACTTAAACCACTTAGATGAAAACAGAAAAAGAAAATTATACACCGATTTCCCTAATGAATATTGGTACAAAAATCATTAATAAAATATTAGCAAAAAAGATTACAGAAAAAGATCCCTAGGATATTACACTACCAAGTAGGATTTATACCAAGAACATTAGGAAATATTTAGAAAAATATTAGCATAATTGACTATATCAATAACCAAACTAACAAAAATCATATGATTATTTCAACAGATACAGAAAAAGTATCCAATACCCATTCCTATTAAAAACACTAGAGAGTATAGGAATAAATGGAGTTTTCCTTAAAATGATCAGTAGCATCTATTTAAAGTCATCAGAAAGCATTACATATAATGGGGACAAACTAGAACCATTCAGAAATCAGAGATGAAACAAAGTTGCCCATTATTACCATTACTATTCGATATTGTATTAGAAATGTTAGCTTTGGCAATAAGAGAAGAAAAAGACATTAAAGGACTTAGAGTAGGTAATGAGGAAACCAAATTATCACTCTTTGCAGATGATACTTAGAGAACCCTAGAGAAGCAACTAAAAAACTGCTAGAAACAATTCTCTTTAGCAAAGTTGCAGGATACAAAATAAAACTACATAATCATCAGCATTTTTATATATTACCAACAAAGTCCAACAGCAAGAGATATAAAGAGAAATTCTATTTAAAATAATTGTCTATAATATAAAATATTTGGGAGTCTACCTGCTAAGGCAAAGTCAGGAACTATATGAATACAACTACAAAACACTTTCCACACAAATAAAGCCAGATCTAATCAATTGGAAAAATATCAAGTGCTCACTAAGTGAATATAGTAAAAATGACAATACTACCTAAATTAATCTATTCAGTGCCATAGCAATTAAACTCCCAAGGAATTATTTTAGAGATCTAGAAAAAATAACAACAAAGTTCACCTAGAAGAGCAAAAGGTCAAGAATTTCAAGGGAACTAATGAAAAAATGCAACTGAAGTTGGCCTGGCTGTATCAAACCTAAAAGTATTATAAATTAGTGGTCATCAAAACCATTTGGCATTGGCTAAGAAATAGAGTAGTTGATTAGTGGAATAGGTTAGGTTCACAGGACAAAATAGCCAATGACTATAGTAATCTAGTATTTGACAAATCCAAAGACCTCACTATCTGACAAAAACTGCTGAGAAAATTCGAAACTAGTATGGCAGAAACTAGGCACTGACCCACACCTAACAGCATATACCAAGATAAGGTCGAAATAGGTTCATGATTTAGACATAAGGAGTGATATTATAAGCATATTAGAAGAACAAAGGATAGTTTATCTCTCAGATCTGTGGAGAAAGAAGAAATATGTGGCCAAAGAAAAACTAAAGTTCATTATTAAACACAAAATAGACAATTTTGATTATATTAAGTTAAAATTTTTTTATACAAACAAAACTAATGCAGATAAGATTAGAAAGGAAGCAATAAACTAGGAAAACATTTTTACATTTAAAGATTTTTATAAAAGCCTCATTTCTAAAAGAGATTTGACTCAAATTTATAAGAATTCAAAGGGGGCAGCTAGGTGGCGCAGTGGATAGAGCACCAGCCTTGAATTCAGGAGGACCCGAGTTCAAATCTAGTCTCAACACTTAACACTTCCTAGCTGTGTGACCCTGGGCAAGTCACTTAACCCCAACCTCAAAAAAAAAAAAAAAAAAAAAAAAAAAGAATTCAAGCCATTCTCCAATTGATAAATAGTCAAAGGATATGAAGAGATAATTTTCAGATAAAGAAATTAAAACCATGTCTAGCCATATGAAAAGATGTTCTAAATCACTATTGATCAGAGAATTGCAAGTTAAGACAACTCTGAGGTACCACTATATACTTCTCAAATTGGCTAAGATGGCAGGAAAAGATAATGAAGAATATTAGAGGGGATGTGGGAAAAGTGGGACACTGGTGCATTGTTGATAGAGTTGTGAATTGATCTAACCAATCTGGAGAACAATTTTGAACTATGCCCAAAGGGCTATCAAACTATGTATATCCTTTGATCCAGCAGTGTCTCTACTGGGCATATATAACAAAGAGATCTTAAAGGAGGGAAAGGGACCCACATTGCAAAAATGTTTGTGATAGCCCTTTTTGTAGTGGCAAGAAACTGGAAACTGAGTGCCCATCATTTGTGGAATGGCTGAATAAATTATGGTAAATGAATGTTATGAAATATCATTGTTCTGTAACAAAGTATCAGTAGTGTGATTTCAGAGAGGCATGGAGAGGCTTACATTAACTGATGCTAAGTGAAATGAGAAGAACTAGGAGATCATTGTATATGGCAACAACAAGACTATATGATAATCAATTCTGATGGAAGTGATTCTTCTCAACAGTGAGATGATTCAGACCAGTTCCAATTATCTTGTGATGAAGAGAGCCCTCTACACCCAGAGAAAGGACTGTGGGAACTGAGTGTGGACCACAATGTAGCATTTTCACTCTTTTTGTTGGTGTTTGCCTTTCTTTTCTTATGCGGCATGATACTTGTATAAATATGTATACATATATTGGATTTCATATATATATTTCTACCATGTTTAACATATATTAGATTACTTGCCATCTAGGGGAGGGCATGGGGGAAAAGGGGAAATTGGAACACAGGATTTTGCAAGGGCTAATGTTGAAGAATTGTCCACACATGTTTTGAAAAATAAAAAGCTTTAATAAATTTTTTTAAATGACTTTTAAATCCATATGTTGAGAAGCAAATTAATGAAAAATCAAAAGTTCATTGTCTTTTGAACTCTTTTATCAATTAATAAAGATTATTACCTTAAAATTAAAAAAAAAAGAAAAGAAAAAACTTTAATAAAAAAATTAGAACTGGAAAAAATAGGTATTTGGGGGGATTCCTGCTCCAGTAAACATCAAACTAAGTCGATTCTGAGGTTCTTTCCAACAATGAAGTCCTGTGATTTTATGAGTATTGACTATAAAATATTTATTTTTTTAACAACAAAAAAATACTACTCTTCTTGAAATAGCTTAGAACAAAACAATTTTTTTTTCGTGGTGCATAATTTCCTGATCAGATCAGTTTCAGTTTATACTCTTTTATCTTAAATATAACAGTCACTATGCTCTCAAGATTGTGCAAACACTTTTGCATTCATTCTTCATTATCTGTCATTGCTCCAATTCATCTTCAATACATATATTTAAAAGCTACAATTTGATAGACATATTTCCTACATATCCATGCTCTTTAGGCAAATTCTTCTTTTTCTTCTCACTGGAAGTATTTTTGGTATCTTCAGAACACCATTGCTGAGAACATCTCATTTATGCTGATATGACCTATTGAATTTTAGGCCATATGGTCCTATCTGAGCACTCTGTAATATTTTCCCAAAATCTATGTTACATTTCTAATGTTAAATTTCTTGGCTCAAATTGCTCAATCTGTGAAGAGTACTTAATTTCCTTTTAGGAGAAAACAGTCATACTGACACATTATCTAAAATTTTAAAATATTACTATATTTTAGGCTAAGACCTTAAAATATCAACTGCACAATCAGGTCTAGGTTTTGCAACAAGTATTAAAAAAATTTTTAAGACAAGATTTTAAAGTAACTGAAACACCAATAAGTTCTTTTTTATAAGCTATAACTTTTTTGTATAACAAATAGCATCTCTTATTAATTACTAAAGAAAACATGGGATCAGATTTCCTAGATAGATCATTCTGGAAATGTTACTGACACATTTAATGCCAAAGTATTTTTTGTGATTACTGAAAGTATAACTGTATATTAAAAAGACAATATATCTTCTTAAAGTTGCGCAACTCTATTTTGGATTATATCTGTCCCTAGGTGGTCCTTCTTTAGGCTTCCAACTAGTGTGTCATAGAATACATGGTATGAAGTAATTCAAACTTAATGGGAATTCAAGTATCTATTTTTGAGCTCATTAGATTGTCCAAAAATAAAAGAAAAACAGATTTTTAAGGACACAGATAAATGGTTCATGCCAGAAAAATATCTTAAAACCAAAATGATCTATGAGGGAATCTCTCTGAATTCTAAATTAGAACTGAAGAATCATGAAATTGCAGAATAGCAAGGACCACAGAGATCATCTGGTTCATGTTTATTATTAGCTTATCAACTGTTTGTTCCATATTTTAGACCAGGTGCCTGGACATTTGCTTCCCCACTCCCAATCATCTAATTGCTTGGAAATTCTGGCTATCCGATGCCTAATAATATTTAATAGAGAAGTTGGATCTTTAATTCCCAAATTTACACTTAAACACCACTGTTATGTGAGAAAAACAAAAAACAAAAACCCAATCAAATGTAAGCAGACTTTAATTTTTTTATGGTCTGCCTTTAAAAAAGTTTATTGATATCTTTTACTTTTACATCATACATTACATTTATATTACATTTCATAATATACTTTCTCCATCTTACAGAGAGTCAACCCTTATAACATAGAAAGAGAGAAAAAAGAAACCGTTGGGGAAAACACACATTGAGAATGTATGATGTTATCTTTAGTGTGTCACAGTTCTGGTCTCAAAATTGCACAACAAGCAAAGAGTTGCCCTCTCATATAGCTTCTTCTTTTTTTAAAAGCTTTTACAAAAGTATTTCAAAACTATTTTATTAAGTATCACAAAGACAATAGTTAGAGAAACATTCCCCAAACCTAGGCTACAGAATTCAAGGAGCTCTTAAACTCTGTACAAATATCCAGAGGAAGCTACTTATTCTCTGTTTAGTATTTATGAAAAAAGGAAGGTAATTTAGCCTCAACTTATGACTGTTAATCATGAAGAGTTCCCAAGTGTTTTGAGAGGCATCTAATAAAATATTGCAATAGGAATTATTGCTGGAGATTGAGATTTACCATAAACCTAATTGCAGTCATGTACATGAAGCAAGAAAGCACTCATAAAATTCATCAAACAGTATATCAAGCACAAAATTAGATTTAAAGTGATGCTGAACTGAGAATTATATATGTCGGGGGCAGCTAGGTGGCACAGTGGATAGAGCACCAGCCCTGAATTCAGGAGGACCCGAGTTCACATCTGGTCTCAGACATTTAACATTTCCTAGCTGTGTGACCCTGGGCAAGTCACTTAACCCCAGTCTCAGGGGGGAAAAGGGGGAAAAGAGAATTATATATGTCTACTATATTGTATATGCTTCTTTAACAATGTACATTTCTTAGAGAAATATCAACTTCTTTGTATTTCTGGGAACTAAATGCTGACAAATATAATTTTCCTTGCTGCTAACTTTTCTTCTCTACCTCTCCTACAGAGATATTAGTCAAAGTCTGGAACCCCAAAGTTCCTGACTTCAGTCTCTTGGGGGCACACTGTCTCTAATACACCTCAGGACTCCTGTATCGAACTCAAGTTTTCCTATGGCTTTTCCAGTTGCAGTTTTTCTCAATATCTTGAACAGGTGATTTGCCAAGTGTGACTTTTTTAAACCTCACCACATGCTTTTTGACTTGGTTTGCAAAAATTCATATACTGTCATGTTTTTCTGACTTTTTCATATTCATTTTTGTCACAGCACAGCATTATATTCATGTACAATAATTAATTCAGATATTCTTTAAGTGACTAACATCTAATTTGTTTCTAGTTCTTTTCTGCTACAAAAGTGTAGGTAATGAATTCAAATCTGGACTCAGACACTTAACACTTCCTGGCTATGTGACCTTGAGCAAGTCACTTAACCTCAATTGCCTCAGCAAAAAGTGTCCCCAAAAAAGTTTGGGACTTTTCTCTCCCTGATCTTCTTGGGGCATATGCGTAGCAGTGATATCTCTGGGTCCAAGAATATGATCCTTTTAATCACTTTCTTAGGATCCTTCCAAATTGCTTTCTAGAAACGGCTGGGATTGCAAAAAAGGCTGGAGATATTAATATGAACTCATTCTGAGTGAAGTGAGTAGAACCAAGAGAATACTGTACATAGCAACAAGAAGATTATGTGATTGATGATCAATTCTGATGGACTTGTCTCTTTTTAACAATGAAGGGATTCAGGCCAATTTCAATAAACTTGTGATCGAGATACCCATTTGTACCTCGAGAGAGGGTTGTGGAGACTGAGTGTTGATCACACCATAGTATTTTCATCTTTTTTATTATTTGCTTACTTTTTTTCTTATTTTTTTTTTCTTTTTTGACCTGATTTTTCTTGTGAAGCATGATAAATGTGGAAATAGGTTGAGAATATTTAACCTGTTTAACCTATTTTGGATTACTTGCTGTCTAGGGGTGGAGGTAAGGGGAAAGAAAGGAGAAAAATTTGGAACACAAGGTTTTGCAAGGATGAATGTTGAAAGCTATCTTTGCATGTATTTTAAAAATAAAAAGCTATTATAAAAACATTTTTAAAGGCAAAATAAAAAAAATAAAATAAAAAAAAATAAAAAAATAAATAAAAGGAAAGAAATGGCTGGACCAAAGCACAGCTCCACCAATAGTCTATGTGTACCTGTCTTTCCACAATCTTTCCAAAATTCATTATTCTCATATTTTGTCATCTTTATTAGTTTGAGGTAAAATTTTGTAGTTGGTTGATTTTTATTTTTCTTGTTATTAGGGCTTCAAAGCAACCTTTTTTATGATTACTAATAGTTTGCAAATATTCTTTTGAGAACTGTTTCTTCAAATCCCTAGATCACTTATGCACTGAAGCATGGAACACTGACAAGGCAGAGCCAAGGAAGTGGAGTAAAAGAAGGGACTTGTCTGAGCTTACCTCCCACCATCTCCATATCAGCAGATCTCCCCAAAAAACAGAGTGAAACAATTTTCCCGACCAAGACAACTTCAAAGGTCAACAAAAAAGGGCTCTTGCACCAGGGTAAGAGAGGTGTGATATCTGGGAAAGGTCACACTGGTGCAGATTGCCCCCCCCCCACTCCCCCGCAAACCAGGAATAGGCCTCAGGGTAACTAAATCAGTGGCAGCAGTGACAGTTTACAAACCTTGATCACTTCTTACTTATAAGGAGTTATTTTCTTCAGTGAGCTTTTTTATTCTTTCTTTTCCAGTTGGCCACTTTGAATTTCAGAATTCTTAGCCCTCAGATGGTAAGGGGGACGGTCAGCAGAACCACTGGTCAGAAGGAGATTACAGGGCTCTCTTTGCTGGCATTGGGGGTAGGACTCTATTGCTTTGCCCATACTCAGTCTGTGTTGCGTTCTAGGTGGCAATTCTAGAATGAAAAGTATCACTAGATTGTGGACATGCTAGAGCAGGGACTCTCTTTACAGGAACAGAGCAAAAAAGAGTGCTTCTGGTTACTCACAGACATATGTCAAGAGTAGTAAATGCATTTCTCTCTAGATCATACTACCCTGAAAGAGCCAAAAACTTACAGGTCCCAGAATTACCTATGAAAAAAGCTGCACCAAAAAACCCTCAATCATGGGACAGTTCCCCTCCATTTGAAAATTTCCCCACTTCAGCATAAAATTAAAATCAAGAAATAGGATGGAAAATGAGCAAAAAACTGAAACAAATTCTGACTGTATAAAGATACTATGATGACAAGGAAAATCAAAATACACACGTAGAAAAAGACAACAAAATCAAAATTCCTGAATACAGAGCCCCCAAGAAAAATATGAATGGGTCTCAGGTCATGGAAAAACTCAAAAAGGATTTTTAAAAATCAAGGAAGAACGGTAGAGGAAAAACTGGGAAGAGAAATGGGAGTGAGATAAGAAAATGATGTAAAAAGTGTCAATAGCTTGGTAAAGGAGACACTCCCCTTCCAAAAAAATACTGAAGAAAATAACATCTTAAAAAAGAGAATGGTAAAGAGGCAAATGATAAAATGAGGCACCAAAATTCAATGAAGAAAAGAATAATTTGAATTGGCTAAATGGAAAAAGATATATAAAAATTCAATGAAGAGAAAAACTCCTTAAAAAAGTAGAATCAACAAAAAGGAAAAGAAGATACAGAAGCTCACTGAAAAAAATAATTTCTTAAAGTTAGAAATAAGCAAATAGAAGCTAATGAGACATCAAGGCAATCAAAATCAAAAGATTTAAAAATAGAAGTACATGTAAAATATCTCACTGGGGAAAGAACTGAAAGAGATTTGGAAAGTAAATTCAAGAGATTATTGGACTACTTTAAAGTCATGATCAAAAAAAGGAGCCTAAAAGAAATTATCAAGCAGATGGGTGTGGACAAAGAAGGAAAAGAGACAGATGAGAGGGTGGAGTAGGACAGATGGGATCATTCTTTGGAGGTGGAGAGAGAGGAAGGAGGTGTGAAGATTCCTGTATCTAATCCCCTGAGGGCGACCCCAAAAGACCAAGAATTAAGACTTTTGCTTATCCTGACTTCGGCTTATTCTAAGATATCCAGGGTCTCAACAGAAAATGATATTTATAACTCCCAAACTCTTTCTCATTATTAGGACAGTTAGGAGTATATAGAGACAGAAAGCAGAATTGTGAGTTGAATGTAATGCTATGATTATCTTTAAAAAAAAAAAAAAAATCAAGGGATAAGAAAAAAAGAATGCCCTGGGAGAAGAGAAAAGAGAGAGATGGAATGAGATAAATTATTCCATATAATAAAAATGAATATCTCTAAGAATGGTGTTAGTGAGAAATGATTTTTGTCTCTCTACATAAGAAAATGACAATTTTCCAATAGTCTCTTCAGTCATAATAAACTAGAAACATCATAATGCCAGAGGGTGAAGACAAGGTAGATACTTTGGAAATTAGGGTTGTAAATTTTTGAGCTACTATATTGCCATATAAAAGAAGGCTAAAATATTTTACAATGGAGGGAGAAACGGGAGAAGCAGGGAAAGGAGTATGTGAACCTTATTCTCATTATTGGAATTGATTCAAAGATGGAATAATATACATACTCAGTTGGGTGTAAAATCTATCTTACCATACAAGAAAGGAGGAAGGGAGGGGCATAAATGAAGGAGGTAGGGAAGCTAATAAAAGGGAGGACAATTGGGAGAGGCAAAAGTCAGAAGCAAAATACTTTTAAGAATGTACAATGTAAAAGGAAGGATAAGGTAGGATAAATGGGTAAAATTAGGATGAAGGGAAATACATTACTGTAAAAAAAAAATTTATAGTTTCTTTGATAAAAAACTTCATTTCTCAACTATACAGTCAAATTTATAGAAATGAAAGCCATTCCTCAATTTATAGTCAGAGAAGCAGTTTTCAGACAAAGTAATCAAAGCTATTTATAGTCATATGAAAATCACTATTGATGAGAGAAATGCAAATTCAAAAAACTAAAAATTACTGCCTCACAGCTGTCAGACTAACAGAAGGAGAAAATGACAAATGTTGGAGAAAATGTGAGAAAATTAAAACACTAATGTACTACTGGTGAAGTTGTATATTGATTCAACCATTCTGGAGAGCAATTTGGAACTAGGTCCAAAAGACTATTTAATGATGCATATTCTTTGACCAAGCAATACCGCTACTAGGTGGCAGAGACAAAAAACAAAAAGGAAAAGGACTTATATGTACAAAAATATTTATAGCAGCTCTTTTAGTTGTGGCAAAGAACTGGAAAATGAAGGGATGTCCATCAATTGGGGAATGGCCAAACAAGCAGTTATATATGATTGTGATAGATATTATTGTGCTTTAAGAAATGATAAGTAAGATACTATCAGAAAAACGTGGAAATACTTTCATGAATGTCTCATCTCCATGGCTCTGTTTGGGCTATATGTCACCTAATCCAGCACCTGCAGTTCTGGTTGGCTGAAATTCCCTCTCAGTTTAGTCATTCAATTTCAACTGCTTTGTTATTGTAGTTCTTTAAACATATTTTTAATGTTACTATCATTATATGTAAATGGATTCCCTTGGTTCTGCTTTCTGTAAATATATATATATTCCAAGTTTTTCTTTATTATACTGATCATTTCTTATATTAGATAAACATAGCATTTATGATTTATTCCATCTCTGCTTGCTGGGTGTTTATTTTCTGCAGTCTTATGTCACTATAAAAAGAGTTTTGCAGAGTATATGCTGTGTTTTTCTTTATGTTATAACCACCTTGGGTGGATAGTCCCATAAGTAGAATCTTTGGATTAAAGGGTAGGGAAATTTCGACCACTCTCACTGCATAGTTCAAAAATGGTTTCCAGAATGGTTGGACCAATACATATCTACCATTACCTCTCCAATATTTTACTATTCCCATCTTTTGTCATCTTTGCCAATTTTATCAAATATGAAGTGAAACCTTAAAGATTTTCATTTCTCTTATTAGAGAATTTAGAACGTATATACATATATATGTGTATATATATTTTATATATTCTAATATGATAAATTGCTATCAGAGGAAAGGGTCTAAAGGAGAATATATGCTTTTCTCTGTTCAAACCACTAGGAAATTTTGTGCTCCTTGAAATTTCCCTAAGAAAAAGGAGTCCAAGATAAAATTACAAGTTTTTAGCAATAAAAATATTTTTTCTTACTATTTATATCCACTTTATTCAATATAATCACCAATTTTCATTAAGATTTTCAAAGAGAACCATTTAACAATGGAAAGTAACTGTTTTACATGTCTCTATTTCTTCTAAATACAAAATAACACTACTTTTGAAGATTAGCCTCTTAAAAACTAAAACCACTATTTCACTAAATATATCTTAGGGAAATCATAAGAAAATGCTACAAAAATCTTAGATTTAATTGCATTTCTTTTCCCTCCCCTCTCCCTATCCCTGGTAAAAATACATGAAAATTTTCTTGGACCAATCTTACACTGCCACCAAACAGTTAGTTGCTTCCCAAATAAAATTCAAGATGCTTTAATCCACTAAACCACAAGTGGTCATATTCCCTTGAATCTGTGGTAACATTTATTTAATTTTTTTCTATTTGTTCAGGATAGACAGCTAGGTAGTAAAGAGAGGAACAGGTCTGGAGTCAGAAATAACCGAGTTCAAATCCAGCCTCAGATACTTACTAGTTGTGATAGAAAGTCACTTACCCCCTGTTTGTCTCAATTCCAAACCACTCTGGGATCTTTGCCAAGAATACTATGTCAACAAAGTCCATGCTGAACAACAACAAAAATGCTTCATTCAGTATAATCTAATTTGCATCATATTTTCTTATGTATATAACTCACCATCCTTCCATACTTTACTGTAAATTCCTAGAGGACAGATACTGTTGTTTTTCATCTTTGTGTTCATAATGTCTTTGATGTAGTAGCTATTAAATAAATGTTTGTTTTAATTCAATTAAATTGAATTGAATTTCTGCTATTAAGGTATTTTACCTGGAGGTTAATGTCTGCCTCATAGAAAGTTAGACATGAGCAATAATGCCGATCTGAGTCAATATCTGTCAGGACAACCACGAAGAACGTTGGCTGCTTCCTCTCTCTAGACAGTTGCCATCCTCCAGGCTGACAAAACTAATTGGGAAAAAGAAAAGAAGAGTTTATAATTTAATTTTGAAAAAATAATGAAAAATCAACACTATATAATTATTAAAAAGGAATACAGGGTATTCCAAATTTTAATGCAATTTTAAACATAATAGCTTAATACATATATTGCTAAATATATGCCTACATATGATATATACAAGTTATATGCTAATGTATAACTTACATATAAAAAAATATATATATACATATGTCTACATGTACATATACAAGCACACACATGCATGTGTCTATATATAATTTTCTTTAACTGAGTTATTTATTAATGACCTAGGCTTTACTATCCATTTAACCCATATTTATCTCTTACAACATAAAATAAGTCAAATTTCATTTAGAACCTCATAAAATCTGGCATTTTCATTGACATGAATATTGTTTTATAAGGATGGCCTGAATTTTCTACGGATACCATTATAAGGGAAGGCAAAAAAGAAAGAGATTTTTGTTTTTAGAAAATGAAGAAAAAAGGATAGAACTGGGTGGTTTGAGGATGAAGATTATTCTTGAGTAATTAATAAAAATAGCAAAGGCTATCAAGTTGAAAAAAAAAATGATTGTTCACTCAGAGGCTCACGAACTTAATTTTCAGCTCAACATAAATAAAAGAACAATCTAGCAAAGTTTCTCAAAATATATGTGACAGAAAATAAGAACTGGAAATAATTCTGTAGTATTGTCTCATTTTCTGATCTTATTTATACAACTGTACCTTAACACGAGTTACTTTCTTTTTTAAAATTTTTTTATTTTTTCATTAATTTTATAATTATAATTTTTTGACAGTACATATGCATGAGTAATCTTTTTTTTTTTTTACAACATTATCCCTTGCATTCATTTCTCCAAATTTTCCCCGCCCCCCCCCCAGATGACAGGCAATCCCATACATATTAAATGTGTTGCAGTATAACCTAGATACAATATATGTGGGTAAATCCAATTTTCTTGTTGCACGTTAAGAATTGGATTCCAAAGGTATAAGTAACCTGGATAGAAAGACAATAGTGCAAACAGTTTACACTCAATTCCCAGTGTTCCTTCTCTGGGTGTAGCTGTTTCTGTCCATCATTGATCAACTGGAAGTGAGTTGGATCTTCTTTATGTTGAAGATATCCACTTCCATCAGAATACATCTTCATACAGTATTGTTGTTGAAGTGTATAGTGATCTTCTGGTTCTGCTCATTTCACTCAGCATCAGTTGATGTAAGTCTCTCCAAGCCTCTCTGTATTCCTCCTGCTGGTCATTTCTTACAGAGCAATAATATTCCATAACCTTCATATACCATAATTAAATTGATGGACATCCATTCATCTTCCAGTTTCTAGCCACTAGAAAAAGAGCTGCCACAAACATTTTGGCACATACAGGTCCCTTTCAGCTCTTTAGTATTTCTTTGGGATATAAGCCCAGTAGTAGCACTGCTGGGTCAAAGGGTATGCACAGTTTGATAACTTTTGGGGCATAGTTCCAGATTGCTCTCCAGAATGGCTGGATTCTTTCACAACTCCACCAACAATGCATCAGTGTCCTAGTTTTCCCACATCCCCTCCAACATTCTGCATTATTTGTTCCTGTCATCTTAGCCAATCTGACAGGTGTGTAGTGGTATCTCAGAGTTGTCTTAATTTGCATTTCTCTGATCAGTAGTGATTTGGAACACTCTTTCATATGAGTGGAAATAATTTCAATTTCATCATCTGAGAATTGTCTGTTCATATCCTTTGACCATTTATCAATTGGAGAATGGTTTGATTTCTTATAAATTAGGGTCAGTTCTCTATATATTTTGGAAATGAGGCCTTTATCAGAACCTTTAATTGTAAAAATATTTTCCCAATTTGTTACTTCCCTTCTAATCTTGTTTGCATTAGTTTTGTTTGTACAAAAGCTTTTTAATTTGATGTAATTAAATTCTTATATTTTGTGATCAATAATGATCTCTAGTTCTCCTTTGGTCATAAATTCCTTCCTCCTCCACAGGTCTGAGAGGTAGACTATTCTCTGTTCCTCTTATCTATTTATGACTAACAAGAGTTACTTTCTATTCCCACTAATAATAGTTCACATTTATAAAGGGTTATAAAGTTTACAAAACACTTTCCACACAACTCAGCAATATCTCATGCCCTAGGTATTTCTCTTTATTGGGATTCCTGATCACACCTTCTTTCTCATTTGCACTTCTCTTCACTTGTATTTAGTATTAACTTACACAGAAAGAACAAAGGTGAAAGCCTGACTATTTCTAAAACCAGTATAAGCTGCTACTAGCACATTCCACTTCTTTACAAAATAAAAATCCTGCCACTTTTTTGGGGGGGAGAGTTATACAATGTGCTAAAGTTATGAAATGAAAAATTATAGCCAACTAATACAACACTTTTTGCAGGTAACTCAATAAATTAGTAAAACAGTCCTAATCATCTACCTTAATTTTTCTTAATTTTAAAGTGTAAGTCAATAGACAATAACTATTTCCTATTTAAAATACGGATGCATATTTTTAAAGAGTTCTGTCCAAAAATAATTTTTAAAAAGCTTTCTATTTGGGAGAAAGCATTTATATGCTTTCAGATCTAGAAAAGCCCTATTTTGGAGGCCCCCATGGTAGGATAAACTCGTTGGGCTTCTTTCTGCCTGATGTCTCAGAAATTCTCCCAGAATTAATCACATCAGAAAAAAAAAAGAAAACCCTAGAAAATATCTGTAAACAACAGAGCACAATTCCACCCTGACAGCTTCATGCAAGTCAAAGTTAATAAAGTTTATAAAGCTGCTGCCACAGGCTAGGCAATATGACAAACAATCCAAAAAGATGAATAAAGGAAGTCTCCAAATAGCGTCCAGTTTGAAAATCTAAATATCAATAAATGTAAAATCCTGTTTTTAGGTTCAAAAATCAATTAAGGAAGTAGAAAATGGGGAAAATAGTTTGGTAATAACTCATATATTTTTTTAAAAGTGATTTAGGTGACAACAAGCTTGAGCCCATTAAATCATCATTTGAGTCAATGATCTAGTTTCCAGAACATTTAAAATGATTTTAGGCTGCAGAAGAATTTTCTATTTTATAGAAATAAAGTATGCAGATCCTAGACATCATTCCTTACTCTATGCTAATAACTCAATCTACTGTGAGAATCTAGAGACTATATTTATTTAAGTGGTCATCAAAATAAAGACAACTAGAAGAGAAAGGGATATGGAAACAAATACTTGTATCTGTTAGAGAATATTCAGAATAGAAAACAGTTGATAAAAGGGAAATATGAGACTGCTGTCTCCAAATCCTGAAAAACTTTCATAATAGTAATAGTTCAGAACACCCAAAGAAAGGACAATCAAGTTGGCAGAGACCTAATTTCGTGTCAATGAAGATCAGTTTTTTTTAAAAAATGGGATATTTAGCTTGGAGAAGAAAATTGTGGGAAAGGGAGGCCAAAGACACGTTCTCATGTGAAGTCAAGCCTATAGAATCCTTGATTTAAAGATGATGGGTCTCATAGGTCAATTCATCCCATAGCCTTGTTTAAAAAAAAAAAAAAAAAAAAAAATCCTGGCTGCAGGGCCAGGACTGGAACCCAAATTCTTTGATTTTGAATATGAAGCTTCTTTCATTGTTCTACCTGGTCCAGAAGGAAGAGATGGGGATGATGATTAGAAGGTATAGGACCAAATTCAACCATGGTATATGGAAAAAACTTGTTAACAATTAGAATGGAAATAATGGGAAAAAACTGCCTTTTAGCTAGTGAGTTTCCCAATCCAAGGGCTAGCCAAAGCCTTGACATGATGTGCGCTGAGTCATTATTAGTAGATCAGAAAGCACATGGGTCCAGACCAGAAGCTTGTGAGTTTTGAGTCACAGGGTTATTTTGGCTTTTATATGAATTAGGATCAAAATATGTTAGTTAGAATTCCATCTAATACAATGATTTCATTTTATAGATGACGAAACTGAAGCTCTGAAAGGCTAACTTGCCTACAGACAAATTTGGAGTAAACAGCAAAATTAAGTTTGAATCCAGGTCTTCTGATTTCAAATCCAATACTTTTTCAACCAAAAAGAATAATAGCAATAATTAGCATTTACATAGCACTTCCTATGTGCCAGTCACTTTGTTAAGTATCTTACAAATATTACTTCATTTAAGCCTCACAACTCAAGGAGGCTTTTGCTATTATTATGTACATTTTACAGATGAGGAAACTGGGGCCAAGAGAAGTGGTCAACCCAGCTCCTAAAGGAAACTGGATTTGAATTCATGTCTTCCTGACTCCAGACTCAGTGCTTTATCCATTGGGCCACCTAGGCGCTTAGGCTATACTCCTTCATATTATGTTTTTTAATATAAAAATTTTCTTGTTTCATTACCAGTTCCTCTTGCCCCCAAAGCTTTTTAACTTTGGGTGATTCTGTTCCCTTCCTCTCTTTCCTTCAGTTTATAGATTTGATCAATATATTTCAAGCCCAAAGGGCCATATTACTAGATTAGTTTAAATACAGAGTGAGACAACATGGTACATCGGATAGGGAAATTGTGGAAGGGAAAAAAATATTTATTAAGAAGCTCATATATCCCAGGTACTATGATAAGAACTTTACAAATAGTAGCTTATTTCATTCTGAAATAGATACTATTAAGATTCCCATTTCACAGATTGCTCAGGATCACACAGATACTATCTGAGACTGGATTTGAATTCAGGTTCTCCTAATTCCAGGGTCTGTACTCAATCTGCTGCACCACCTAGTCTCCTAGAGACCTGGTTCAAAGTGAAGAAGATCTGGATTCAAATCCTAACTATTCCACATAGAACCTGAGAAAGCCAAATAGCTAACTGTTCAGTACCCTAGGATCTCTCTAAGACTCTTAGGAGGAGAGAACAGAGGCTGATTTGCATCAGTAGAGAAAACACCCTTTACCAGGAACTCCCTATTAGTTCAGTCCACTGATTGTCCATGACCCCATTTGGGATTTTCTTGACAATTATACTGGAGTAATTGGCGATTTCCTTCTCCAATTCATTTTACAGTTGAGGAACTGAGGCAAATAGGGTTTAAATGACATTCTCAGAGACACACTACTAGGAAGTTATCTGACATTAGATTTGATCTCAGAAAAATGAATCTTCCTGTTTCCAGGTCTGGCAATCTATCCACACAGCAACACCTCTCTGCCCAAGACCTATTTATGGTGATGAAATCCTAAAGGTCCATCCTAAATAGAGGTAACCAGGGAGAAGAGGGACAGAAAGCAAAGAACAGGGAAAAGGAAAGTAAAGAGAAGGGAGGAAGAAAAGAAGAACAGAAAGAATATGTTTCTTCTCTCCTTCTGCCTCTACAACTCTAGATTATGAATGAAGTCTATGGTCTTTCTCCCCTGGCCCCACATTTGTATGGGTATGCTGCACATATTTTCCCTCTTCCAAAGAGTTCTAATGTTATAGCACAGCATATATTTGAACCAGTTTGAAGAGTTCTAGAATACTAAAATGTGATCAATGAGAGAGAATTCATCAGGGTAGCTTTTTACACCATCTTATTCCCTTTGCTATGTTCACTAAACTTCTAATTACTCATTCAGTTTTCCAGGAATCCTGATACAAGCAAAACCATACTCTACAAAGAAGAGGTGACTTCCCTGTAAAGTAATTAATTACTTGATATTAATTAGTTTTATTTGAGCTTAAATAGTATAAAATGTCTCGGAGGCTAATAGGCCCTTGGGTAAGTTGATCACTGAGATAGTAATAGATTCATGGAGCTCCATGATACACTCTGAATCACAATGACATGTTGCCAACTCATTTTTTTCCCCAATTGATTCTCAAATTTTTACTGGAGTTCATATAGGCTATATGTTAAAACTGTTCAAGTTACACAAAAATTGTTGACTTTTTAAAAAGAGGAAAACTAAATATGATTTTATTCTATGGGAGGTATATTTAATGGATATCATAAAATAACTTCACATAGGACAGAGCTAGTACTTCAGCACTATTTATAAGCATCAATACTGCTTCATAATAATAAAACTGAAAAAAAGTGAAATGTCTTACATCTCTAATTTCAAGAGAAAGCCAAATAAAATAATCTCACAAGTTAATGACAAATATCTAACATTCTACAATCTTCCTTCTATATCATATCCACATTTAGTTTCCCAAGAGCTTCACTCATTTCCTCACTTCTGAATTTCATAAGTTTTAAAATAAAAATGAAAGAATTTGCAAGTTAAAATTTTTTAAGTTTGTCAAAATTCCTTGTTTTAATGGTTAAAAAATGGTTAAAAATCCTGCCTCCAATACCAGAATATTATCCATCAGAGATCATGCCTCTTTATCTTACTTGATATATTTTTGTCTTATCCAGAATACAAAAGAAGTGGTTCAAAAAAATCTTTGGCAAGAATGAATCAAGAGGAATTTCTTGAACAATTATGTGACATAATTTAGAATTTTTCCTAGAAAAATTCAAACTTTTCATATTTTCCATTTCAAGATTTTCCATTATGCAGCAGAGCTTTGTTTCAAAAATAATTTTTAGAAAGATCTAAATTTATTTAACCTCTATATCTCTTCAAATTTATTGACCTAAAACAGTTTACAAAAGTAAATGACAGGGACAGATAATTGAATAGTATAACTTCCTCAATTTCCTCTGAATGGAAGTTTTAGTTTATAATCTCACTGTATCTCACAGTACTGTGGCCAACCTCTCTATGAGGGTTCTTCCCCTACATTTTACTATGCTCACAGATTTGACTTGTGCCAAGGCCCTTTCCATGTTTTTAGTTATTATGTTATTATCTCTCTGAAGGCCCTTGTAGGATTATTCAGTGACAAAACAATTTCTTTAGCTACAGAAGATCCAATTTATCATTACAAAAAATACCCTCATAAAACTAACTTACCATAGGACCAAGTCTTTAAATTCTACAGTATCGCAATATTAGACAATCAAGCTATTTCAGCAATTAGATACATTTTTTCCCCTAAAAGATGTGTCAAGGGTAAGATATTTGAAGAAGGGATGGACATTACAATTCTTGATCATGCTAGGGTTACGAAGGAATGTTTAAACAGCTGGTAAAAGAGAAGAGTCACTGAAATATTGTTAATAGAATGATAAGGATTGAGCAAACAGGATAAAAACATGATTTTTTCCCTCCCTAATGACTTTATTGGCAAACAGGAAGAAATATGCTATTACAGGTGCAGGATATAAAATGGTGAAAACTAGACAGTCAAAACGATCTCACACCCTTCATTGTCATTAAGAACAGTAATATTTTGATGGGGTACCTTATTATCCAAAAAATATGTCATGGATAGTACAAAAAAAGATTGCTTTCATGCATAAAGTATTATGTTTTTCTCTAGGAAAATGTCTGCTACAAATGATCCTAACTGAACTGATAGCAGATGTGTAGCAAATAATAAATTTGCCATGGCAACTATAGACTTCACATAAAACTCATAAAATTGGAATAAGACTTTGGGAAAAAACAAAAACAAAAACAAACCTTTGTCTTTGATGAAATTTGTATTTAATACTAAACAATCATCCCTTCTTAGATTTTTAAACCAATAATGACTTAACCCTATATTCAAATTAAATGTTCCCTTGATATACATTTTAACATAACTTGTACATATCTTTGATCTAAATACTGATATAAGTTCTTTCAAGTGACAATAATGTTAAGGATTAATTTCTCTGTAAAGAATTGACCTGGCAATATAATATGATTAAGACTTACTAGCTATTCAATTTATTATATAGAGCATCAGCTCTGTGCAGAGAATCAAAAGTTCATATTTTCAGAATGGTAAGAACCAATTATTCCAGATTTTCTTTACTGAGACCAATAAGAACTCATGAATGAATGTGACAAATTGTCATAGGGACATTTTAAAATACAAAGCCATAGAGGCCAGTGTTTTTGTTTTTGTTTTTCTTCAACTTGCTATTTTCCTTCAACGTAATGGGGATAAGTTACTAAATCTTGAGCTGGAAAAAAATCTATTTCCCTAATTGTAAATTTGTGCATCTAGTTAATTTGTGAGATTTTTGTATTGTTTGTATGTAAATATGTTCTCATATAATAGCAGAAAACTAAAACTTGTCAGTCATCTTCATACTTGAGACCTTATACACATCAAGGAAAAATAAAATTTTTGCAAATAAAAAAGGAGAAATACTTTCATTATGATAATAGTGACTCTGGGATGTAAGATCCTGAAGGGTAAGTATTGTTCCATTTTTTTCTTTGTATCACTCATGCCAGTCACATAGTAAGGACTTATTAAATGCTTGTTAGTTGACTGAAATCAGCAAAGTTCAGTCTTTCTGAGTTAGAAAAGCTTTGATGAGGTGCCAGCAATAGGTTATCTGCTACCCAAGGACCAGTCTATCTAAGAACAAAGAGGGTCATAGTTAGCAATGTGCTCACTAGTTGACAGTCTTTTGCTCCAGAAGCCTATAAAATATGCCAGAAATGTCTGCATTGTTCCTTTGGGATTCCTTAGTAAAAATGAGCAGCGAGGAAAGACAGTATCAATGTATGTCACAAAAAACTTTTACTTTTTAACTATCTATATCTATATCTATATACTTTTTAACTAAAAAGATTACTTTAAATGTTGATTCTCAATGTGAAATCTTTGTCCAATAACCAAAAACTTTATATTCTGTTGTAATTAAATAGGGTGGCTAGGTGGAGCAGTAGACAAAAGACTGGGCCTGGGGTCAGAAAAACTTATTCCTAAGTTCAAGTCAGATACTCACTAGCTGTGTCATTTCACCCTGTTTGCCTCAGTTTCCTTATCTATAAAATGAACTGGAGAAGATGGCAAACTATTCCTGTGTCTTTGCTAAGAGGTCACAAATACGATCACAAAGCATGAGACAAGACTAGAACAACTGAAAAAGTAACTAAATCACACGCAGAATAACATTCTTTCTATTAGTGAAACCAGAAACCATCTTAGATAGGAAGGTCCAGGATCCTTCAGGGGCAACAGCATGAAGATGGCAACATGTCTTCTTTAGTGTTCTTTCTATTAATAAAGTTATCTTTGCTTCTCATGTTATATCATTTGATGGTACCAGACATCGTAGGAACTTTCAGAAGGAGCTGCAGCTCCTAATATTATACTGTACTTTAAGTCCTAAGTAAGCTAATACTCATGGGAAGGAGGAATCACTTCTAGCTGCTCTGGGATCAGAGAAAATAGGGTGAAGTTCAGGAAGCACCTGAGCTGAATATAGAAGGAGGAGAATAATATCTACAAAATGCATATTGAGGGACATGGGAAGGGACATGAGAACATCTTCTTCAGACATGGGAAATGGTATGAACAAGATGGTATAAAGTAATAGACTACAGAATGAAGCAGGAATTGTAGATTGCAGATGTGTTTAAAAGCCCTTTCAACATTTTGTTATCAATGATTTATTACTGTTTTTATAGAGGAGAAAACTTATGCTCATAGAACTCAAGATCACCTAGGAAATAAATGAAAGTGCTAAAACAATTCTTGAAGTCTAGTATTTCAATTCCATCAAACTGCATCTCAAAAAGTGCCATTTAGACAAATGTTGGAAAACTGGAACAATGATACATTGTTGATGGAATTGTGAACGAATCCCACCATTCTGGAGAATGGAACTATGTTCAAAAAGTTACCAAACTGCATACCCTTTGATCCAGCAGTGTTTCTACTGGACTTATATCCCAAAGAGATTTTTAAAGGGGGGAAAGGGACCCACATGTGGAAAAATGTTTGTGGCAGCCCTTTTTGTAGTGGCAAAAAACTGGAAACTGAATGGATGCCCATCAATTGGAGAATGGTTGAATAAGGTGTGGTATATGAGTGTTATGGAATATTACTGTTCTGTAAGAAACAATCAGCAGGATGATTTCAGAGAGGCCTGGAGAGACATGAACTGATGCTCAGTGAAATGAGCAGAACCAGGAGATCACCGTGTATAACAACAAGACGACTATACAACAATCAATCCTGAAGGACGTGGCTCTCTTCAACAATGAGATGATTCAAACCAGTTCCACTTGTTCAGTGAGGACTGAGGGAACTGAGTATGGACCACAACATAGCATTTTCACTCTTTCTGTTGTTGTTTGCTTGTATTTTGTTTTCTTTCTTAGGCTTTTCTTTTTTCCTCCTTGATCTGATTTTTCTTGTGCAGCAACTGTATAAATATGTATATAGATTGTATTTAATATATACTTTAACATACCTGCTATCTAGGGGAGGGAGTGAGGGTAAGGAGAGGAAAATTTGGAACAGAAGATTTTGCAAGGGTCAATACTGAAAAATTACCCATGCATATGTTTTGTAAATAAAAAGCTTTAATAAAAATAAATAAAAAATAAAAAAGAAAGTGCCAGTCAAATCCAAGGACAATGTATACAAAGGAAATTCTAATAGCCAAACCTCACTGATGGAAGAAAGAGCTCTAGAAGTTCTCTCCCATCATCAGACTATAAGATAATAAGAAAGGACAAGCTGCTGCTCAGGGCAAGCAGGATGTTAAGGAATAGCATAGAGGAGAAATTGCTGCTCAGCTCTTGTTTGCTTCTGGGTCTTCTGTCAAGTCAAATTATCTTTGGGCTGAAAAGGAGAGAATAAAAATGGCTAGTAGGAATTTGATGCCCATAATAAGTAAGACAGAGATGAATTCTAGTCACCTGGCCCAATGAACTAAACACTGAAAGAAGGGGAAGATATAATTGCTGCATTAACAGTAATTTTTGAGAAAACATGGTGAATAGGAGAGAGAGCCAAAGAACTGTGATAGGGCAAATCTAGTCTTAATGATTTCTCTTTCTCAAAAAAAAAGTAGAGAGAATGAGACACAATACGGAGTAGAAAGAGCACTGCTTCTGGAATCATAGGTCCTGGACTCAAATTCATCTGCTGATATTTGCTACCTGGATTATCTTGAACAAGCCATGTAACCTCCCTGAGAGATCTATTCTCAATGGCCTCTTAGTGATTCCTTCCCTCCTAACCATCCTGAGAGATCTATACTTAATGGCCTCTTAATGACTCCTTCCCTCCTTATATTTATGGGCTTAAGTCTGCAAACTAAAGAAAGGCCAGGGAGTTTGATTTTAAATCCTGCCCAAATTCCAAAAAGCTTTGTTTTTAAAAATATGCACTGATATCTTTTGTTTTTATGTCATCTTCATTTGTGAATATATATCCTTCCTCCTCTCAAACCCTCCGAAGGCTATTCCTTAACAAGGAATAAAAGGGGGGGGGGGGGAAGAGTTCTGCAAAAAAATCAATATTTCCAGTAAATCTGACAGTATTTGTACTACTCTATATTATTCTATTTAGTCAATCTATTATTACCTGGTTCCCCAAAAAAGGGGACTAAGTACAGATAATACAAAATAATAATAAATAATAATATAAGTCATTTATGTTTGGAATGCTGTCAAAACATGTTCAATTCCTCACATATAGACATTTTTGGTTTAGATTTTGGATGGGGGAAAAGGGGAAACTGGAATGGAAAAGTAAAAATATATTTTCAAATAATTGAAAAGTAATTTTCAAAAGAAAATATCATGGTGTACTTGAAAGAGCACTGAATTTAGATTCAGCGAATCTCAGCTATGCTACTTAAAAATTTGTCTGGGTCTGATTCTCAGTTTCCTTAGCTATGAGAGAACTGGTCAGGTGATTTCTAAGTTCCCCCACACACACTCTAAATCATCTAAAGGAAGTGGCATGATAAACTAAACTAACTATCCTCTCAAAATAAGAAAACACATGCAGTATATCTTGGTTTTCTAATTTTGTATATCTCACAGTAAAATAACCTTTCAGTAAAAACTAAAACCCAGTATTTTTCTGGCAAATAATAGCATTTTAATCAAGGATTTATTTTTATTCTTGACAAGAAAGCCTTAGTCTCAGATTAGTTCTTTTTTTGAAATTATCTGTCAGAAGAGCAAAACTATTTACAATATAGAGTATAATGATTATATCATAGACATATTTAGGAGAGTTCAACAGACTTTCTTCAGGGCTCCTTTTGAAATCAACCTACAACTAAGGTAGATATAAATGCATGGTAAGAACTGCCAAACATAATTTTACAAGACTCTCTGCATCACTGCATCATTTTATAACAAATTTATTAAGCAAACATTCTTTTTTTCCCCTGAGGCACTTGGGGTTAAGAGACTTTCCCAGAGTCACACAGCTAGGAAGTATTAAGTGTCTGAGACCACATTTGAACTTGGGTCCTCCTGACTTCAGGGCTGATGATCTATTTACTGCACCACGGAGCTGCCCAAAAGCAGACATTCTTAATGAAAACAATTCTAACATGTAAACAATTTCTAAGTGAAGGGGGAAATACATATGAAGTTTTGTATGCTTCATGTGAAACCAAAGATATGATCACTTGTAAAGTCATTTTTAGTTCTTCTAGGTATCCCAAACCTGCTCACTTCTCAAAACTTAGCAAATTTCAGGAAAACAAAATATACCTGAATATTAACTTCAGGAAGTAGTTACTGAAAATACTTAAAAAATAAAAAATTCCGGTTAGTCATAAAAATTCCCTTTTCTGAAGACTATGTTCAAAATCAATATTTGCACATGGGAAGTAAGGTGGGTTTTCTTTCATGACCTTGTGTGACCTTTCCTTCTGATAAATTTTAAACATGGGAATTTTACTAACTTCCTGGACAAAGACAATTCGGAATTCTCTAAATTGGGGCTTTTCCACTTTTAATTCCCATCCCACTCTACTAGAATTTTTTACACATGCAAAATAGCTAAAGTTCTCATATTTTTACATTGTTCTTACCTCTAGCTCATAATGAATATTTTAATAAATAATTATAGCAGGCAGGTCAACAATTCAACTATTGAATCTTTGTAAACTGCTCCAATACAACCCAAAGGAAGAAGAAAGTCTTGTATTTACTGACTTGAGAATTGGCTGGTTGCCATTACAAAAGCAAAGAATTTGAAGATTCTCTATATATGAATTCTGATGTATCTCTGCTGCAAGGAGAGCACTATTTATAAGATATATAGTCCCTTAAGGAAAGATTTCTAACTATTCAGAAGACAAGGAACAACTTCTCAGTAGAAATAGATTATAAATAGGCTTGAATTATATGCTTTTCATAAGAAAAAATGTTACCTAAATGAGATAACCATATTAAAAGCAACTAAAACATATAGTCTAAATCCATTCATCAGTGCTCAGGGATACTTTAAAAAAAAAAGTATATACCTCTTATCTAAGCTGATTTATTTGAAAAAATAAAATAGGTTTTCACTGTCAATAGATTGTAGTTATTTATCCATGTCTTCTTTCTCCTATTTTCTTGGAAGTTCTTTAGAAGTAAAGACCTTATACACTATACAGTATGCTCTTACAACACAGGATATAATCCCTTGGTATAGAGGTTATTAATAAATATCTGATAAAGGAATGAAACAATGAATAACTAAATACATATTCTCATTCTCATTGTAGGAAATAATGTGCTGACAACATCAAAAATCTCTTAGGGTATGGGGCTAGAACATCTTAAGAGATCATCTAATCTACTTTATGAGTGAGGTAGATTAGATGATCTCTTAAGACCCAAGGTCACAGAGACAGTGGTTGAGTTGGACCTCATATCCCCATCTCCCAAGTTCTATTTCAGTGTTTTTCCACTATACCACACTGTCTCACCTATATTAGTTTTATTTTCTAAACTAAGCTTCCAACGAGTAGAGATAAATATTGGTCTGTCTTTGTACATGGCACAGGGTAAGCTCTCTGAGGGCACAGACTGTGACTTACCCATCTTTGAAATTCTCATAACACCAAAGTACAGAGTTCTGCAGAAGTGAAGTGAAAAAGTCTTCTTCCCGAATGATCATTTAATAGAGCAATGCCTAGTCTACATCAGTTCAAAAGTTTTTAATCAGGTTTCACCTTCTAGTATGGGTGTGCACACTACTAACAAGCCTCCAAAGAAAAATATCCATTGTTTCAAACTCTTTTCTATGTGGGAAAATGAGTTAAAAAGACAAAAGTATTTATATAAAGTGACATCAAGGCATTCTTTCTTACTGAGAATTAAATGGCAAAATTAACTTAATCTCTATTCCACAAATACCGTTATTAGTATAAATGTTGGTTAGTTTAAAAACTATATAAATTATGATATCTCCTCCTTTGAAATAGTATAATAACTTCTGATCTGGAAATAGGTCAAAATATACAACGAATACAAACTGATGAAATATGATTAGAGGCAGCCTTGTTCAAAATTTGTTAGTTTTAGTTCTCGTGAGCTTTATAAAAATGTTTGGTATGAAATGTTAACACTGTCTTTGATAAGACCTGTCTAAACAAGAGGAGTATTATTTACCATGATATATAAACAATGTTCTACTCTGATATGGGCAGCTGACTGTCTTTTCATTCTATCATTTATCAGTCATTCAGAGTATTTAGTGTTTGTTTACTTTACACAGCTTTTCTGAGAAATACACTTGCAGAATATCCACTGGCTGCTAAATATTATTGTTAGAGCAGTAACAGGAGATTGCTATCTGCTTGTCTCACTATTGCTTGAAAAAGCAATTGCAAACAGAACAACATGTTCTAATTGCAAAACAATGCTCAGTTGGATATATCTCTGCAATAGCATCATTTGTAGTTTCTCAAGCATTTCTAGAGTAGTGTTGCCTTTAAAAAAAAAAAGAGTATGCTATGTATATGGGGAGCAGGGGGATGAGATACATGGGAGAAAGGATCAAGAGGTAGAATCTGCTTTACAATATTCAATTAGTCACTTGATAATCACTTATTCAATTCCTACTACTTGTCAAGCACTGTTCTAGGAACTGGGGATACTAAGACAAAACTGATACAGTGCCTTCCCACAAGGAGTTTCCATGAAATTCAGAGAACAGTGTATGTATACAAGAACTTTTCACATTTAGGCAGAATTACACTTTTACCTGATTTGATTAGATGGAGAATGTTTTCCACATTCTTACCTGGTTAAAGTACTAGTAAATAAGTAGTATTTTGTCATTTACTTTAGGTAGGATGCAGAAATGTGTTTAATTTACCCAACTGATTTCTTCCCCTACCCCATCATCAATTTTAAAAAGTATTTTTCTTTTGTGAGCATGAACATTAACATCCACTTTTCAAAGCATCAGGAAGCTGAACAAGAAGCACACTGAAGGGTGGAGGAGAAGAGTGAAGAGAAAAACTTTCAACCACCTGCAGTTAAAATATTCCTTACAATCTATACTTGAAACAATAAGGAAAGGGGTCACAATGGTCAGTGCATTAGCTTAATGGAGAATGAAGCACTTGGGTAACACAAACTCCAGCAGACAAAATCAGAAGACTCAGTGAATGAAGTGATGCAATTTCCTCCATAAGGCAGAAAACAATTATTACAAGATATTGGGTTCCACATGGACATTGCATAAATTATTACAAAGTCCTAGCATTTTTCTGTATTGAATTTTGCCCCTACAACCAGATAATAAGGGTACACAGGACAAGCTAAGCCAGTTGTTTTACTCAGGCTCTTTTCTGAGACTATGAATCTGGATCAAAGTTCCTTTTTAACCTTCAAAAATTGTCTAATTTTTTGATTTGTAGCTTCCTCCTTCTCTCTGTGGAAGGTATTCTCTTCACTTTAATATCCAAAACAGAATTCTTCTCTCTTTCTGAATATTCCCATTACTAATAATAAAACCAGCAATTCTAATCACCAGGTTCACTCATCATCAGTATCATTCATCTCTGACACATCACTCTACATGGCCACTCAAATGTAATACCTTGTAGTTTCTATGATATTTCTTGGATTTGTCCTCTTTTCTCTGCTCATGCTGTTCATCATCCTAGTTTGGGTCATCACCATTTCTTGCCTGGTCTACTGCAACCATCTTAATATTTGGTTTCTATCATACTCCCTGGTCCAAATCATCCTCAACATACTCCTAAAGTGATTGTCCAAAAGTTCAGGCCTGACTTTTTGTTTTTTAAATTACTCTAGGGATTTCAAAAGATTCTAGAACAAAATATAAAGTATTCTTTTTGGCATTTAAAGCTTTTCACAGTGTGCAGATTTCTCACCTTTCTAGTCTTCTTACATTTTCCTTCTCTGCATGTTCTTTCTGGTACTGTCATAGTGGCAGTTGACTGTTTCTGACAAATGATGTTCTGTCTCCTACCTCTGGAACTCTGCTCTGGTCCTTTCATCCTCACCTCAGTATCTCTAGTTTCCTTCAAAATTCAGCAAAAGCATCCTTTTTGTGAGAGGCCCTACTTGGTCCTCCCAACTACTAATGCGTTTTCTCCATCAAGATTACCTCAATGTGCTCTTGTGCTCTCTCTCTCTCTCCCTTTCTTCCCTCCCTCTCTCCCTCTGTCTCATGCATGTACACATACACACACACACACACACACACACACGTAAATAACTTTGATCAAGTTTACCTTGTATCTGTTTTGAGTTTCTCTCATGTGTGTGTGTGTGTACACATACCTTAATGAAGAAAGCACTAGCATACATATATGATTGTCGTTTCTGACATATACATATATAATATATACATGTATAAATATATGGCACATATGTGTATTTTGTAAACATAACCCCCCCCAATTTTCTCAGAACTGCTGTATAATTTGCTGTATAACTTTTAATCATGAAAGTTTTTTTTAAATATCCAAGACTTGATATTTACACCTATTATTAGTCTTATTAGATTTGACTCAAAGCCCTTTTTCCTAACAGTATGTTAGCCAATCCTCATAATGTGATGTCACCTGCAAATGTGATAAGCACATTCTCTATACCTTTATCTAAGTCACTGATAAAAATGTTAAATAGTACAGGGCCAAAAAGGGGTACTTAGGATATTCTGCTGGAAATCTCTTGTTACAAAGAGTTGTTAGTAACCTTTGTTATTAACTCTGAGTTAACACTCTCACTTTTTGAGACCAATCATTCAATCAGTTCTTCACTTTTCTCCACTCTACACATCTGATTCTCTGGACTTGACCATGATGCCTCAGTTCCATTTTCATGCTAGAAGATCCTCGTACCCTTGTGATCCCCTCTTCACATTGGGCAGTTCTTCCCAGAACTTCTTTGTGGAAAAGATCAGGATGACCATCCTTCATTCCTCCCAGCTGTTTTTTACACTCTGATCTGCACCACAAATTCCCAGGTCTCCCACTGCATCCAGGGCCTCTCCAGTAATCCTGATCTATGTCTTGCCATTGGACCCAGATGGCTCTGGAGGGGAAAATGAGGCAGGTGACCTTGCACAGCCCTCCTTCACTCAAATCCAATTCACTACAAACAACCATAGCTACAACCACAAGGGAAGCATGCCCCATAAGCAGAAACCTTTTCCCTCTCCCTGCTTTTCATCTTCCTTTTATGAGCTACTTTCCCAGTTGGGATTTGTCTTTCTTATGTATTTATATTCTCTGTGCTTAGAATAATGACTGAAACACAATAAGCTTTCTGACTTCTGCATCCTATTGGATCACATTATCATCTCATCCACATCTCTCTATCTTTTCTAAAAGTATAAATGCTTTATCCAAAGTTTTATTAAAATCTAGATAAACTAAATCCACAGCATTCCTTTCATCTACTCATTTAGAAATCCTGTCAAATAAATAGTCCATTCCTCTCAAAGCCACTGTGGCTCTTTGTAATCACTCTTTTTAAATGCTTGAGAACCAACTCTTTAACAATCCACTCTAGAAATATTCTCCAGGAAGTGAAACAAAACTCACTGGCCTCTAGTTGGCCATCTTTCTTCTTGTTTCCAATCTTTTGATCAGTCTCCTGTTTTCCAATATCTTTCAATGTCACCAGCTGAGTGTTAGCACTCATACATGTCAGTTCTTTCACTACCTAAGAATGTCATTTACCTGGGCCATGTAACTTGACTTCATCAAATGTAAAAAGATAGCTGTGTGACCCTAGGCAAGTCACTTAACCCCAGCCTCAGGGGGGGGAAAAATGTAAAAAGATTTCCTCTTATCTGGGTGTTCATTTCATTTTTGTTCTGTCATTTCCACTGTAAAGGTCACTCTCCTTTACAGAAAAAAACAGAAACAAAATAAGAATTGAGAAGTTCTACTTACTCCTCCAGTCAGTCATTTACCACCCAAAGCAAAAATCTAATCCCTTTGTTGATCTTCCTTCCCTCCTGTATTGAATATTGTTTAAAAAAAAAAAAAAATCAAAACATTTTTACTGCCATTAGCTTCCCTCATTAGATCCAACTAATCCTAAACTTTAGTAATCGTGACATTTTTATAGAGTGATGCCATGTTTTTACATTCATCCTCTGGTTATTTGGTATTTTTCTTTTTATGTACATTTATTTTAAAATCTAAGTTGGCTGGTTATCTCTCCAGTTTCTTCTGAGAAATTTCACTTTATCTTCATTGGAATTGTTTCCCTTTTAATTCTTCAGATTTTCATTTTTTATCATCTCCCATTTGTTGTGAGGAGCTGACTTCCCCGAAACCATTTTATCTTATGTTTTTTTGATTTCCAAAAATGTAAGGTTCAAGTTAGACTATGTTCACATTTCTTCTCCTTTATCATAAACTCTAAGATGAAATGGTCCCTTCCCTCTCACAACGTCCCATCATTTCTATCCCCTTAACTGGTTCTTCCCCATTAGTGAGAATCAATCCCGAACAGAATTTCTCCTTTTTTGGTTCCTTCATTTTTTAGAGGATAAAATTATAACTGAATAAATGATTTGCTGCTCTTCTCTTTTAGCTCATTTTCCACTCTTTTCCATCTCAGTAGCTTTGCCCCTTTCTTACTCTGTACTCCTTTTCCTTTCTCAGATCTACTCACTGACATACTGATTCTATTACCTGGAACCACTATATTGTGAGGAACCCTACTCATGTTGATCACTTGACTTTAAATTTCCTCTACAATCTGTCCTACGTCCTTCATTGACTGCTTTATCTTTACTCCTTCAATTCCCCAACAATCATTCTTCAGCTTCCTTTTAAGTTTTATACTCCCCAACTAAAATACAAGCTTCTTAAGAGTAGGGACAGTTGTTTGCTGGAACTCTGTCTTCCCAGAAATCAGCCGGAGTCAGGATCACCAAAAGTCTTTATTCTTGGTTTCTTGAGTCGCTGTCAGGGGATTAGATCTAGTAATCTCCACACCACCTTCCTCTCTCAACAACCACAAGAGAATGCCTCAATTTCCTCTTCTTACTCCATCCCCACACATCACTCCCCCTCTTTGTCCCACCAATCAAGTCAGCACAGAACAGCTGGGGAGGGTCAACCTTCAATCATGTTAATAGAGAACCGTCCAATTGGCAATTAGTCTCACATGCTCCATTATCCAAGTGTATTTGCTCAGTTCTAGCCCTCTACATTTCCTGCTTTCTTTTGTTTTAGAACAGGTGGTCATGCTATCTCTGACTTCAGGGAGTTGAGAACCCCAAAAAGGAGGTGATCACACCCCCCCTGACTTCTCAGGAGGGGAGATGAAAGCACTAAAAAGGAGATAATCACACCCCCCCCCTGACTTCTCAGGAGGGGAGATGAAAAAGCACCAAAGGGAAGTGGGGATTGCTAGCAGGTTTCTGGATTAAAGGGTCTTTGTAAAGGGCTAGAACTGAGCAATGCACTTGGATAATGAAGCATGTGAGACTAATTGCCAATTGGACGGTTCCCTATTAACTTGTTTGGAGGTTGACCCTCCCCAGCTGTTCTGTGCTGACTTGATTGGTGGGACAAAGAGGGGGAAGTGATGTGTGTGGGAGGAGGAGGAAGAGGAATTGAGATGCTGACGCTGAGTCAGTCTCTCTGGGCGTTTGAGGGAGGAAGGTGTGTGTGAGACTGTTAGACCTAACCCCCTGACCTTGACCGTAAAAGATCAAGAATAAAGACGTTTAGTGATCCTGACTCCGGCTGATTTCTGGGAAGACAGAGTTCCAGCAGGTCTTATTAGAGACAAGTATGCACAAACCCATCAGCATGGGAGTTATTACACAAGCACATAGCAATAACGCAGGGGCTATTAGTGATGACTCTCCCCACAGTCAGTGCAGGCTCAATAAGGTGTAACAAACATGAATTGTACATGCAAGTAGTGATATAACAAACAATATAAACCAACACGGTTTTGTAAAAGATTTCCAGAAGTCCTAGAAGGAGAGTATGTAAACATCAGTCACATATAATGCCTCCTTCAGCAACCAAGAGATAGTCCAAAACCAATCTATTGTCCATTACTTCACGTGTTAGGGAATCCAATGATCCCTACAGGTTTTGAAGTCCTACAATAGTCTTATCATATCTCAGAGAATCCAATGATTCCTGAGAGTTTTCAAGTCCAACAATTTTTGATGTCCATGAGTCAAACGCCATAACTGCCAGGTTCTTTCAGTGGTGGGCACAGTCAGCAACGGAACCACCTGATGTTTCTTGGGTCTTCTCCTTCGTTTCAAGGATCTGCTCCATCTCTCTCTGATGGACAAGGCAAATACGACTCGTTGGCACCCATCTGATTCCTTCTCCATCTATGGAGATACAAGCAAACCCTCTCCCCCAAGCAGTTAACCTATCTGGTCCCTTCCATTCACCACTTTCTGGGTCTCTCCACATCACCTGGCAATTATTTAAAGACAGTAGAGCTGCTTGCACTGGACACTGCCCTTCCGGTGGGTTATAAAACCTGTCTGCCGGAGCCAATGCATCTTTGTCAAAAATTAGAAAATTAATGGTATAGAGAACTAAATGTAGAAGTTCTCTAGGGTTACCCGTGGCTCCCCCTTTCTTTTGTTTTTGGAGGAGTGTCTTAATATCTCTGTTTCTTCTCTCTACTATTGCCTGACCTTGTGGATTAAAAGGTATGCTAGTGGTGTGTAAAATCTTATACTGTGCACAAAAGTGTGCAAAATGTTTAGACATATATGCAGGTCCATTGTCTGTTTTTATTGCTTGTGGTACACCCATAATTGCAAATGCTTGTATAAGGAATTCAGTGACCACTCGGGCTGTCTCTTTTGCTGCTGGCATTGCAAAAGTGAATCCTGAAAAGGTGTCTACCACAAAGTGGATAAAAGATAGAGAACCAAAAGATTTATAATGGGTCACATCCATTTGCCAAATTTCATTAGGTCTCAAACCATGAGGGTTCTTCCCTGGAGGGAGTGTAGGAGCATGGAAAGGAAGACAAGCTGTACAGGCTTTTACTATGCTCCTAGCTTCTTCTCTTGTTATTCCAAATTGTAAACATTTGGCGCCAAATGCTGGAACTCTGTCTTCCCAGAAATCAGCTGGAGTCAGGATCACCAAAAGTCTTTATTCTTGGTCTCTTGAGGTCGCCTTCAGGGGATTAGATCTAGCAATCTCCACACCAAATCTCCATTATCCAAGTGCATTGCTCAGTTCTAGCCCTTTACAGTTTCTTGTTTTTTATATCCCCACCATATAGAATAGTGCCTAGCAGATAGTAAGTACCTAATAAATTATCTATCTATCTATCTATCTATCTATCTATTTATGTCTATCTCTTTCTCTATTTTTGGAGAAGGTCCAGTAGTCTAGTGTTCTATAGTAGTTTAAGCTGCTATATAACATGTCTCTTTGCCAAGCTCATGATCAATTGGTCTTCCCTTCACTTACAAAATGACAATTCTCAGTCATTTTCTTTCTTTTGGCTTCAGAGAATCTTGCAGTCCTTTAAAATATATTCCAATCATTTTTCAGTTCCCTCTATAAAAATTACTATTATTTACAGTATTTATGTGATGAATGACTCAGAAATACTCTCATAGTAACTGCAACTAAATAACAAAAAACAATCCATCACATCTCAAAGGGAGAATAGAGCAAATGAATGTCTATCTACCAAAGGAAAGTCAGGAATTATATGAGCAAAATTACAAAACACTTGCCACAAAAATAAAGTCAGATTCAAATAATTGGAAAAATATTAAGTGCTCTTGGATAGGCCCAGCAAATATAATAAAGATAACAATTCTGCCTAAACTAATCTATTTATTTAGTGCTATGCCAATCAGACTCCCAAGAAACTATTTTAATGACCTAGAAAAAATAACAACAAAATTCATATGGAAGAATGAAAGGTCGAGAATTTCAAGGGAATTAATGAAAAAAAAAATCAAATGAAGGTGGTCTAGGTGTACCTGATCTAAAACTATATTATACAGCAGCAGTCCCCAAAACCATTTGGTATTAGCTAAGAAATAGACTAGTTGATCAGTGGAATAGGTTAGGTTCACAAGACAAAACGGTGAATAACTATAGCAATCTAGTGTTTGACAAGCCCAAAGATCCCAATTTTTAGGATAAGAATTCATTATTTGACAAAAACTGCTGGGAAAACTGGAAATTAGTACTGTAAATTAGTATGACAGAAATCAGTCATGGACTCACCCTTAACACCACATACCAAGATAAGATCAAAATGGGTCCATGATTTAGGCATAAAGAATAAGATAACAAATAAGAAGAACATAGGATAGTCTACCTCTCAGACCTGTGGAGGAGGAAGGAATTTGTAACCAAAGAAGATCTAGAGATCGTTACTGATCACAAAATAGAAAATTTTGATTACATCAAACTAAAAAGTTTCTGTACAAACAATACTAATGCAAACAAGATTAGAAGGGAAGTAACAAATTGGGAAAATACTTTTACAGTTAAAGGTTCTGATAAAGGCCTCATCTCCAAAATATATAGAGAACTGACCCTAATTTATAAGAAATCAAGCCATTCTCCAATTGATAAATGGTCAAAGGATATGAACAGACAATTTTCAGATGATGAAATTGAAATTATATCCACTCAAATCAATCCAAATCACTACTGATCAGAGAAATGCAAATTAAGACAACTCTGAGATACCACTACACACCTGTCAGATTGGCTAAGATGACAGGAAAAAATAATGATGAATGTTGGAGGGGTTGTGGGAAAACTGGGACACTCATGCACTGTTGGTGGAGTTGTGAAAGAATCCAACCATTCTGGAGAGCAATCTGGAATTATGCCCAAAAAGTTATCAAACTGTGCATACCCTTTGACCCAGCAGTGCTACTACTGGGCTTATATCCCCAAGAAATTCTAAAGAAGGGAAAGGGACCTGTATGTGCCAAAATGTTTGTGGCAGCCCTTTTTGTAGTGGCTAGAAACTGGAAGATGAATGGATGCCCATAATTGGAGAATGGTTGGGTAAATTATGGTATATGAATATTATGGAATATTATTGTTCTGTAAGAAATGACCAGCAGGATGAATACAGAGAGGCTTGGAGAGACTTACATGAACTGATGCTGAGTGAAATGAGCAGAACCAGGAGATCATTATACACTTCAACAACAATACTGTATGAGGATGTATTCTGATGGAAGTGGATATCTTCAACATAGAGAAGATCTAATTCACTTCCAGTTGATCAATGATGGATGGAATCAGCTATACCCAGAGAAGGAACACTGGGAAATGAGTGTAAACTGTTTGCATTTTTGTTTTTCTTCCCAGTTATTTTTACCTTCTGAATCCAATTCTTCCTGTGTAACAAGAAATTCGGTTCTGCACACATATATTGCATCTAGGATATACTATAACATATTTAATATGTATGGGAATGCCTGACATCTAGGGGAGGGGGTGGAGGGAAGGAGGGGAAAATTTGGAACAGAAGTGAGTACAAGGGATAATGTTGTAAAAAAATTACCCATGCACATGTACTGTCAAAAAAAAGTTATAATTATAAAATTAATTAAAAAATAAAAAAACAAAAAACAAATCACTGTTTCTCAAAGTACTGTAATTTCCAGATGATTTTAGACACGTATAAGCTCTGTTGTTCAATGTTTTAATGCACATAATCGAGTGTAATTTAAGTATAACTACACAATGATAGTACAATGAAAAGAAGATTCAGTTTCAAGAATATTATAATCAGCTCTAAGCTGATTTTCTCAGTGCTCTAAGCTTATTTTCTCATCTATAATAAGAAATAAACCTTCTATCGGTGCATTTGATTATCTTATTCTATCTATATTATTCTAGATTATAAACTCCCAGATTGTAAAAACAGAATCATAAACACTATATTCCCAAGTCTCATCTAGCCCTGTCTTAAAGGCAATAAAGTGGCATTTAATATATACTTAATGAATGAACAAATAACTTAGTATTTTCATTTCAGGGAATTTCCATATTTGATAGGTGATAACTGGGTAATTTTTGTGGTTTGTAAAAAGGTGATACAATTATTGAAGCAAGAAAGAATTTGGGCCAGAGAAAGTTGTCAATTCTCTCAGGGTTTTAGGGAGTTTTGCTTCTCTCCTAACCCTCGGAAGAAAGCCAAGAGGTGGTTCTTCCAATTTTATGTAATTAAATAAACACATTCAGCTTAACATATTTGCACTAAAAATTATGATAATCCTAAAGCATTTGTGAAGTGTTTAAAAATTCTAATTCTACTAGTTATCTTAAAATCTATCCCTGGTGAAGCAAATGTTTTATAGTATAACTGGAAATAAGTGTAAAAAAAAATTTATATTGTTCACAAATATGAAAATCTGACAAAGAGATTTTAAAAATATGTTTACATATCAAGAGTACCTCTGAAGTTTCCTGGGAGAGATTTGGGTTTCTTCTAGAACTAGAATAGACTCGTTGGATCAATGTGATCATTGCTTCACAATGGATATTATTAGATGACCTCGTATCCCTTCTTGAAGAATAACTATCCAACACCTTTTCCTTCTCTCTCCAGACTAGACCTAGTATCTGTGTACTTTTTATAACCTATCACCATCACAGAAGGATTCTGAAAAGAACAAGTGTTGGGTTTAGATGCTTTTTTTGCCAAAGATTTTGCTAAGAAGTTAATAGAATGCTCTGAAGCATCCTACTTCCGTCTGTGACCATCAGAGGGAGATGTGTCCCAAGGTTCTACATTAATAAAAAGGGGGTAGAACAAAAAGGGCCTTATAACCCAGAAAGAGCTTCTAACTATAAAGCACTTTATAAATGAACAGCTAAATTTTCTAGTCCAACTATTTCTTTTACGGATGAGGAAACTGAAACCTCAAGAAGGTCACACAAACCCTAATAACCAAAAACATTCTTTCAAAGAAGCTGTAATCTCATCTACACAAGTACTCCTCTTGCATTGCTGCATACCCAATGTACACTTTCTCATCTTGCAAGATTTGTGTCTTTATTCCCCTACAGACAAAAGCTAAATTATACTATTAATATTCATAATAATAATGGAAGCTGTCCCACAGATGCTTTTAATTTTTCTAAAGAAGATAAACCAATATTCTAATACTTTAATTTAAAAAGCAGTCAGTTTATCCTCTTGTGAATTATTGTTCATAGAATTTCAACTATAAAAGAGTAATAGCATGATTGTGCTTTGCCCCAGGATTGTTTCTATCTGAATTCTACTGAAAATGATTAGAACAAGACAGCAGGAGAAATAACAAAAGCTTAGTATTAAGATGGAAAGTATGCTAAACTTAAAATAAAAAAATCTTCAAGTACTCATGCACTATTTTTTTTTTTACACTTATTTAAGTGCTGAAATTTCTTATACAAATACTAGAACCACTACTGATATGGGTTACCGGTAAGTGACAGCACTAGTTGTTTACATATGTGTTTATGAAAACCAACAGACCTTTCTAAATTACATACACATAAAGCCTTTATTTATCTTGTGACTATTGTAGCTTTTTTTTTTTTATTTTTTTTTTGGAAATCTGGGACCATTTACAACTCTTCCTTTCAAACTGTCCTAAGCCTTTCCTCAAGGACTCCCTCTATTCCAGACTACCCAATGCCAGGGTTATCTGTCTGCCAATATTTTCCAGAAGTCTGTAGCTAGGCTTCCTAAAGAATGTGAGCAGTGTACCTCCATAGCAATGATATCTAGCTTTTTTAATCAGTTGCATCACGTTAATGTCACGTTTAACTCAAAATGGCAAGACAGGATGTTTGATAAAGCAGTTCTGGAATGCAGCCAGTCTCTTGGCAATCCAGTGATATTAAAATATCCAAAGGGAGAGGAGAGTAGAGAACTTATTTTAATTCACTAAACATTTATTTAGTGCCTATTATAAATTTGGAGACCTCTGGTGCTCTGGAAAATGTACTGTTCTACACACTGTGGGTTGCAAAGACAATGTGATATGCAAAGACAAATATGATATGCAAATAACTATAATACAAAAAACAATTAGTGAAATATAAAATGGCAGGTCCAGGCAAAGGGCTATGGAAAATATGAGGAGAGAGAGAAAGAGAGGAAGGAATGAAAGAAGAAGAATGAGAAAGAGAGGGAGAGAGAGGAGGGACAGGAGGGAGTGAGAAAAGGGAAGCATCACTTTTGCCTAGAATAATCATGGGATACAATGCAGGGAAGCTTCCTGTAGGTTATGACACCTGAGTTGGGCCTTTATGAAAGAAAGACTATAACAAATCAAGATGAAGATGAGGCCAGAAAATGGTGGATAATATATCAGAAACTGTGTCATAGAGTCTTGCAAATAAAGTACTTCTTTTTTATACCTAGTATGTCCCTCCAATTCCATGTAAATATATTTTTTAATATTTTTTTTATTTTTTTTATTATATATTTTTTTATAATATTATCCCTTGTATTCATTTTTCCAAATTATCCCCCCCTCCCTCTACTCCCTCCCCCCGATGACAGGCAATCCCATACATTTTACATGTGTTACAATATAACCTAGATACAATACATGTGTGTAAATACCATTTTCTTGTTGCACAATAAACTTTAGATTCCGAAGGTACATGTAACCTGGGCAGACAGATATTAGTGCTAACAATTTACATTCACTTCCCAGTGTTTCTTCTCTGGGTGTATCTACCTCTGTCCATCATTGATCAACTGGAAGTGAGCTGGCTCTTCTTTATGTTGAAGATTTCCACTTCCATCAGAATACATCCTCATACAGTATTGTTGTTGAAGTGTATAGTGATCTTCTGGTTCTGCTCATTTCACTCAGCATCAGTTGATTTAAGTCTCTCCAGGCCTCTCTGTATTCCTCCTGCTGGTCATTTCTTACCGAGCAATAATATTCCATAACCTTCATATACCATAATTTACCCAACCATTCTCCAACTGATGGACATCCATTCATCTTCCAGTTTCTAGCTACAACAAAAAGAGCTGCCACAAACATTTTGGCACATACAGGTGCCTTTCCCCTCTTTAGTATTTCTTTGGGATATAAGCCCAGTAGTAGCGCTGCTGGGTCAAAGGGTATGCACAGTTTGATAACTTTTTGGGCATAATTCCAGATTGCTCTCCAGAATGGCTGGATTCTTTCACAACTCCACCAACAATGTATCAGTGTCCCAGTTTTCCCACATCCCCTCCAACATTCATCATTATTTGTTCCTGTCATCTTAGCCAATCTGACAGGTGTGTAGTGGTATCTCAGAGTGGTCTTAATTTGCATTTCTCTGATCAGTAGTGATTTGGAACACTCTTTAATGTGAGTGGAAATAGTTTCAATTTCTTCATCTGAGAATTGTCTGTTTATATCCTTTGACCATTTATCAATTGGAGAATGGTTTGGTTTCTTATAAATTAGGGTCAGTTCTCTATATATTTTGGAAATGAGACCTTTGTCAGAACCTTTGTTTTTAAAAATAGTTTCCCAATTTGTTACTTTCCTTCTAATCTTGTTTGCATTAGTATTATTTGTACAGGTAAATATAATTTTTTAACATTCATTTAAAAATATTTGAATTCTAAATTTTTTCCCTCTTCCCCAAGGTGGTCAGCAATTTTATACAGTTTATATAAATACAATCATGTATAATATACTTACATGTTAATCATATGGTGCATGAAGAAACAAACCAAAAAGAAAAAAAAAACATTTAAAAATAGTGAAAAATATTATACTTTGATCTGCATTCAGATTCCAAAAATTCTTTCTCTGGAAGTGGATAGTATTTTTCATCATGAGTCCTTTGGAATTGTATTGGACTATTTCATTGCTGAGAAGTCATTCAGAGTTGATCATTGTACAATACTGCTTAGTACTATTGACAATGTTCTCCTGGTTCTGTTCACTTTATTTTGCATCAGTTCATGAAAATTTTTGCAGTTTTTTTTTCCAAATCTGTCTACTCATTATTTCTTATAGCACAATAATATTCCATTACATTCATACACCGCACCTTGTTTAGCCATTCCCCAAGTGATGGGCATTCCCTCAATTTCCAATTCTTTGCCACCATAAAAAGAACTGCTACAAAATATTGAAAATAAAGTAATTCTGAAAGCCTTTCAAAATATAGTTAAAGTAAAATAAGAACATTATAAAAATTAAGTTCAAAACTGCTTCAACATATATTGGACTACCTGTCAACTAGGGAAGGGAGTGGAGAGAAGGAGGGGAAAATTTGGGGAAAAAAAGGTTTTGCAAGAGTCAATGTTGAAAAAATTACCCATGCATATGTTTTGTAAATAAAAAGCTTTAATTAAAAAAAATTAGTTCAAGATTAATAAACATGAAGAGTTACACCATCATATGTGAACAAATAGGTAAAACATATAATACATATTATAGGAAGCATGTTCCATACTGGCAAATTCTTAAGATGAAGTAAAAAATCCGACACATCTTCATATAGTTGTTTTGAGATTTAACAAAACAGTTGAATAAGGTCAGAAGAGGATGCGAATTCCTGGCACACAGAACAAAGCAAAGACCACAAAAAAGGGGGAAGGGAGAAGGAGTGTAGAAGAGAGAAGAAATTACTGTTATCTGATACTGGATTTAAGTAGCAGTATTACATAGTTGAACAAAATGTCCCAACCAAAACAGTCATGTAAAATTGGAGAGGAAAAATATCTCTTTTAAGATCAGAACCAGATATCTGAACAAATTAATTTTACCTTTATTTAAAGTTGCCTCCAGTCAATCTTTAGGCTATTTTGCAGTAGAGAACCATTTCTGTATTAAACTGCATAACCATCACAAAATTTCTCCAAACATCCAATTATTCCAAATAATTTAAACTGATCAACACACCAAAAGATAGTAACACTTAGTATTTTCCTAAAGTACTATATGGGAATAAAAACTTTTAAAAATCAAAAACACAAATTACAATATTCCACATAAAAGTATTGTATTTTTAAAATATGTTTGGCAATCAAAGGTTTTAAATCAAAATTACTCTTTATTCTTTAATTAAATTAAGTTTAAGGCAGATTATCATTATTTTTATTATACTATGGCTGGGAAATATAAAAATGTGTAATTTTCCTAGGAACACTAATTTTCAACCACTTAAAATTAATCAGCCTTATTTTAAAATTCAAGTACTTGTAGACAACATAACTAAGTGGAACTGAAAGGCCCTTATTACATTCCTGGCTATGCTACCACAGTAACATTGAAAATGTCATAAGCAATCAGTTACTCAAATCTAAAATACTTGCCCTTTACCTTACATGCCACTTGAGAAGAAAACTATGGCCATATTTGTAAAGAGTTTTATGATGCTTGGATGAAGGTCACTATGTAAATACAAAAGAATGAAATTGAGATAGTGGGGGGGAGTAGTATTTCCCTGCAGCCTCTTTCCACCTTTTACTTTAACAACTTGTGTGACCTTGGACAAATCCCTCTAGGTTTCTCTGGACCTCAATTTATTACTCTCGATATGAAAGGAGTTTAACTAAATCATCTTTAACATTACTTCCTAAATTCTTAGTATTATAAGATGTATTTCACAGGTAAATCAGCTGTACTTTAATAACTTTAATAATTATTTAATAATGTCTCTAATAAGTACTATTCTGTTGTTAAGAAAACCTAAGTATTTTATAGATTTATCACTTTGGGTTATTTTTCCTATTGTTCTTTCCGTTTAAAAATAACATTTCATAAAACAAACCAATATTTTTTCATCACCAAACTTAGAATTGAAGTTTGAGGGTTTATTTTTTTTTTTAAACCTTCCCAGCCAGAAAGAAAGACTTGAGAAGAAAATCATGACTGTGAAAATAGAAGTATATTGGGGTATTTAGTAGGAACTTAATTTAAATGTCCGTCAAATTAAATTATTTCACAAAGAGAGGGACTGGAGAATAGTTCCCATTCTTATGAAGTGTGCAATCCAGTAAGGTAGAGGGACATAAAATTCAATATTTAGCCATTATCATCTCTAAATTTATGCCTCAATGAACGTTGAGTAAATGGCAAAAGTGCAGTTATCCACTGTAATTCTCAAGTAAATATGAAGAGATTCAGAATCTGAGATTATCAGAATTGGAAGGGACTTCAGGAGTCACCTAAGCATGTTTCCAATTTTACCCACATGAAAAATGAAGCACAGAGCAAATGGTCATGTCTAAAGTCAATCACCAAATTAATGGCAGAGCCAGGATTGAAAGCCAGCTTCTTCTGATTCAAAAGTAATATCCCCTATGCAGAATCAGAAAGCATACCTGTCAGCAAAGGAGAGAATGGAACAGAAAAAGAAAAAGAAAAAAAGAAAAAAAAAAAAAAAGGCATTGATTGGCCAGTGACAAGGAGGCAGCCAATGTCAAACAAATAAAAACAAATAAAAAAACCCTTCCATACATGTGTGAAGTTTGAGATGTGACTACAGCTTCCTATTCCTCTTAGCATAGTAGAGGTTAGGCATACAAATGGAACTTAATAAGTATACGTTTAATTTACATGCCTGAAGCAAATATTGACAACTCCTGTGTCAGTTTGTTTGATTGATTTACATACATTTCAGGAAGAGATCTAAAATAAGATACACACACACACACACACACACACACACACACACACACACACACACACATTTTTATATAGCCAATGACAAAAATACAGGCTTCATTATAAAAGTATTTGTCACAGTTTGAATAAAGGCTGTGTTCATTTATGAGTCAAGTTAAGAGGAAGGTTCTTAGAAGTAAAGAATAAGGTAAAGGTTTAGAGGAGAAATCCTCTGAACTTTATAAGGCAAACTGTAAAATTATCTTCCTTAGGAGTTAGAAGATTCAGTGGGGCAGAGGGAACAATCATTTCTCTTTTTTTTTTCCTTCAGGTGATTCACAGAACTTATTACATGTATCAAATAGTTTGAAACTGTATTATTAAGCTTTATCATTATATTGCCTTTCAATTGCTTTATGTAAATAAAAATCATGGTTCCAAGATCCTACACAGATCAGGTGCAAATCACAAAAGAGTCTAGTAATAAATGCTAACTGATTGGCATAAGATATATAATAAATTACTCAAATTAAATTCTACCAGACTTCTCCCCATGATACATTTTTCCTCCAGCAGGAAAATTCCTTAAAATAGGTCAATTTATAGGAACACTAATCAACAGACAAATACCTTCAATGATCTATATGTGGATTATTTATTTTGTAGTTGTCTAAATCCCTAAGACAACTTTATTTTGGAGGCAGCTACGTGGCCCAGTGAATGGATAGGATGGCTATAGGAAACGAATCCAGGAATAACTAGTTGGCTGTCCTTCTTGTCAGTTTCCCTATAGTAACAATACACCTAATGATCTTTTTGTTGTGTTTGAAGTTTTTATCTACATATCATCCTTAAATTTGTCTGAACAGCTAATATTTCATATACTTCCTCATCATCTCATGCTGAGAAGTTCTCTCTGATTCAAGTCTCTTTCTACTTCAGTCTATTTTCACTTAGCTTTGAAATCCATCTTTCTAACACATGTGACCATGTTACTTCCCCTCAATTAAATCTAATGGCTTCCTGTTATTTCTAAGATCAAATATAAAACCCTCCAGTTTTCAAAGCCTTTGATAACCTGGGTCCTTCCTATCTTTCCAGTTTTCTCACACCTCACTCCCCTCCATGCACTCCTTATATCCAGATCTCCTTAAAGTTCCTCTTACAATCTGCTCCATTTTCTGACTCCATACATTTTCTCTGGCTGGCTGTCTCATGTTCTGAAATGGTCTTCTTCCTCTCCTCTACTTCTTGATTTCCCTGGCTTTCTGTAAGACTTGGGTAAAATCCCCCTTTCTACAAGAAACTTTTCTTAGTCATTCTTAAATGTAGTGTCTGCCCTCTTAGATTAGGTCCAAATTACCCAGAATTTGCATGTTGCTTCCAGTATTAAATTGTGAACCCCCAGAGACCAGGGATTGTTTCTGTTATTTTTGTTGTTGCTCCTGCTTCTGCCTTTCTTTTTATCTCCAGGATTTAGCTAGTACTGAGAAGATGCTTAATATAAGATTGCTGACTCAATTTGATTTACCTACTACAAGGGCCATACCTAATAGCATGGCTATAAATGACAACACTATTGGTACAAATTCCTATTTAAAAATAAAAACTCACTTGATCTGAAAATAGCCTATAGCCTTCTTCTGCATGATTATGCTTCCAACACAAACAGAATAATGAAAACCCACTTAACCAGCAACCAGTTTCATAAAAACACACTGAAGATCTTCAAAAAGAACAGCAGACATTTAAAAAACAAGGGAAACACCAAGTTATTTATTACAACTTATGTTTCATTCAAATAAAGTAAAATTATGATGAGAATAAAATGTGTAGCTATTCGTCAGCTCTCTGTGAGACACTTAGCAGGAAGCCATGTTACCCTTAAAAAAATTTCTTCCTTCCAAGAACAATATTTGGCCAACACTTGTGGCTGAGAATACGAAATGTCTTGGACACTCAGCCATCGAGCATCTGTTCTGAAATGCCTTGGTTTTCTGAATGGAGGGATGTGGTCAGCAACAAAAGAATAAGTCTCATATTGTGCATTCACTTTTCACATGGAAAATTTATCATTTATATTGCCAACAAAATATAAACCTTCCTCACTTGACCAAACATTCCTTACCAATGCTTGTTTCCTATCCCAAACAGACCAGTCTTTTCCATCACTCTTGTGTATCTCTAGTGTTTGGAGAGGCTGTGTGAGCTTGTAGAATCAGAAGATACAACTTCAGATCCCAGCCTTGCCATTTAGTGTCTGAAGGTACATCATTTCATCATTTGGGACTGAAACTGCTGGATTGGATGACCTTTGAAGTCCCTCCTACCTCTAAATCTGCATTCTCTCTCATTCTTCTACATCTTCATGTAGAACAGGGTGCTGAATTATAAACAAATTAACTTTCCAAAGGAGGAAATGAGGAAAAGAGAAAGATAGAGAGAGACCTCTACCTCTTTACTCATTACTTATAAAAGGAGACATTTTTAAGTTCAATTCAACATTTATTAAGTATACACTATGTACTTGATGTTGGAGATAGAAAGACTGAACTAAACAGTCTCTGCTCTCAGGCAGCTTCCATTCTACCAGGTCAGGGCAGAGAAAAGATTTCACATATATACCAATAAAAACAGTACCCCAAAATAGTAGTAACTGTAGAAAAGGGGAAAAATTCAACCCAAAAAAAATGTGTTTCCTGAGCTGAAACAAAAAGGAAAACAAGGAACTTTTAAAGAAGGGAGGAGTAGGGAAGCACTTCAAGTGAATAGGGTGACATATTCTGTAAATAACATGGAGAAAGGAGAGGAGTATTGCATTCCAGGAACAACCAATTATTCAATTTGGTCAGAATGTAGAATTTCTGGAAGGTAGCAGGATGAAATAAGGTAGGAACCAGAGAGTGAAGGGCCTTAAACAGCAGGCTAAAAATTTTATATTTTATCTTACTAGCAAGGGAGTCCAGTTTCCCATATTTGAGAAACAAGGCTTTTATAGGAGAAACTTGCTATTAAATCTTTTTTCCCCTCAATTTTCTGTTTTCCTTCTAATTTTGGCTGAATTGGTTTTGTTTGTGTAAAAACTTTTAAATTTTTGTTGTTGTTCATTTCCTTCCTCTCTGATTCGTCATGACCCCACTTGGGGTTCTCTTCGTAAAGATACTGGAATGGTTTGCCATTTCCTTCTTTAGTTCATTTTACATAGAAAAAAATAAGACAAGGAGTAAGTGACTTAGCTAATATCTACAGTCAAATTTGAACTTAGTTCTTCCTGACTCCAGAACTACCACTCTATTCACTGTGTCACCTAGTTGCCCCTTTTAATTTCATTTGATCAAGTCATATGCTTCCTATGATATTCTATTTCTTGTTTGATCAGAAATTTATCCAGAGATCCAACAGATAAATTTTTAGGATGATCTTTCCTCATGTCATTCCCCTGCTCAAAAACTGGCTCCTCACTGGCTCCAAATAAATTCCTAATTTCTTACATTAGAAGCCTCTATAATTCAGCTTCAACCTTGCCTTATCTCATTTCTTCTACTGCTCACTCTTCTCTGTGTTCATTCCTTCATACTTCCTTGTTTGTACATATCCCAACTTCAATCTAACCTTCAAAGTTCAACTTAAATGCTACTTTCTCTAAATAGCTTTCTCTGTTCTACATATCCATAAACCAAAAGCATCCACCTTAGAGCCCCAAGTGCTTCTTTAAATTACACCTTTTCTTTATACTTGTAATCTATTTTAAATTACAGTAATTTGTACACATGTCTTCTCTCTGATATTATATTGCATATGAACTCCTTGATGGCAAGAGCTATTTCTAATTTAACTCTGAATGCCCTACTACCCTAACACAATGACTGATGCATGATAAATGCTTAAAAATAGTTACTAAATTGAATTTCTCTGACCTATCAGTCATCTAGAAAAAATTTTAATAAATAATGAAAGGTAGTAGGAAGAGACTATGGAAGGCTAGAAAATCCCCAAATTAAGTAAAACCCTGAGTAATCAATAAATTCTTATACATGGAGCCTATCCCACCATCCACATCCTAAGTAATGGTCTCAAGAAATGTACTTAAACACTATTTTTAAGCAGTGACAGTACATACAGTAGTGCCAAGAACAAAGAATCTTAAAAGTTTTGTTCAAAGTTAAATTAGTTTAGAAATCATTCTTATGATTTTCATGGATGAAAGTTGACAGTAAGACAATATATTCCAAGGCAGTTTTTATACAAAATGGCATTTCTGTGAACTTTCAGGGCATCTCCTGTCTTTTGCAGCTTTGAAAATTAATCCCACAACTAAGGGAAATTGATAAGAAAAATACTATTATTGTAAGGACTCATAATGCATGAAGAAAAAATAAAAATATTTCATATGCTGTCATCAAAAATGACTGGTTTCATTAATAACTTTCCTAAAAATAAGTAATACATCCTCATAGTTTTATTAAATTTCATGGTAAATGTTTACCTTATACATCTATAATCATGGATTCTGTCAAAGAGAGCAATAATGAAATGAAGTTTATCTGATTTAACAGAAGGGGCATTGGCCAGGATCTTCCTATATCCTTTGCCAAGGCTCTTATTTGAAGTAGAAAGCTTTAAAGTTTACTCACTCTATCTGTCTCTTCATATAATATAGATATAGATATAGATTATCTTTCTATATAGATACATATACACAGTTAGACAAGTATGGGTAATTCTTTTATAATTGCCACTATATAGATAAAAGTTTTCTGTCTCCAACTTCTAACTCCATCATCATTCTAATATTTCTCCTTGTGTCTTTCCAAATATTTTACTATAAAATGTATATTTAAATACATTACCAGAAGAAAAAAGTATTTTCCAAAAAAAAAATAAGGCTTCCTTTCTTCTATTCAACTCCCTACTGAAATTTTCATTTATTCAATAAGTACTTACCGAAAAGTTATTATGTGCAAAGGTGCAATTCTGAGGGCCAAAGGAATTAGAACAGCTAACTATAAGACATACGCAGGTTTTGTTCTCTGGGAATTTATCTACAATAATTGATAAGACATATTCATGTGAAATATTAAATAACCTTCCTCAAAACCATAATTTTAATGTATTTATGTCTATTATTATTAAATTTAAAAGATAAACATATATTTTGCTCATCTGTTATTGAATGTAACTTAGTAAGTAAATATATCCTTGCTCTGACATTCATTAGCTGTTTGTGTATAAATTACTTATATATTCTTATATTCTGTATCTTCAACTGAATGAAAATGGTGACAATATTTATACTGTCGAACTTACATGGTTGTTTTAAAGAAAGTAATTTGTAAAATTTGAAGCACTATAATAATTGGAATTATTGTTACTATGAATTTTGAAAGTTTTGTATTGAACAGATGATTAATTTTATAAATCAAACTCGAAATAACAAATGAGTTAATAAGGTTTCATCAAAAAAGGACACAACAGGCTAAACTTTCTTTATTTACAAGGACAGTTAGTCTAAGGCCAGTGCTCACGTTGTAGTTTGTTTAAATTTAAACACAGTATCTGACTAAGTCATGTTGTTATTGTGGACAAGATTCAGGGATGTTTCTAAATTATAGTACAATTACAGAGATTCAGATCTGATTGACTTGCTGGACGACTTAAAGTGACTACACTTAATGGTTTGATATTGACTTGGAAGGAGGAACACATTGAAATAGTACAGGGATCTGAGTCAATGATTTGGATAAGGACATAAATGGCATGCTTATAAAATTCGCAAATAACACAGAATTGGGTAGAAAAGCAAACACAATAGATAAGATTAGGGTTCTATAATCTTTACAGTTAATGACTAGGAACCAAAAAATAAAATGATATTTAAATCACAACAAAAATTCATTCAACAAATATTATTAAGTGGATGGTATAATGCTAGGTTCTGGGTACATAAGGGGACAGCAATGTATGCTTCAGGAAGTTTATTTTAGCAGAACTGTAATTCTCGAAGACCAATGATAAAGAGTGTTGTCCTCCTGACAGAGAAATGAATTACCTGCAGAATAAAAAATATATTTTGGGGCTTTGGTAAATAAAGGAATTTTTTTTTACTTAATTATACATATTTGTTATAAGGCTTTCTCTTTTCTTTTTTATTTCAATGGTTGGGGAAGTTGGTAGGGAGAAAATAAAAAAAAAATTTAAGAAAAGATAATATGGGGCTACCTCCTCTCCAAAGCATCCTGTTCCATGAGAGCAGCTTTGAGGCTGTGCTGCAGCTGCCATCCATTCAATGCAGAGCCGGGAGAGAGAAAGAAAGAAAGAGTGCTGGTTTTGAAACTAGAGAAAGGAGGTTAAAATACACACTATGTGAGTTATTACCTGTGTGATCTTGGCCAAGTCACCTACTTTCTACAGGCCTTCTTTTTCTTATCTGGGAAATAGTGAAAAGGATTTGGTCCAGAATATTTCTAGGGTGTATTTTAAACTATAGATGTATCCAGTTCTGTAATATATGCTGTGGGTATTTGGGAGCCATGCAGATAAAATTTCCTGCTCTCAAAAGTTTGGCATACATCAAAAAATAATTAAGTACTAAATAGGGTGAGACAGGAAAGTTCCAACGGGAGAATTCCCAGAGAGAGTTTGATGGGTCTTGAGCTAGATTTTGAAGAAGTCATAAATCTGAAAAAGAGAGAATGGGTGGACAAGGGATAAGGGACGCATTTTAGCCTTGAGAAATAATATAATGCCTTGGCATTCAATGAAGAAAGTAAGACTGACTCAGGAAGAATTAAGTCAAGGAGAATAACTGATGAATTCAAAGCTTGAAATCTAGTTAGTTCTGGATTTGGGTCATTCCTACTCTGATGAGTAACTATTATTGGATAAATTACACCAGAGAGGCAGTGAAGGGAATAGTAAAGTAGTTAGCTACCCGCAGAATGGCATGGGAAAGTAGAATGTCTCTAAGAAAGGTTTTTGGCAGAAAGAGAAAGAACATGTCACAATTGGAAGTTTCACTCCTAATACAACCCTATCAGAAGAATTAGCAGAGAATTCAGGAAATAATTGTCCATTCTGTAAAAGGAAATCTGTGCAGGAGTTAATCTATTTTTATGAAGTGGGATGTAAGAAAAATGTTAACCAAACTTGAGAGGTTAGAAAAGGATGTGGAAATAAAATTATTAAAAAAGAAAAAAAGGGAAAATGATGAGAAATGGTTGAGCATTTGATTTTCCACAGTTATAAAATCTAAATTGGAGAAATGAAATTTAAATTAAAGAACTGAAACCCACAAGGACATCAAGGAATAATCAAGAATGCAGGTTATCTTCCTCCAAAAGAATGTAAGCTCCTTGGGAGCAGAGACCAACTCTTGTAATCAGGAGTGGTGGCCTGAGATTTGAAGGAAAATAATACAATGATCCAAAAATACGAGTTCTTAGTAATAGTGAGTTTGCAAAAACCTGGTCTAACAAGCCCAGAGAAGAGATGAAAACAAGAATGATTATTAAAGGATTAAGGAAGATAATTAAAATTAAATAATTACTGCATGGACACATTATGGAAGATAGATAAAATTAGACTTGGAATGCTGGATGGAGGACCAAGAATGGAGCTTGAGGTCAGGCTGTATCCACTATGTATTAGCCTCTAAGTAAAGAAGAGTAAAGAGAATGTAACAAGAAGCTCATCACATTGTTTACCTTGTTATCCTATAGAATAGAGAATCCTTAACCATGAAAAGTTCCCAGAAAGTCTCATATTAGGATAAAGATTTTACCAATCATAAATAAGTGTGAGGCCTAACAGGGCCAAACACTTAAAGAGAGACAATATTATGCAAGGGATGAAAATAAAATTTATGTGAAAAAAAATTCACATTTAAAAGATTGCATTTAATGCCATATGGCTTAAGAGACAGAGGCAGTGGAGAAGAGGTAAAGGAGAGGAGAGGCATGGAGTAGGCCAACTCGAACAAACTGAAATCACTGCAGAAAGATAATCTTTGTCAGTTTATAATCTTCACACAATCTAGTGAAAAAACAGTTGTGTTATCTGACTCAGAAAATGCTGCAATAGACAACTTTCTCCAAAATCCTGAATGTTATATTAATGTTAAAGGATCACTAGACAAAAAGAAGTTAGAAGAGCTACACAATAGATACAAAGAGATAACATTTCTGTTAAAAGATGCTCAAAATGAAAATAAAATTGGCATAGATTATATACAGTAATTTTGTGATGATTTGGAAGTACCTGACCCAGTCAAAATTAGTATACTAATCAATGCTTGAAAATTCAGAGTAGCAACAAAAAGTGAATTCTCAAAGTAAGAGTACATGGATGGAATTCATGACAGAATTAGTATGTGAGAGAACACAGAAATGCTAAAAACCCAGATATCTAAGACAGAACAAAGATTGAAGCTAAAGACCCAGATATCTAAGACAGAACAAAGATTGAAAGAGCTGGGATAATTTAATGTTTTTTACCAGTTTACTTTCAATTTTGGAAAGAATCCAAGACAAAAAGAATTATATCTAGAAATGACCATTGCCTTCTAGCATTTAGTACTTAATAGGGATTTAAATTCCTAAACTTGAGAAACAAATTTTTGGTAGAACATCATAAAATGATCACTATCTAAATATACTTGTAATCTTCTTTTAGACATCAGCATAATGACAACAGATAATATATCTAATTATGGTGAAGGAGCATAGCTTGTGCTTATTGATGACACACTGGAATCCACAAGACCTTTCTATTCATATATATATGAGAAGAATTCATAATCTCTCATTTTCAGCTACCATAATTCTAGTTAACATCATGGAAATTATCCTTAACTCCTTTCCAGTTTGGGAATGTTTTGAGGAAGATAGTTCCAAGGCTTTCTACAATCAGCTGTCCTAATCCTCATATTGCCATAGTATTAATGCTTGTCTGATGTGTCCTAAAATGTATCCAAGAGACACTATCTCAGCCATTTGATGTACAATTGGTAGAAATTAAGTTTATGCTAAGACAGGCCAAAACGATGAGTCCAAGAGGTAGATTGAAAAATCCAGAGTCTATAATTGCACATATCTAGGTCTGTCTCCTGTTACATAACTCTGAAACACTTATGACTTACACTGCACCCAATTCCAGTTAAAATTGGAAGCTGATGCATTTTTGATTTCCTTCTCAGGTTAATTTTACATTATTTCAAAGTCCAATTCTTCTTGTGCAGCAAAATAACTATATGGATATATTTTATACACACACACACACACACACACACATTGTATTTAACATATACTTTAACATATTAAGCATGTATTGGCCTACCTGCCATATGGGGAGGTGATAGAGGGAAAAAGGGGAAAAGTTGGAACAGAAGGTTTTGCAAGGGTTAGTGCTAAAAAATTATCCATGCATATGTCTTGTGAATAAAAAGGTACAATAAAAAAAAAAGAGAGAAAGAAATACTCTGATATGAAATCCAAACTCCCCCCCCCCAAAAAAAACCCAAAAATAGAAATGGAAGCTGAAAATCCCTACCAAGCTTGCTAATGAACAACAGTTAATAAGTCTACCTTCTTTATCCTAGTATGCCTTTCTGCTTCATATTTAGAAATCTCCTTTTGACACTAGTCCATGTTGTATCCCATCAACCCAGTATAACTGATAATGTGACAGCTTCTGTAGCAACCTTATCTAAAATTTTATATAAACTCAGACCCTCACCCAAGACTGTGTTTTTCACCAGAAGGCATATCTCACTCCTCATCTAGATAGGCCCTTATCCACACCATGCTGTTAGATGGGACAGTGGGAGCAAGGAGGCCCACATAACTCTATCCCTGATGTATCTATGCTTTTGGGGCGGTATCAATACACCGCTCTAACCCATCTCAGTGTCACTGGAATGGAATTCCACCCTAATTATGCATGATTCTTCTCTTTTCCTCCCCTTTCCATGTTCTAGGTAATTTTATCAGCTCTCATGGATCTAATTATCACTTCTAGGCAGTAACTCCCATATACACCCAGTCCTAATCTCTTTCCCAAATTCTAATCATATATTATCTACTGCCTGCTGAACATCTTTGCTTCTATGTGGTTCCACTGTCATTTGAAACTCAGTATAACCAAAGCAGAAGTAATTCTATTTCCTCAACACTCATTCATCTTTCCAACTTTTGTTTCTATCAAAAGCACCACCAACTTCTAGTAACTGATGTTAACAATTTCAGTATCATTCTTGCTTCTTCCCTCTACTTTATTCCCATATTGAATAAAACTGTCAAACAAATTTGCTCTCCAAAATAAATCTTCCATTTTTTCCCTTTATTCCTACTCATGTAGATATCACCCTTTTCATTTCTACTTCAACTTAGCTGCAAGTTTTTGAGTCAGTGCTTTACTAATAATCTGAACTCTCAACAAAAACAAGTGCTCTTCTCAGTGTATGGGCTGCCCACTAAAGTATATAAGTTAGACAATGCTTTTTATCCATTTAGGTTTATTACTATGGGTAATGCTAAAATTATCGCAGCTTTCACTTGAGGATAATTTTGATACTCTGTAGCTAAATGAAATGAACAAGATATCATTTATGAATATGAACATTGGAATGACCTCATGCCATGACAATCTCTCTTTTATTTGAACTTTGTTTAGATAACCCTCTATGACAGTGGAGAATACCCTAAGTAAGCACGGGTCTTCCTGGTTTTTGCTTCACTTGATTTTAATATTCAGTAGATCACTTAATGTTATCTCTTACAGTTAAACTTATAATCTCATAAAAGTTATTTGATTGTCACATATTCATAGGAGGCAATTCTTTCTACTTCAAATATATATCACAGGATATGACTCAGACATTTGGGAATTTTAAAAACACTTACTTCTGGTGCTTAGTTTAGTCTTTTAAATGATCCAGAAACAACTGTTTGTACTATGTGACTCTGGCTAGTAGAAATGCCTTTATCCTGTATTAATAGAGGCAGCTAACATCCTGACTTAGTTCTGGCTATACTGACTTGAAGGTACATGGATAGATAGACACTTCTTCCTGTGAAAAAGGAAGCCAAATGAGATGTCTTAGCAAACCCCTTTCCTTCCTTTAAGGAAATAAAATAAATAGATAAGAAAAAGGGTAAGAACAAACAATAACAAAAAAAAACAAAAAACAAAAAAAAAACTCACATGAAGCACCACACAAGCACATATTCCCCACAACTTAAATAATGATATGTGGTTGTTGTGGGATCCTGATCAACTCACTTCCCCTCTCTGGGATTTCAATTTTCTCATCTATCACATAAGCATTTGGACTAAGGATCACAGATTTGGAAAGGACCTGGTCTAGTCTAACTTCTTCATGTTAAAAATGATCAAAGGATCACAGTCAATGAGTTCTAGGAATTTTTCATGCAGAATACATTGCTAAAAACTATTCACTATAAAGAAAAATTCAGTGTAAGGTAGACTCCATTCAAAAGGTCATGGTCATCACTTATTTATCTTTAAAGCAGTCTGCTACACATGATAAGGAAGGCATCAATACAGGACTGCAGTGCACAATTGCTTCCACATTTACTTGCTTTTCTAGCAAAGTGCATCATAACAACCATCTGAAGTTTTGAAGGTACAAGAATTATAAGCCTCTCTGAGGGGCTTTCTTAGTTTTAATATAAGTCCCCTATTCCAGAAAGAAGAGATCATCAGAGTGGTCAGGGAAGGTTTTATATTAAGCTAAGATTTCAGCTTGTCTGTTAAGGATGGATAGGATTCAGACAAGTAGAGGGGAAGGGAAGAATCTATCAATTAGGAGAAGGTCAGGAACAATGAAAGGTAAGAAGACAGGTCAACATGACACATGAATAAGACAGTATGAATTTATTCCATTCTGGCTAAAATAGAAGGTTCATTTGGGGAATATAAGGAGATAAATCCAGAATTGATAGGCTAATTGATTCTACTTGTTTCCAACACAGAGACAACAAAAGCTCACAACTTTTGATATTATAATTTTATTCAAGTCTATAAAGGTTGATAATTCTATTGCAGGCAAAGATAATAGGGCTGCTTATATGTAAAGCTATTGTAAATTTGCATATCTGCCAATATCAGAATGTAACCATTATATAGGTATGTACACATGCATGTATATATATGTATATATATAAAACACATAAAAATATATGTGTATATATCTCCCAGTTGTTTTGATAGAAGTAGTAGTATTAAATGAATCCACTTTGATTAGTATTTTATGGTGTTTTTTAGCTATCAGATGAAATGAAAAGAGGGAATTAGGGGTGTTCTTGACCATTATCGAGAGTTGGAAGAGAAAAGGAAGGGACACAGGAGTTATAAAGAATATGTGTGTGGGATGGGGGGGGAGGGAGGGAGGGAGAGAGACAGAGAGACAGGCAGAGACAGAGTCAGATGGAGGGGAGGGGGAAGGAGGAGGAAGATGAAGAAGGGAAAGGGGAGGAAGAGTAAGAAGGAAAAGGAGAGGAAAGGGAAGAGGGAGAGGAAGAAGAGGGAGAGGGAGAAGGAGAATTAACAAGCAATGAAAGACCAAAGGAAAAGGAGAAAGTATGCACAATATCTACCTAAGGCAAAGAAAAAAGCTAGCAAGAAAGGATATTCTATGAAACATTCTCACATTAGCTGCCTAAGATAGCAGATGGGTTTTCAAAAAGAATCATCAATAGAACTACAATAGAAGAATCAAAATGAAACTGTCCTTTTAGCACAAGGATGGAGCTATGTGAGAACATTATAGAAGAACCTAGCTATGATTTGGCTGTGAAATGGTCAGCAGTTTCTGGCTCTAATGAGTTATCATAACCTACATAACTAGCACATAGGTGTTGTCTTATTGTTGGTCACCATACCTCTTTAGAATATGACTTTCTCTACATGTTCTGACTTTCCCTCCTTACTTGATTCTCTTTCTCAATTTTGAAAGTTAACAGTCTTTTTATTATTTCTCATCAAATTTAGTTTCTTTGCAAGTCTGGATACCATTTGGGACTAATTAAACAATCTGCACCTTTCCCAAGTCACTTCACTACATTCAAATGAACTCATTTGGCATGTCACAGAAATGCCTTTCACTATCATCTGCAACTTAAAATATCATAATATAAAATAGTAGGATAATTTCCACAGCGAGTAAGGGAATGATTATTTCATTATAAGGTATTCATAAGTTAAGTTCTTGTCTGATTGTTACTAGATACTATAAAAGCACTTACCCATCTTAAAGGGTGCCATTTTTATGAGGACTGCCAAATTACCTAAATGGTAGAAGCATGTTGAAAAATAATAGCAGACAGAACCCTTATACTTGACATACATGTAAAATGTTTTTCTCTATAATTTTCTACAATTTCTACAGGACTCCACAGAAAGTTTAAAGCTAAATTTATGCTTTAAATGTCAAGTTGCTACAAGACCTGTGGTCTAATAGGGAGTAATAAAAGTTCACACGGAAGATAAGAAAGAACACTGGCTTAGACACATAACACTTGGGTTTGAATCTGACTCAGCTACTTAGCAATGAATAGTCTTAGAGAAGTCATTTACTCCATCTTGGCCTTTTCCACAAGGAGATTAATTAAATAATCTTCAATATACTTTCCAACTCTAAATAATATGAATTATTTTATTTTACACAAGACCAAAGATTATTCTAAGTGACTGCAAAATTCATAAGAATTAAAACTACAAACAACTCAAACAGCAATGAAAAATTCAATTATTTGATATAGAAGCTACAGTATTCTATCAAAGATTACCAATGCTACATTTTCAAACAAGAAGTAGAATGAAAGATATCAACAAGAACATGTATAATGACAAAAGAAGGTGAGCTAGGCACAAGACAAGAATGAAACAAAAGATGGAAAATCCAAGTGTTATACCGGTAATATAAACATATTAAAAGAACTACATAGGCACCTTAGTATTCAATAAGTGGATCTAACATAAAGAAATTGTGTAAAAATATTGATAAGGGTTGCAAACGATGAAAAGGTATGAATCAAGTGACCACATTAAGAAAATTAGAGATCATTGAAAGTATCAAAGTGTGTTTTTATATATAAAATAAAATATAATGTGACAACAGGAAAATAATGGTGAAACACTAAGAATGAAACCAAAATATAACAATGTCTGAAAAATTTGGCCTTTTTTTCTAATGTGGGACATTTGTAAATCCACACCCATTTACCTCACCATGTCATGCTTACTTCACATGACCAGAAATTTAGTTTGGCAACCTAACTTTATAAAACCAGTAATTCAGAAAAAGTTTAAAATGCTATTTTTAGTTTTTAAACTCCTGGGATTGGGTACACATATGTTTTTACTTTAGTTGCTCAAGGGACTCCTTTCCGACACAAATACATTTGTTAGTCATTATAATGATGGGAAAGATGCAGAATAATGAATGACAGTCTAAAATGCAAAACTTGTGAATATCATTTTACAAAGGTTTAGATTACAAAAAAACTTAAAATGATTAATGTAGTTTATGAAGAGAGTTAATAATTATATTGAGATAATTCATCTTGCCAAAAACTATGTATTAGAAGTATACTTTGATGTGGTACATTTTTAAAAGAACAGTTTGGGAACTTTTACAATGATAACGACTTGAAGAGTGAAAGGAAATAAAGTAAATTTATAGCTTCTTTCATGGGAAATTTTGGGGATAGAAGCACCTAAAGGATTTGTCCAGCAAGTGTTTATAATTCCCTTGGTATGGTATAAAGTACAAAACTTTTTACTTTTAAATATGGAGAAATATATCTAAAATTAGAACATATGAACACAAACATCTGAGTCAATTGTTTTGCCCATTGCTTCTAAACAAAATATTTCAAATTCCACACAAAATTCTGAACATCCATAAATGTTTGCTCTAATCTTGACACTGAATTTGGATTATCTCCATGAAGGAAATCCGTGAACCAGATGTGAGTTCACTCTTCCAGATGTAGGAAAAAATAAAACAACATTTCCCTTCTCATTCATCCTAGTCACTGACAAACATGCCAAGATTAAAACTGCAAGGAGGAAATCTCACAACTTTTTCTTCAACTATTCAAAAACTATCATGACACTGCAGATACTTATTGAATTATAAATATATTATGATTTTTCTTTAAAGGAAGGGCAATTTGTCCTGATTTAGCCAGCTAAAGAATTCAGAATTCAATCTTTTTAACCTGTTCCATATGTTCAATCATATTGATTGCACTCCCCAATTAAAAGCTTATTTTGACATTTTTATGGACTGCTTTTTATTGCAATTTTAATTAATATATTTTGCAATTTTGAGCTTTGACAAATCTTGCAGATAGAACTGTTATAGATATATAAATGAGTCACAACAAAATTTAATTTAATTAGTAACATAAAGCAAGCATATTGTACAAAGAGAAAAAACCTTGGACTTGGAACAGACTAGAACAGCTGGGATAAGTCCCATCTTTGCCATTTATTAACATTGAAGCTCAACTTTCTTATCTGTACAAAAGATCTAAAATTACTGGTGCAATTTTATTTATAAGGATGTTAGGAAGATTAAATAATATATTTAACAACTACACAATTATTTAAAACATTTACATAATATTTTAAAGTTTACACAATCCACAAAGGTGTCTATTTCACACAAGGCTCCTCCCATCAAGCCCAGGAACACTAATTGTAGCCAATCCTGAATGGTAACTGTGATGTCTATTATTGTGACTATGATATGCAATTCATGAACTAAGGAATGGAAGGGACCTTAAAGGCCATCGAATTCAACCTTCTAATTTTACAAATGAAAAATAAGTCCTGTCCAAGTTAAATAGAGCTGGAATTTGAACTCACAACTTCTGACTTCAAACCAAACCTATTTTTCACTATACTATGCTTCCCTCAGACAACCCATGGAACAGGAGCCTTTGGACAGGTATTTCGGACAAAAAAAAAAAAAAAAAAGTATAACTGGATGATGAGCTAGACTTAAAATTGAAAAAAGAGGAAGATGAGGATGAACTGCCTTTGGGGGAAAAACAAAGTACCTTTAATGACATAATTTCTCTCACTTGCACTCTTCTCCCTGAAGAATACCCATCTAATTGTAATTTTTTAAATTTATTTTTAACATTTCAAAAATTTTTTGAATCCTAAATTCTCCCCCTTCCTCCCATTTCTCACTCATTGATAAAGCAAGCAATATATCAGTTACCCATGTGAAGTAATGGAAAACATCTCCATATTAGCCATGTTGTGAACAACAACAATAGGAACATCAAGTTAATGAAATAAAAGTGCTTCAACCTGCACTCTAAGTTCATCAGTTCTCTCAGAGACAGATAACCTTTTTCATCATGGTTCCTCTGGAATTATCTTGGATCACTGTACTGATGAGAGTACTAAGTCTTTCACAATTGATCATCAATACACATATTGCTATTGTTCTGTACAATATTGTCTTAATTTTGCTCACTTCAGTTTGCACTAATTCATATGTCTTTCCAGATTTTTCTGAAACTATCCTTATAATTTCTTTTTTTTAAGAATTTTTTATTTCTCATTACCTGAAAAAAACAATTTTTAACATTTAGAGTTTTGTTTTTAAATTCTGAATACCAAATTTCCCCCCTCCTTTTCTTACTCTACCCCAAGACAAAAAACAATCTGATGTAAGTTATACATTTGCAGTCATGCAAAACAAATTTCCATATTAAAAAAAAAAAAAAAAAACAGACAAAAAAAAAAAAACCTGTTAAAAAAACAGTAGGCTTCAAGCTGCATTCAGACTCCATCAGTTCTCCCTCTGGAGGTGGATAGCATTTTTCATCATTAGTCCTTTGAAACTGTCTTAAATTATTGTATTGCTGAGAATAGCTGAAGTCCCAGTCAATCTTCGTACAATATTGTTGTTGTATACAGTGTTCTCTTGGTTCTGCTCACTTCACTTTGCATCAATTCACAATTCTTTCTAGGTTTTTTTTAAACCATCCTACTTGTCATTTCTTATGGCACAAAAATAGGGGCAGTTAGGTGGTGCAGTGGATGGAGCACCAGCCTTGACATCAGGAGGACCTGAGTTTAGATCTGATCTCAGAACACTTAACACTTCCTAGCTGTGTGACCCTGGGCAAGTCACTTAACCCCAATTGCCTCAGCAAAAAAGTTTTTAAAAGTATTCCATCATAATCATATAACAACTTGTTCAAACATCCTCCAATTAATGGGCAGGTAGTTCCCTCATTTTCCCATTCTTTCCCAGCACAAAAAGAGGTGTTACAAATATTTTTGTACATATAGATCTTTGATCTCCTTGGGATATTGACTTAGTAGTGGTATTGCTGGATGAAAGAGTATACAAAGTTTTACAGACTTTGGAAATTCTTTCCATAAAGCATTCTTTTGGTGATGCAATGTGGCTACCAATCACACTTTATGAAAAATAAAAATTCCAGGTCACACTGGAGTCAATAATTTGCATGGTAAGTAGACAACATGTTTCTAAAAATTGCTCAGAGAAGTGATATATCATAAGAAGAATGCATGACCACAGAGAAATGCAAATGAAGACAACTCTGAGATACCACTACACACCTTCAGATTGGCTAGAATGACAGGGAAAGATAATGTGCAATGTTGGAGGGGATGTGAAAAAACAGGGACACTGATACATTGTTGGTGGAATTGTGAACACATCCAACCATTCTGGAGAACAGTTTGGAATTATGCCCAAAAAGTTATCAAACTGTGCATACCCTTTGATCCAGCAGTGCTACTACTGGGCTTATATCCCAAAGAGATCTTAAAGAAGGGAAAGGGACCCATATGTGCAAAACTGTTTGTGGCAGCCCTCTTTGTGGACAAATAACTGGACATGTATACATATATTGTATTTAATTTATATTTTAACATGTTTAACATGTATTGGTCAACCTGCCATCTGGGATGGGGGGAGGAGGGAAAATTTTAGAACAAAAGGTTTGGCTATTGTCAATACTGTAAAATTATCCATGCATATAATTGGTAAATAAAAACTATAATTAATATTAAAAAAAGAAGAATGCATGACCATAGAGAAAGAGGGGTCACCTATATGGTGAGAGCAAAGGATAATTTGTGGTCAATTCACATGTTCCTAGAGTACCTAGGAAAAGTCAGGAAATCTGAAAGAAGGCTCTACTCCCACTACACAGACGTTCTATGGAGGTCTTATGAGAGGACATGATGTTGGTCATCCAGGATGAAAGCACATAGAAGGGCTGCAATCTTTATCACTGAAGTCCCCCATTTCAGAAGATCATATTCTATCTAGGAAGACAATACACATGAGTGATATATTTACAAAATTTATATAAAACAAATATGAGGTAATTTTACAGGAAAAAGGCACTAGCAGATGGAAAATAAGAAAGGTCTTCATATATATTCAAGTTGGGCCCTTAATAAAATAGAAATTGAAAATGTACACTAACTAAATCCTCCCATGTTTTCCTAGCTGTGTGTGGATATGTATGCATGCATGTGTGTGTATATATATATAATGTACACATGCAAATTATATATATTCAATATGGCCTTAATAAGATCTCTAAAAACTTATTTTTGTATTCATTATGCACATTAATATAAAATGGCTTTCATTTTAATTGAGTAAAAACACTGCATATATCAATTACAAAATATGAATTTATATATAATACATATATACAAATATATTTTATAAGTATAAAACTTTATTCTAAAACTCTATATAATGGGAGACTAATCATGAGGGCATTTCCCTCTTTAGAGAAGGAGCAAGTACCTGTGAATATTACCATGTAATAATATAAATCTGTTAATTGGTTGAGCCAATGATGAGTATTCATACAAAAGGTTCTAGTCAAAGATCTCCAATTCAAATCCCAGTCAGTCAGAGGCTGGACCTGCCCCATCTCCCAACCATCCAGGACGTTTCCAGTACCGAAACTTATGAAATTATGATTTTGTGGGATTTGAAAAACTGAAAGAGTCAGATGGTGACATGAGGCGCCAGCAATGACACTAGTTTGACCCAGTTGAGCAGTAAAATGATTTGACAGCCAGGACATAGAGTACAGCAAGCCCAGCTAAACAAACAAATAATTAATACTTTGGCATTGCCACATCCAGAAGTGAACTTGGTAGCAATTTTAAGAAGAAAAAGACTTCTTGGGCCAAAAGTTTAAAGGTACTCCCTTTGGCCACATGTGCTCCCTAGCTGTAGGACTCAGTCCCTTCGTCCTTTAAATCTGAGGCCATTCTTCCAAAGACCAAGCATGTACAAGAGAAAGAATGTTCCCCTTGATTGATAGCAGCTAATTAATCATTACTAAAGAGCACACTAGCATAATAAAATGCTACTTCTAGGGATTTAAATCAGGTATAAGATAGGCCTTTCCTGGCAACATGTATTTTATACTCACTGCTTCTATTAAGGAGTATTGAAAGAATGTGAAATAAATGGCAAATCAGAACATTTGATGCAGGCTATTAAATAATTAGGTTTGGGTTATTTATTTATTTATTTTGTGCTGTGAAATGCATAAGTTTTTTTTACCCACATATGGGCTTAAACACTAAAGTCCGATGTTATGCCAACAACTCTTCAGCTTTCTCTCACAGTTTCTTCTCAGACAGTAGGGCAAATAACTATGGTCAGATTTTAAATACAAATAAACAAAAGGCAAAAATTATTTTGCACTGGCACAGATATTTTGCAAAAGGCAAAACCTACCTACCATTCTTCAAAAAAAAATAAACAAATTAAATTTTTCATCTCAATTCAAATTTGAATTTGTATACCACAAAAGTTTATTTGAGTCACCACAAAATTATGTATCAAATTTCAAGAAACAGAATATAAATGAAACAAGCCATGGACTAAAATGTCACATTCCATGCATGACAAAATTGAACTTTTTCTTACCAAAACACATCTGGGTCTTCCCTCTTCAAACTTAGGAAAGAAAATAGAAAATAAAGTGGAGAATCTGAGAGACACCACCACAGAATTAAAATTACATTCTTCAGTAAAATAGATTACCAAACCTTTTAAAAGCAGAATTCCATAAACATCTAATAAGAGTAACAAAAGAATACACAAAAAAATCCTCATGATAAGAGCCAGTCACTCTAAATCTGGTAAAGCTCTTTTGCAAGTGTTTTGTCCTCTATGGTGGAATGAATTAATTATTCTCTTTTTTGAAATAAGGCTCTAACAAATCCCTGGCCCTATTCCAAGAAACTGCCTTACTGAGAAAAGGAGGTTATCCACCATGAGCTCCTTCTTAACCTGTACTCAAAACCCCACTAAATTGTATCTCATTCTTTCCATATTTATCTTCTCATTGGTGAAGAAGCAATGGTTCTTGTCTTTGCCAAGGCCAGTTCCTCTAGATACATTCTTGATCCCACCGCTTCCTCTATGCCTTTATCATCTGTATCATCTATAATCTTTCTTTATCCACTGGTTCCTTCCCTGCTGCCTATAAACAGGCTTAAGGGTTGCCTTAATTCTTAAAAAAATCTTCACTTGATACTGTAACTCCTTTAAACGAGTATTTTATATCTATTCTACTTTTTACAATCAAATTCCAAAAGAATAAAATAAAATAAAACAAAACAAAACAAAAAGACCTTTCTGTGCCATCACTTTCATCTCCTCATTTCCCACTTCCTAATTTCTTCTAACACAATCATTCAACTTCTGACACAATCATTCAACTAAAATTGTCTCCAAAGTTATCAATTATCTTTGAAGTGACAAATTGCATGGTCTTTTCTCAAATCTCTTTTGGTCTTTGTCTTAGATGTTCTTTCCTCCCTTGGCTTTTATGGGACTATTGTTTAGTTATTTCAGTCATGTCTGACTTTGTGACTTCATTAGGGGTTTTCTTGGCAAAGGTACTGGATGGTTTTCCATTTCCTTCATCTTTCACTTAATTTTCCTACCTATGTCTCTCTGTATGTCTCTGCCTCTTTTTCTGTCTTCATTTATGTGATATCAACTCCAATGGGTTAAATTATCACTACATAAATGCATGTATATTATAGATATAAATTGAGATATCATATATACGACATTATAGTACATATATATTATATACTACATATTATAATACTGTTATATATTATATATATATATTTATTTACATATCCCAAATTTATATATCAAGCTCTAATCTCTCTCCTCAAATCTAGACATACACCACCAATTACCTGCTGCTGAAATCTCTTGAATCTGGAGTATGGTAACAAACTCAAGAGAACTCATCTTATTCCCCTTCAAATTCTGAAATTCTGTTTAGAGAACAACAGTCCTTTCAAGTGGCTTGGGTTTGAAAACTTTGAAGTCATTCTAATGTCTTAATTTTCTCATTCCCCACATGGTCAGCTCCTTAGCCTTATCAAATCTGCCTCTTCATCATTTCTCTCATTCCTTTATATTTATAATCCATTCCCCTAATAAAAACCCTCATTATTTCTCTCAGGCTATTGCCAATAGCCTCTTAATTGGCCTCTACTCTCTTCTAGCATGATGTTATGGTTCAATCATTTCAGTCATATTCAATTCTCTGAGACTCCATTTGACGGTTGGGTGTTTTTTTTTTTTTTGCATAGATAATGGATTATAGATAATAGATAATGGATTGGCTTGCCATTTTCCATTCCAGAGTTAATGCTCAATTGATTACTGAATTGATTAAGTTTAAGGAAACTACTATTCTTTATGCAGACCACTTTTCTGATTACAACTATATAGCAGTTGTGGGATTTCTGAAAAGTTAGGATTTTATGTTCTCTGAAAAACTAACATAACATATTGAAAAGAATGTGACACTTTTGGTCAAGTCTTCTTATTCTGAAATGTATGATAAATGAAAAGAATGGTGTCATTTTTTCATATAATCCAGCATTTCAATAGCAACGTGCAATTCTTCATGTCACTCCAGCTTACTTATTCATTGAAATAACTGATCTCATTACAAAACAAGTAAGAGAAACAAACAAAGCCTCCTTCAGTTCCTGCCTGGATTCATTATCAGAATTCACCTTTCCTTTCACCTCTCCCACAATCCCCAAAGCTAACTGGCAAATGCTTGTCTCACTGTAGGATAGGACATCAGAAACTTTCAACAACTTGCTACAGTGAATTCAACTTTCCTTAAGTCACTGACTGATGACTCTATTCCTATTTAGGCACTTTTAAAGTAACACTTTTGTTCTTCCCGGAAGCTCATGCTGCATTCCAGATTACAACAGGGATTAGAGTAAAACAAAGACAAAAATGTAAAAAATCAAGCCATTAGACATCCCAAAGGTTTTAAGCCTTTATAGAAGATTACAGGTCAAATCCTTCATTCTCCACCTCCACTTCCTTCTTTAAAAAAGTAAAATAAAATAAAATAAATGTTTTTATGTAAACTATACATACATATATGTAAACTAAAATGAAATAAATAATTCTGCTTTTATTATTTGCTGCTTTAAAAAATGATTAGAAAATTTATGTCCAAGGGGAGTGGGGAACAGTCTTACTTGGCAAATAAGTGGCCAGGAAAAAAATATGGGTTACTAGGGTATCTATGAAAGAACTCTGTTTCTCATCCACCTTTCCAAAAATATCTTTGCCTTTTTCTATCAAATCAAATCTCCCACTAAGAGATAAAAAAGAGAGAGAGAAGAAATCAAAGAAGAATAAATTTGAAAAAATATATAAAGTTATTTTAAAATGTTGTAATGGAACTATAATAGAATGAAATTCAACAGAATCCATCCTACTGATTAACCGTATTGACCATAGAGAAATCAGTTCCCTTCTCTGGGTGGTAGTTTATTAATACCTAAAATTTAGTGAATTAAAACAAGTGATAATAATAAATGTACATATGTATAATATGTATTCAAATATAAGCACACATATATATATACACACATGTAGAAAATAATATTGAATGCTACGCAGCAATGTGGTATTCTAGAAAGAACAAAATAATCAAAAGTAGATAATCTGGAAATCAGTATTGCATAGTAGATATAAAACTGACCTTGAAACCAGAAAGATTAGGATTCATCTTCATACCTCTAGCTCTGTAACCCTGTGCTCTGGACCAAAGGTATCTTTTGCATGTCAGTACTCCCAAAGCAGATTAAAATGTAATTGGGAAAACGTTATCAAACTGTGCATACTACTGCCAGTGCTACTACTAGGCTTATATCCCAAGGAAATATTAAAGACGGGAAAGGGACCTGTATGTGCCAAAATGCTTGTGGCAGCCCTTTTTGTAGTGGCTAGAAACTGGAAAATGAATGGATGCCCATCAATTGGAGAATGGTTGGGTAAATTGTGGTATATGAAGGTTATGGAATATTATTGTTCTGTAAGAAACGACCAGCAGGAGGAATACAGAAAGGCTTGGAGAGACTTACATCAACTTATGCTGAGTGAAATGAACAGAACCAAGAGATCATTATATACTTCAACAACAATACTGTATGAGGCTGTATTCTGATGGAAGTGGATATCTTCGACAAAGAGAAGATCCAATTCAGTTCCAATTGATCAATGGTGGATAGAATCAGCTACACCCAGAGAAAGAATACTGGGAAATGAGTATAAACTGTTTGCATTTTTGTTTTTCTTCCCAGGTTATTTTTACCTTCTGAATCCAATTCTTCCTGTGCAACAAGAAATTCGTTTCTGTACACATATATTGTATCTAGGATATATTATAACATATCTAAGATATATGGGACTGCCTGCCATCTAGGGGAAAGGATAAAGGGAAGGAAGGGAAAAATCAGGACAAAACTGAGTGCAAGGGATAATGTTGTGAAAAATTACCCATGCATATGTACTGTCAAAAAAAAAGTTATAATTATAAAATAAAAATAAATGTAATTAGGAAATAACTAAGTAAAAATATAATAGAACACAGATAATGTTAATATGTGATTTTCTAAGTGAATGTATATCCTATAGGGACCATTTACCAATGATTTAGACAAATCCCTAAGACTATAAAAGAAAAATAGAAGGAATTAAATTGGCAGGGAAAGTTCCTTAAACTGATGAAATCACAGATTCATGTTCTTATTTTGTAAAAATTAATATTCTTGCATTACTTTCCTCACAGGAATTTTGTGAGAAAAATACACCATTAACCATAAAGTGTTATGTAAATGCAAGCAATTATTGCTACATTTTTCACAATCAAATTTTGCAAAACAGAATTAACTATAATTGGCTAATGCAAGGAGGCCATATCACTGGAGAATAGAGTCCAGGAGTAAGGAGACAGAAGACTAGAAAGTAATAATAGGGCTAGATTATGAAGGGCTTTAAAAACCAAACAGAGCATTTTATATTTAATTGTGGAAGCAATACAGAATCACTGAAATTTACTGAATAGGACAGGCGACACAGTTAGACACAGTTAGAAAGATCAATTTGACAGAGTCAAATGTCTGAGCCAAGGAGACCAACCAGAAGGCTTGCTGCCTTCAAGTAAATGTGAGTCATGATATGGGTAAACACGGGCTGGTGGTAGGAGGAGGAGAGGAGAGGAGGAGATAAATTTGAGAAATATCAACCTAGAGATGCTAATTGAATCCATGGGTGTTGATAAGATGATTGAGATAAAAAGTATAAAAGGAGAATAAAAGATGGCCAAAGACAAAACTTTGGGAAACAAGCATGAATAATAGATGAGAAGTGGATGAAGATCCAGCAAAAGAAACTAAAAAAGAGTAAACAGAAAGGAGAACTATTTTTATTTCACAATAAAAATTAATAACAGAACTTAATTCCTAAAATATTTTGTTCCAGGTGAATTTCAATAAAGAGAAAGTATTAGAAACAGTTTTATTTCTTATACTTGAAGTGATTACAACTTGAAACACTGAGGTGTGAAAATGAGCCCTCAAATTTAAAGTCAACAATAGCTCTTAGTAGGTGGCTTTTTAAAAAGATTTCCATTGCTAGTTACCTGCTAGAGCAAAAACAAACAAAAATCCAAAATGTTCCTCTTTTCTAGCTACATCTTAAGGTCAAAGAGGAAGAGAGGGAAGGTTACTATAAAAAATTGAGCTAGTTGTACAAGGAAATCTCTTGCTTACACTGAACTATTTTAATTAATTTTTAATGTGAATTTAACCATCTACAAGCGCAAATATTTCAAAGTATAAAGAAGAGGTAAAATGTAATGTTCTTGTTGGTTTTCTGGAGATCTGGGAGCAGCCTTCCTTTCAGCACATTAATCACCACAAGAATAGCCAAGTGTTACAGTCCAAATCCTTTATTATCTCCTTCATAATCTAGTTTCCTTGCTTGAGACCCAGGCTAGCTTTTTTAGAGGTCTTCCAGAGTCTTGGTTTCAGTGGAGAAGCTAAGGAAGAGAGCCCTGCCACCACAGTGGTGTGAGATGGGATGAATGAATCTCCCTAAGTTCAGGGCTTGTGCTTCAGCTTCCAGCCACCACAAAGGTGGATGATGGAATGAATCTGTCTCTCGTTATGTCCTGGAGCTTGAGCTCCCGCCTCCAGTCCGCTTGTCTTCTCTGGCTCTGACTCTGGCTGAGTTTGTCCCAGTTTATATGCTCTCTTATAATTACATCATAGGTATGAATCTTGTGGAACTGTATTAAGTACTAAGTACATGTACTGAACTAGAGAACTATTAATCACCATGCTAAACTAGATAACCACTATATTTATCAATTTCACTGACTTAACACCTTGTAAGAATCCTTGTTTCAAGTTCCTGGTTCATAACAGTAAAAGGATCATAAGAGGAAGTAAACAGTTGTCTTAAAAATATGTATATCCCTACCTATGAAATCCCATCCCTGCCAATTCCCTCCCCTAATACTACAAAAGACATAACATAACAAAATTGTTTATGATTTAGGTTTATCACACAACAATTTACCACATAATATTACTATAATTACATAATTGCATCTAGTAATGATTGAAAACATTTATTCTATAATTGCTATTGTATATATAATATAAAAATTGAAATCAATTCTCTATTTCATATAAAGCATATAAATATAAAATCAGCTTTTGACTTAAAGACGTTAAAGAATTTTATTTGAAAGACAGGTAAAAGCCTTGTAGGAAGATTTGGTATTCTTCTCATTGTCACATATATCTCCTAATTGATTTTGAATCCATTCTCTCTCTTCTTCTAAATTGTATTTAACATCCCTAGTAGAGGAATCTTCTTAGTGAATTGTACTGATTATATCATTCTTCTTGCTAAGAAAGAGATTTGTGGTTCTCCCATTTCTTCCTGAATAACAATCAAACTCCTTAATTTGGTACCAAAAGTTTCCTTCCTGAACTTTTTGTTATCAACCTGACCTAGAATCCTGGAATGGAATCCTTCTTACTCCTCCTAAAAAGAGTATTTTAAAAAATAGTTCCCCCCCCACCATTTATTGAACATAATATTGTTTTTAAAATAAATTTTACTGACAATTATTATCACATTGCCTAAATTTCTCCCAGTATCCCTATCCTTTTTTCTTCCCATATAATTTTTTTTAATTGAGGGGCAAAAAAAATCACCAAAACCAATTAATAAAATAAAAAATTTGAAAATATGTAATGTTTTAACTCTCCTCTGACATACTTCCTACCTTTACAAAGGAGGGGATTAGATAGTTCTTTGGAATCAAGCTTGTTCTTTGTAATTCTGTTAATATTCACTTTCAATTGTTTTGTGGTTGCTGTTCTTTCCATTTCCATTGTTATATTCACTGTGATAGTTTGTATGTCTTCCCATACGTCTCTGCATTCCTCTTATTTGCCATTTCTTACAGCACAGTGATATTCCAATACATTCATGAATAATTGTTTTTCTGTGCATAACCTTTAATCTAGCAGTGTCTCTACTGGATCCCAAAGAGATCATGAAAAAGAAAAAGGACCCACATGTACAAAAATGTTATAGCAGTCCTTTTTGTAGTGGCAAGGAGCTGGAAACTGGGTGAATGTCTATCAGTTTAGGAATGGCTGAATAAGGTATGGTATAAAATGTTAGGGAATGTTGTTCTGTAAGAAACAACCAGCATGATGAGGCCTGGAGAAACTTATATGAACTGATGCTGAGTGAAGTGAGTAGAATCAAGAGATCACTGTACACAGCAACAACAAGATTATGTGATAATCAACTGTGATGCACTTGGCTCTTTTTAACAATGAGGTGACAGAGCAATTACAATAGATTTATGGTACACAGAGCCATCTGTATTGGGAGACTATGGGGACTGAATATGGATCACAACATAGTATTTTCACCTTTTTTGTTGTTTGCTTGCTTGGTTTTTTTTCTTTCTCATTTTTTCTCTTGTGGTCTGATTTTTCTTGTGCATCATACTAAATGTGGAAATAAGTTTAGAAGAATTATATTGGATTACTTGCTATCAAAGGGAGAGGAGAAAAATCTGAAATACAAGGTAAATGTTAAAAACAATCTTTGCATGTATTTTGAAAAAAAAGCTTTTATTATTTTAAAAAATTATTACTTTTTAAATATAGGATCACATTTTTTTTCTTTTAAAAATTTCATAATAGGTGAGTGCCTTGCACTTATGCTAGTTTGATAAATGTTTAGCCAAATTAATTTGGAATTTGTGATCATTTTAAGCTATTGAGCTAAGGTTTTTCTTTTGTGTTATATACAGATTTTTTTTTAAAAAGCTTACTAAGCAAACTACAGTATAGTATTAACACAGGGAATATTTAGTCTCTGGGACATTGAAGCTTTTTATGAGCTCTTATAAAAGCTACTTTAGTAAGAGTTTCATGCCTGATGAGTATGCTAGTTAAACAAGATCCTAACCTACTTATTAAAACATTTATAAGATTCTCCAAGAAAGTAGCCTTGCTCTGCAGATTCTGGTCCCATTACGATTATTATTATTTGAAAATAATTTTAATAGCATTTCTCTAAAAATACTGCATAAAAAAGGCAAACTGTCCTTCCTAACTCCAAATCTAGATAAATTTATTAAAGCTTAAAAATAATTTTATATAAAAAACTAAGAATGAAAAAGATGAGTGTTAAATTATAGTTTTCAAAAGGAGAAATGCAAACTATCAACAAATATGAAAAATGGCCATAATTACTAATCAAAGAAGAATTTCAAACTACTATATTTCAGAGATTTTACTTCATATGTATCAAAGCAAAGGGGTTCATAAATGATGGCATTATCCAGTGTTAGAAAAACACAAATACTGTGTTGATGAAGTTATGAAATGATCTAACCATTCTGGAAAACAATTTGGAATTTTAAAACAATTATTTTCAAAGTTATAGTTTACAATACTTGTGAACAAAGAAGATTTCACAGTATGCAAAACACAGAAACAGAATTCAGGCAAAGGTAGAAATTCAATTTAACAGTTTGTCTGATTAAACAATACTCACAACTATCTAATCCCCTCCTTGTAAAGGTAGGAAGTATGTCAGAGGAGAGTTAAAACATTACATATTTTCAAGACTTTAAAATGTTTAATCCTGCTTTGAACATTCCCTTTTAGGATTCTCCTTTTCTCCCAATATGATTCATAAAGAAATATGCATTTTTAAAAATTAACATACATATATAACCAGAAAAGAGAAAAAACAATAAAAAAAGAAGAAAAATTCTTCTTTCCAGATACTTCCATGAACAGAAGTAATTAAAGTGATTATTAGTTCCTTCAGAAAACTGTCCTAATTTGTTAAAGGGGAGTCAATAACTCTTGTCCATCATCACCCTCATTATTTGTGGGAGGAATCTTTCCTGGGCTAAGCAATTCAATTCATTTAAACATTTTAAAGCCTACTATTTGCACTCATATTTCATTAGATTTCTCTCTGGAGATGGATAGTATTTTTCTTCATGGAAACACCATTTGGAGTTGTCAAGGATCATTGTATTGATCAGAGTAGCTAAATCTTTCACAATGTTGTAGTTATTATGTATAATGTTTTTCCAGTTTTGCTCACTTTACCTTTCATCAGTTCATATAAATCCTCCCAGGTTTTTCTAAATACATGCTACTCATTGTTTTATAGAAGAACAGTATTCTATTTTCTTTTTCTTTTTATCCTTTTTTTTAATTAAAGCTTTTTTATTTTCAAAACATATACACGCACAATTTTTCAACATTGACCCTTGCTAAATGCTGTGGTCCAATTACCCCCCTTCCTTTCACCCCCTTTCCCAAAAGGGAAGTAATCCAATATATATATTAAACATGTAAAAATATGTCAAATCCAATATATGCATACATATCTATACAACTATCTTGCTGCACATATCAAAAAGAAAAAAGAAAAGAAATAAAAGAAAGAAAAGAAAATGTAAGCAAACAACAAAAAGTTAAAATGCTATGTTGAGATCCACACTCAGTCCCCATAATCCTCTCTCTGGGTGCAGATAGCTCTCTTCATCACAAGATCATTGAAACTGGCCTGAATCATCTCATTGTTTAAAAGAGTCGGGTACATCAGAACTGATCATTGTATAATCTTGTGAACAACAGTATTCTGTCACAATCATATACTTCAATCATTTCCTCATCTAATGAGCATCCCCTCAATTTCTAAATTCTTTGTTATCACAAAGGAACTGCTATAAATATCTTTGAACATATAGATCCTTTTTCCTTTTCTTTGACCTTTTTACAATACAAATCTACCCAGTAGGGTTATTTCTGGGTCAAATCATTGCTTGGTACCTCTTTGAACATACTTATATTTTGTTCTTTAAAATGGTTGAACCAGTTCAAAACTCCACCAACTATATATTTGTTGTTGTTTTTGTTTTTGTTGTTGTTCAGTCATTTTCAGTCCTGTCTGATTCTTTGCGACTCCATTTGGGATTTTCTTGGCAAAGATAGTGGGGTATTTTCTTCTCCAGCTCATTTTACAGATGAAGAAACTTAGGTAAATAGGGTTAAATAACTTTCCTAAAGTCACACAGCTAGTATTTTATGCCTGATTTGAACTGAGGAAGATGAGTCTTTCTCACTCCAGGCCTAGTATTCTACCCATTTGCCATCTAGTTGCCCTACTACTAACTGTAGTTCATTAGGGTCCTTATTTTTTCACATTCCCTCCAACATTTATCATATTAATCAGTTTGGTAGATGTAAAGTGGTATCTCAAAATTTTTATTTCCCTAATCAATAGTGATTTAAAGCCTTTTTTTATATGACTATTGATAGCTTTGATTTCTTCTTCTGAAAACTTTTCTGTATATATCCTTTAATCACTTATCAGCTTGGGAAGAAACATGACATCTCTCTCCTTTCATCACAGCTCACCTACAGTATGGTATTCAGTTTTGGTCTCTACAATTTAAGAAAGACATTAATAAACTGGAACATGTTCAAAAGAGGGTAAGGAGTATAATGAAGGGCCTTCAATCTTATGACATTAGGCTAAAGAAACTGGATATATTTAGCTTGGAGAAGAGAACACTCAGAGGAGTATGGGGTAGGAGAAAAGATATGATAATTGTATTCAAGCATTTGATGATTATCATGTGGAAAAGGGATTATCAGACTTGTTCTCTTAGACCCCAAGAACAATAGGTAGAAGTTAAAAACAAATCCATTTAACATTAATATTGGGGAAAGACTTCCTAAGAATTAAAGCCATCCAAAAGTAAACTGGCCTACCTCTAAGAGTGAAAGCCTCCCCTTCCTGATGCTGTTCAGCAGAGTTTAGATGATCAATAACTGAGAACATTATAATAGGTATTCTTTGTTACGTATCAATTGAAGTAGCTGGTAGGTGAGGTCTCTTCCAATTCTCAAATCATGTGAAGTAACTGCCAGTTAGACATTTAGACAAGGTGCAACTTATTTTCTGTACTTAATATTTTTTTGACAGTTATAAAAACACTTTGCAGAATTACAGAATCTAAGAGTTGAAGGAAACCTCAAAGCTTAAACTGGACTTATTCCTAATGTTAAAGAGGGGAGGGGAAATGTGGGAATTACCAGATCATTCAAGATTTATTTAAAAAGGAGCTTCAGGGAAGTTAGATGGTGCAGAGAATAAAGCCTTTAGTTCTTGAGTTAGGAGGACTTGAATTAAAATCTGGCCTCAGATACTCAACACTTCCTAGCTGTGTGACTCTGGGCAAGTCACTTAACCCCAAATGACTTGCAAAAAACAAACAAAAAAACAAAAAAGGAAATTCAAAGCATAGTACAGATACTAGGTGACAAGATACAACCGAACTTAAAGCTTCTTTCCCTATGTTTGACATTCCTTTCCTTCTCTTCCCTTCCCTACCCAACATAATTTAATAAATTCTTAAGGCCTTGTTTCTACACTATGCTGTATATATAAAGTATGGATCAATTCTCTGCTGCTTGTGCTAATTTTGGCCTAACAATTAACACCAAGAAAACATAGGTTCTCCAAGAAAACAGCCAACACCATGTCTTCCATATGTGGAACCATCAGTTACAGTAAATGGTAAAGTTGTGAATGCTGTGGATAAGCTCTCTTACCTTTGGCAGTGTACTTTCCAGGGATGTCCACACTGATAGTGAAATTGACACACACATTTCCGGAGCTCCGTTGGTGTTTGGAAGGCTCCCAGAGAAAGTGATAGGAGAGATATTTGACTACCAGACTGAAAATCTACAGAGATGTTGTGCTGACTTCATTGCTGGATGCCTGTGAAACCTGGACAGTATACCAGCGCTGTGCCAGGAAACTGAATCACTTCCATTTAAATTGTCTTAGGAAGATTTTGAAGATCATCTGATAGGATAAGTCACTGAGATACTTTCTTGAACTAAACTGCCAAGTATTCCAACTCTACAGCACAACTCTGTTAGGCTGTCCACATTGTTCTGATGCAAAATGTATGCTTGCAAAAAAAATTTATTTTATGGAGAACTCACAAGCACTCACAAGGTGATCAAAAAAAAAAAAAAAAAAAGTAGTACAAGGTCACACTCTTCAAAGTATCTCTTAAGAACTTTACAATCAAGTACATGACATGGGAGACATTGGCACAGAAGTACCCAGAAGAAGCTGTGCTCTATGAACAAAGCAGAACTGACAAAATGTGAGAAGCACAAAGTTACAGAATCCATCCCAAATGTTCATATGCACTATTAGTGTATGACCTGTGGCAGAGCCTTCTAAGTTCCTATTGGTCTGATCAGCCAGTTGGACACACTGTAACTCAACACTGACATAGTGATATCGTTTTGGTTCTCTTCAAGAATGAAGGACAATCACCACCCATGCTGTATTTTACAAAGGCGTTACTTACTAAACATGGAAAGATAGCAACATACTGGAGAGCTGGCCTCAGTCTGGAATGCTTGGGTTCAAGACTTGTCTCTAACACTAGTTGGCTACATTCATCTGAACAAAAGTCTAACTCAGAGCCCTGGGCAACAATGTAAGACTCTTAAATTGTATAAAATGTAATGAAGGAAGTTCCTCACCTATAGCACTCCAATCACAGATAATGATGATGAAAAATAAAAATAATAATAAATTAGTACCTGAAGTCTAGCAAAGTGTTCCAATGATACAGAAGTGGATAGTGACTCTTTTCATAGCATGCTCGTTCAGGAGTATAACTGTACTTACAGTTAAGACTGATTCAAATCCTAATTTTAATCTAGGCTAGAAGTCTCTGAGGTTCTACCCACAATTGCTTCACAAAATAAAGCCATTTAGTTTTCTATTTGTTATAGAACTAACAGGACCAAAAGAAAAATATTATGAAGGAAGGGATGAAGGAAGAAAAGGGACAGAGGGGGAGAGGTAGAAGGAAAAAGGGAGAGAAAGAAAGAAAGAAGGGAAGGAAGGGGGGAAAGGAGGGGATGAGAGAGAGAATGAGAATGAACTTTGGCTCAGCAGTGAAAAAATTTGAAACTCTTAAGTAAATTACATATCAGACAATATGTTTTTGAAGCGTGGCTCTGACCATCTTTGTCCTCTAAAGATATTAAGTGACTAAAAAGTTTAGGGTTTTCATTTTTCTTTTTGCAAGTTGAGTAAAAGAATACAAAATGGCACTGAAATTACATTTCTTTATAATGGCATTTGGCTTTTCATCACTGATCCATTAAAATAATTATTTCCAGAGACCAAATATTTTTAAGAATGAAATAGAATTCTTATTAAAGGAAAAACTGCCCCCAAAGTCTTTAGATATCAAATCTGGCAAGGAGTGAGAGAAGAGAGTAAGTGATAAATAAAATCAAGTCAAGCAACCAGTTCAGTCTTAGAAACAAAAAATATTTTCTTAATTTCTGTATACAATAAGATTTGATAAAAATAACAAAGTCTTTTGTTTAAATGTTATTGATAATACATTTACCAATGATTTATAATCCAATTACAAAGTATAATAAAAGCAAAAGTAATAAACAATAAACTAATAAAGACCTTAACTCTTTGAATGACACTTAATCTTGTTCTAAGATTATGGAAATCAATTAATCAGAATTTTTTTATCAGTAGCTTATTTAATTTGCTATTTCATGTTGTCTAAGACAGGAAACAAGAAAAAAATATAGTACCACTTCAAGAAACAGTGATTTCACCAGTATGAGGACTCTCATTCTCCCTAACATTTCCCAACTTCTAAGAAATGGCATCATCTTGTAATATATCTGAAAAAGAGACTATCAGAACCTCCATAGACAAGTCCTTGGATGATAAGGAAAGGTTGAGTATGTAATTAGGCCCATATATGAAAAACTAAATAGTCTTTGTTCTTATCAAGAAGCTTCTATGTTATCTGGAGGAAAAACAAAAAACAAAAAAACATGGCATGGAGGGGTAAAGTATATAGTAATTCTGGGAAGGCAAGGTAAGAGAAACAGAGGATCAGAAAAGGTCACAAATAGAAGATATTATTTAAACTGAGCTTTTAAGGAAGCTAGTTATTCTGAAAGGCAGAGTTGAGAAAAGAGGGCATTCCAGGAAACAGGGACAGTCTGTTCAAAGGGGGATGCACTGTCATATATGTGGAATAAATAGCAAAAAATTTTTGATTAGATTAAAAATTACATGAAGAAAAATGAAGTCTAATAAGCTTGCAGAAGTAGGCTGGAAACAGATTGTGAGGGCCATTATATAGTAAATAAAGGATTTTGAATATGACTCTACAGGCAACAAAGTACCATAAGAGTTTACTGAACAGGATAATGATGTGCTTAGATATGTCACAGAAATATGGATTTGGCAGCTATTCAGAGGATGGTCTAGAGAGAGGAGAAATTGGAGGCAGAGAGACCAATTAGGACTATTTCACTAATTCTAGTGAGAAGTGATAAAGACTTCAGCAAATTTAGGGGACGAGTGTTTCTTAATGATACAGCTATTACTACTATATTGAGGTGGTAGATGTGGAATAAAGATATTGAAATTGACAAAATTTGGCAGATGAATGGAATGATATACAACAGCAACGGAAGAATTGAGAATAAAACAGACTGTAAAATTGGGTCCCTGGGAGAATAATGAGGAAGAAGGACAAATAGGAGTGTGGCTAGGGGAAAGGAAAGATTATGCATTCTGCTCGGACCAAGTTGAGTGTGATATGCTTTGGGAGATACTCAAATGGAATTGTCCAGTAGGTAGATGGTGATGCAAGGTTAGATTTCGAGAGAGAGGCCAAGATAAGGTAATCTCAGAATGGTATGGAGGGTAGAGAATGAAACTCAAAAGTCAGAAAGATTCAGGTTGAAATCCTGCTTCTGACATTTTCAAATTCTATGGTAAGCCTGGGATTCTCATGTGAAAACTGACGATAAGATTTTGTAGTGTATGAAAACATGTATGTGAAACACTTTATAAATTAGCAAAAGTATACAAAAGTGATGGTAAGGATAGGAATGCCAATACTGATGAGACCACAGATCCATTAAGATGAATATCCACTGATGAACACATTTACCCCAAATCTTAACTTTTACAAACCAATTCATTCTTTCAAATGAATCATTTTGTCATCTTTCTAAGGATCCTTGCAACATACAACTAGCATAAGTCCCCCTTCTTTCAAGCTCTTTTTTTATATGTTGTCTTCCTCTTTAAAATGCAAGCTTCTTGGCACAAACTGCACTGGGTATCCCCAGTATTTAGACCACCACAAATGCTTAATTTAACACACTGTATAACTTTAACAAGTTATCTTTAATAACTGATTTATATATCCTTATCTAGAGATATTTACATTTATAGCTAAGAAATTAACCAAAATAGGTTAGTTACAACTTTTTTTAAACTTTACAAGTTCTTTTAAACTTTCAAACTGAAAGTGTGTTTCCTTTTATGTATAATAGAACTTGGAAGCTTTGAGAAAAATAAACTCTTCTTTTTTCTTCAGGGACTAGGATACAAATCTAATAGCTGGGAGATGTTTCATACAATTGAATCACAGATCATAGATTTAAGGATGGAAAAGACTTTCTAATTAATCTAATCCAGCTTCCTAATTTTACAGATGATAAAATTAAGGCCCAGACAAGTTAAGTGATTTGCTCAAAGTAATATAAGCAGGCAAACCTTGGATTTAAATTCTGATCTTCTGGAAACAGATCCAAAACTTAATTTCTGGTATTTATCTGTAATTTAATCTGCACAATACGAAATCTTTAGATAGATTTGGTTTTTTACATGTCTCATTACTGACTTAATTAATAAATATTTGCTAGCTTTGATGATGATGAAAATTTCAAAACTAAGAAATATATAAGTAGTAATATTTTAGTCTTTTCTTTAGATTTCCAATAGGTTGCAAATATTTAAAAACATATAGATACAACATATAAAGTGATCTTGATTTCCATTTACCTATCTTTACAATAAAAACAGTCTATATTTATAGACCACTTTGAGTATACAAAGCACTTTGTGTTATTTCATTTGATCCTCATAATTGTCCTGTGTGATAGGTGTTACTATTAATTCCACTTTACAGATGAAGAAATTGAGGAGAAAGAATCATAAAACAATTTATTCAGGGTAATAAAGGTAATAAATATCTACGGCAAGAATTCTACCCAGTTCTTTGTTACTCGGAATCTAACATTTAATCCTCTGCAATTTATGCAAGTGAATCTCACCTAACATAAAATAGCCAGTTAAAAGTAGTGTGTGTCTATTAGCACTTATTTATCTAATTATAACCTAAAAGGACAATTATGAATAAGGTTTAATAAGTTAAATTTAAACTGTTTAAAAAAGCATCTTCATCAACAACAGAAAAGTGTAATTTAATGATGAGATCTGGGTTTTCTCAGCAAACAAAAGCATGAATGACTTTCACAATCAAGTATTTGCCTACGGGTTAGCAGAGGCTTGCGTGTTCAATTCCTGCTATTCTCTCTGGAGCAGGTGGTTTCAGTTACACATTTCAACTAAACATGATTCATAAAATCTACACATTCCAACACAAGATTCTTCTGCTCTCCTCAGCACTAGGGAAAAAAATTAACAGGCTGACCCACAAATAAGGACAGGACAGTCATTCATGAACTCACTGGGCAAATATTTATTAGGAACAAGGCTCCCACTTGAGTATTATAGACAATACAAAGACATGTATACCACAATCTCTTCTTCAAATATTGTTAAGTGAGGCAAATGTACTTGGGGAATACAAATGTATGCCCTTGTCCTCTAAGTTCTTCAACTTAACCCTTAAGTCTTCCCTAACTATCTCCAGTCACTGAGTCAGTAGACATTCATTAAGCTCCAACTATGTTCCAGGCACTGTGCCAAATGCTGCAGATAAAAAAAGAAAGACAAAAGACAAAAAACCCCTTGCTATAAAGGGGTTCATAGGTTAATAGGAGAGAAAATGTGAAAACGACTACGTACATATAAATTATATGCAGGATAAACTGGAGATAATTAGGAGGAGGAAATAGTAGAATTAAGAGGGATTGGGAAAGACTTCCTCTAGAATATGAAACTTTGCAGGTACCTGAAAAAAGCTAAAGAAGCTATGAAGATGAGGAAGTAGAGTTTTCCCGACATGAGGGACTGAAAACAGCCCCAGTTAGGAGCTAAGTACCTAATGAGAGAAACAAGAAGGCAAGGGTTACTTGACTAAAGGGTAAATGGGGGGAGGGGCATAAGAAAACTAGAAGGGAGGTGGTCAGGGGATGGAAATGAAGATTTTTTTGAATGGCAAAACAGATGATTTTATATTTGATCCTGGAGATGTTAGGGAGCTAATGAAGATTATGGAGTAGAGAAGTGACAAAATTAGACCTGCACTGTAGAAAGATCACTTTGACAGCTAAGGATGGATTGGAATGGGTAGATTCTTATGACATGCAGAAGCATGATACTGCAATAGGCCAAATGTGAGGTAATAAGGGCCTGCACATGGGCATGTTTGTAGATAGCTCATGAGAGGAGAGGGAGAGATTGAAAACAAATAATACAGTGGGGATGACAAAAGGGTGGAATAAAATGAGACTCCTTGTATAGGTAGAGGGTTTATGACTTGATAAAAAGTAAGATCAACTCTTCATGTAAGATAGAGGTGAAGGAGGAGATAGTAGTTGAAGGAATATGAGTGATGCGAGATGAGGAATAGGAGAGAAGATCCACAGTTTATGTCATAACCTTTTTTCTACAAAATGAGTCAAGGATTTCAGGTGAGAGGGCTGGAGATTTAGGGAAGTTTGAGAAGGGACAAAAATACCTAGAAGAGCCATTGTGCAGAGTGGGATAGTGAGTTGATGCGTAAAGTGTAGAAGGACTGCCTAACGGCAGTGAGGGCCCAGCTGAAAAGTATGAAATATAAGTTTGTAGTGAATCCAATTTTCTCTACCTTCATTAAACAGTACTTATGTAGAAGCAAAGGTTACCTTTATGGTAAAAGTGATCCAACACAGAGGGTAGAAAGGAAGACTGATAATATGACAAGGTGGCAAAGACTAAAAGAAGAAAAGAGTGAAGAGCTGAACTGGCCCAGCAAGAGATCAAGATGGGGAAAGGAGGAGCCTATAGCCAATGAAGGAGTGATGGGTTTGGCCATGCATATATCTCTCTTACAAAATGGGGAAGAATTGTCTTTTCCTGTTCTAGAAGTGGTGAGGATAAAAGATGACAGACATATTTTAATATCTCCATTTTCTTTTTACACACAGTGCAAATTCCTAAAAACTTCTGTTTTCAAAAATTTGGTATTAGTACTTGGAGATCTTTGAGGATATTTTTAGAAGTTATTATGTATCATTGTAAAGACATATCAATTACTGAAAAGTAGAGCAGGAATAGTCACTTAAATGTTCATTATTTGTCTTCCAAGATTCAGAAACTGACAGCAGTCCAGGCAGTTGCTTATAATTGCTATATTTGATAACAATTATTGACAACGCTTGGAAGAATAGGAAATAAGCAAATCTCATCAAATCTTTCTGCAATCAATTTCATTAGATTTCATAATCAAATAGATCCTAGTTTTTCTAAATTATGTCTAACTTCCACTCATGTTTACCTCTTAGTTAAAGATGTAAATCAAGAGGGTAAGTAACCAATTCTCTAGAAAACCGTAACATATTTGTCTAAATGTGTTCAAAATAGAATCCATTATCTTCCTTTCCCTCATCTTAAACTCATATCTTCTTAAAATTCCTTATTAATTTTGAAAGTACCATCATTAGACCCAATCATCCTGAATCATAATCTTAAATTTATCTTTAAATCCTTACTAGCCTTCAATTCTACTTAGGCAGTTGCTAAATCACATCAACTCTATCCCCCACATCTCTGGCTTCTGTTCTTTGCAATCACTCAACTATCATCTTAGTTCAGGCATATATCATCATCCCTCTCAACTATTTCAAAAACCTCCTGTTTCACTGCTTCCAGGTTTTTCTAATTCTAATATATCCTTCACAGAGTTGTCAAAATCTTATTTAAGTAAAGATCTTATTATGTCATTCTGCTTCCAAATTAACTGTGGATCCTTATTTTAACCTTTAGGATAAAATACAAATTCCTCACTTTGGCATTTATAAGACCTGTAAATCTTGATAGTTCTCCTAATAGGAAGGCAAAAGTATTTCTCAAATATTCACTGGAGATGTTTCACTTCCCAATGATTTCACAACTATCTATATCCAGTTTTAGCCTGAATCAAAATCATTATTTTAAATAAATGTACTTAATTACCATCATAAATAAACTGATGATTACTGAGGTTACAGTATCTATGAATAGGGCATAGAAAAAATATTTTTAAAAGAATATTTAAAAGAATATAAAACCTTAAAAGATTTTAGTATGTAATACCTATATAAACAATTAATAAATACATATATACCTATAACAACCATTCCTCAATAAATAAGTGGTTCAAGAATATGAACGAAAAGTTTTCAAAAGAAGAAATGCAAAGTATTCACAACCATATAAATGGTCCAAACAATTAATAATAAGAGAAATGCAAATCAAAACAATCCTGAAGTTTCACCTTGCCCCCTAAAAACTGGCAAAGACCCTAAAAATAGCAATAATCAATACTGAAGGAGCTTTGGGATCCCAGACATACTAATACATTCCCCCCTTCCCCCCGAGGCTGGGGTTAAGTGACTTGCCCAGGGTCACACAGCTAGGAAGTGTTAAGTGTCTCAGGTCCTCCTGAATTCAAGGCTGGTGCTCTATCCACTGCGCCACCTAGCTGCCCCCATACTAATACATTGTTGATAAAACTGGGAGTTGGTATAAATAGTTTGGAAAGCAATTTGGAATTATGCAAATAAATTTAGTAAAATGTCTAAAACTTTTAAACCAGAGATTCCATTACTGGGTACTGATCTCTTTAGATTCCTTTAAATCCCAATTAAAACTCCATATTCTACAGGAAACTTCCTTAAACTTTCTTAATTTCAGTGCTTTTCCTCTTTTAATTATTTCCTGTTTACACTGTAGATAAATTGCTTCATATATATTTGTTTGTAAGTTTTCTCCTTTATTAGACTGTGAGCTCTTTGGAGTCAGGAACTATCTTTTGCCTCTTTTTGTATTCTTAGTGCTTGGTGCCTGAAACATAACAGGTACTTAAAATGTTTACTGATTTATTGATTGATAGGATTATATTGTAAAGAAGCAATCAATAAATACTCAAAAGTATTTATAGCAATACTTTTATAAAAGCAAAAAACTAAAAAACAAAGTAGATACCCACTGACAAATGAATGTAATGGAATATTACTGTATTGTAAGATATTATGAATGTGATGAACGTAGAGAATCAAGAAAGATCTACATGAAATGATGCAGATTAGAATCTGAAAAACAAACGTGATACTACAACAATATACATGGAATGATTTCCACACACAAAAAAATAAAAAATAAATATAACAAAATTATAAAGATCAAGTATGACTTGCATGAAAAGATACAAAGATACCTCAAATTATACCCTTCATGGAGATTAGAGGTCCACAGATATTTTCTGACTATCCAATTTAGAGATTATTTGTATAGATTTTTTCTTTTTCTTTTTTCTGATTTTCAAAAATGCCACTTGCTACATGGAATGGCCTTCTGGGAAAGATATGGGAAGGGATGCTAGGGAAAGCATGATGATGTAAAATACAAAAGGCATCAATAAAAACAAATAAAAAGAAGAAATGTTCTTTAATTATATTCAGCATCAGAAAAGGAAAATAAAATTACTTCTAACTAAATAGGGAGAAATATTTTAATAATGAATATCCATAAAGATGGAAGTTTTTGAATATTATAAAGCAATTATTTGCAAACAATGTGCTTGAAAACAAGCACAAATAAGAAACAGGAAGGCAGGAGACCAAATAAGGTTAGAAGGAGAATTAGAAAGATTATGTATTCAAATTCACAATCACTGATGAGCTAAACCTTCTGGAATTGGGATGAAATCATCTTGGAGACAATAGCTAGGAATTCTAAAAAGACTCATAGAAAATGTAATGGCTCCTCCCACTTTTCTATGCAAAAGATCATCAAGGATCCAATTTGAAGAGCCTACTTGTACTTTGTCATCAACAAAAATTCTGATATGCATATGCCTGAAAGTGATGCTTAATTTTCATAGTTTCAAAGAATCTAATGATACATATTCACTGTACACTAGCCTACATTCATAAACAGAGACTACACTTATTAACTCTAATGACATATTTATTGAAGAATTGATATCTCACGCAAAGAATAGTCCCACTTGACTCTCCCAGATTTGCTTTGGTAGTAACTTTTATAGCACATACTTTATCCTCTCTGGTGATCTGTTGGAAACATGAAATAAATTCCATGTGCCAAATAACATCTTTCTGTATAGCACAATGGGAAGTGATTAATCTAGAGTAAGATGGACCTGAGTTCAAATTCTAACCGTCACAGTGAAATAAAAATAAGAACAATAGTTAGAAACTTATATAGTGCTTACTGTGTTCCAGGCCCTATTCTAAACAAAACAAAAGATAGTTTATTCCCTTCAAAGAACTTACAATTTATTGGAGGAGACAATTATATACAAACAAGCCGTGTAAGAGGATAAGTTGAAAATAATCAACAGAATTACAGCGCATTAGGAAAAGCTTCTCACAAAAAGCAGGGTTTTAGATGAGACTTGATGGAAGCCAAGGAACCCATAAGACCTTTAAGAAGAAGGGAGAGTCTGAGGCATAATGAATAGTCAGAGAAAATGGCTCCAGTAAGGAGATGACATGTCTTGTGAGAAATATATTAATATATACAGTTTAGGAAGATCAATTGTGATAGCTAAGAAGAAAACAGATTTCTATGAGAAGACACATGAAGCTGGGGGATCAACCAGAAAACTAACTGCAGTAGATCAGGTAGGAGATGATAACATTATGCCTCAGACTGGTGGCAATGTCAGAGGAGAGAAGGAAGTGTTTGTGAGAGATGGACAGGACAGGACTTGATGACACTAATGTCATTGATAAGTTCAAATCATCTGATCCAGATGAACTATATCCTCAGGTCTTGAGACATTGTTCATAATCTCTAAAAACCTGTGAAGGAACAGCAAAGATACCACAAGGAAAGGGAAAAGAAATGGAGGTTTTGATTTTCAAAAAAGAGAAAAGAGTCTGCAAATAAACTTTAAGTCAGCAAGTTTTGACTTAAATTGCTGACAAAATTCTAGATTATCTGATTTAAAAAAAAAAAAAACACAAAAAACTGTTTAGGAGAGCTCCCGTCAGAACACGTGTTACAATCCTGGTCTGCTCCTCCTTGGCTGGGTGCCCTCCCTCTCACTGGGTCTCAGCTCCTTCATCTATAAAAGATGGGAGGAAGAGAACAAGGACGTTAAGATGCTCCCCACTCTGTGTGACCACGTGGTGCAGCAGAGAGCACCTCAGCTTCTGGAGGCAGAGGGGCCTGGCTTTCAGGGCAGCTTACTATCTGTGCACTCCAAGGTAAGTTAATGGACGCTCTGGCTTTCTTTTTCTCCATGAGAAGGGCTGGACTAAATGGCTTCCAAACTCCCTTCCAGCTGCAAATCTAGCAACTATTTCCTTTTTTTTTTTTTTTTTTTTTTTACAGGGTGACTAAACTAGAAAATAAGCGGAATGTTGTAAATATTGTTTATTTAGATTTAGTAAAGATTTTCATAAAGTCTTTCATTTTTCTCTTAGGGAAAATAAAGAATCATAGAATTACAGAATTTGAGAATTCAAGGGCCCCACAGTAGTTTTCTAGTCCAACTCATTACAAAAATAATGTCCACTAGGAAATACCATAAAATTGATTAACAAGTGGAGGAACATCCTACTAAGACAACCCCTTCCACTTTAAGATAGCTCTAATTTTGGAAAATGCAGAGAAGATATGGAGTGGATCATCATGCCACAAGATACATTTAGAAATAATTAAAGTCAGGACCCATGCTTCATTATCAACTTGAAAGAAAAACTCCAGTGGAATGCCCCAGAGATCTGGGCTTTAGTACTTTGGGATATTTAAAATTTTTATCAAGGATATAGATAAAGATTACATAGATGGCATATTTACCAAATCTGTTTATGACAAAAGATGGACAGGCAGAATCTACCCTGACAGGCTAGATCATTGGTTGAATCTATTTAGGTAAGATTTAATAAAGCAAGAAATACAACTACAATAAACTTGATTCTCAGCATTTCGATAAGCCAGGCAATTCCAATAAACTTTGGATGGAAAAACACCATTTATATCCAGAGAGAGAACTATGGAGATTGAATGGGAATCAGCGCATATTATTTTCACCTTTTTTTTCCTCCTTGTTTTTAATTTCTCTCATAATTTTCCCCTTTTATTCTAATTTTTCTCTACCAACATAACTCATGTGGAAATATGTAAAAAATGAACAAAAATCTAAAATATATGACCTAATAAATAAATAAATGATTTTTAAATAGGGCTAGATATAAAGGTTTACAACTGAGTAACAAAAATTAAACTTCTCAAATATACAAGTATAAGAAGGAACAAGGGAAGACAACAGTTTATCTGACAAATATCTGGGAGCTTTAGTGGACTATAAAATCAATATAAGTTAACAGTGTAGTATGGTAACCAAAAATGCTTTAAGATAAACATATATAAAAGATGGCAATAGTAAAGGTTAAGGAGTTGTGGGAAAACAGACACCTGAGCATAGTGCTGTGAATTGGTCCAATCCTTTTGGAAAGAAATTTAGAATGATACAAAGAAAGCAACTAAAATGTCTGGATCCAGAGATTCCACTGCCAGGTATATTGTCCCAAGAAGGTCAATGATAAAAAGGAAAGCCCCATATAATCAAAATATAATCACAAATATTTATAGCAGTCCCTTTTGTAGTATCAAAGGACTGAAAATAAAGTAGATGCCCATCAACTGGAGAATGGCTATACAAGTTGTGATAGATTAACATAATGGAATATTAATGATCTATAAAAAAGATGAGAAGATAAAGATATTATATAAGTACGTGTGTATGTTTGTATACACACACATATACCCCTACTGATATACCCAAATAGCCATGCCCTTAATTTAGACAAAAGGTGATGAGGATCTAAATTAAGGTGATGACTATGTAAGTGAACAATCAATTAATTATCCACAAGGCAGTACTTGTTGGTGCCAAGCACTATTACTAGGGACTGGGGATACAAACAGAAAAATGAAATAATCCATCCTTTGCATGAGCTAACATTGCAATAGGGAAGTACATATATAAGTACAGCCAAAATAATTATAAAGAACATGAATACAAAGAGTCTAAACCCAAGAGAGTTTAGAAGAAAGGGCCTTGGCAGTTGATCAGGAAGGCTTCAAGTGGCTCTTTAGCTGAAGATGATGGAAAAGAGGTAATTTAGAAGACAGAGGTGAGGAGGAATGTCTTGCATGGGGAATGGCTACAGCAAAAATATGGACACAGAAGACAGTGTTATTTGTGAGGAACAGAAATGAGAAGTGTGGCTAGATCACAGAAAGAAAATTGTATGATAAAGCTGTTGTAGAAACAGAAATGACAAAGTTTGGCAACCTGCAGAATAAGTGTATAAGCAAAAAAGTCATGAGCAGAGGATGATTCCAAGGCAGTATAGCTACATAACCATAAGAATAGAGGAATATTTCTCCCATCTTTGCAGAGATCAGGAAAATTACATATAATATAAAGTGGTATGGTTGTTTTTAACACATTACTTAGTTTTCCTAAAATATTTTTTCTCCCTTTTAAAATTTTTTGATAGAGAAGATGGATCTCTGGGAGGGAAAAAGAAGGATATAGATAGATAGATAGATAGATAGATAGATAGATAGATAGATAGATAGATAGATAGATATACACATATATATGTGTGTGTGTGTGTGTGTGTGTATATGTCTGTGTATATATATATGTGTGTGTGTGTGTGTGTGTGTGTGTGTAGATATATGTATATGTATATGTTGAACTGTAGATAATACAAAATCAAAAATATCAATAAAATTTGCCCATTAGTCCTAGATGTTTGGCTTTCAGGAATTAGTAGGTAGTCCCACTCTGCTCTATCCTGGTAAGATCACATCTAATCCAGTAATAAAAATACTAACAAGAACAACAGGAACAGCATTTATAGAGCACTGTAAGGTCTGCCAAGTGCTGTACATATGTTATCTTATTTGATCCTCACAAAAGCCCTGGGAGGTTGGTGCTCCTGTTTTTCTCATTGTAAATAAGAGGAAACAGGTTGGGAGAAGTTCAGTGGTTTGCCAAAGGTCACATAGTAAATATCAAGTGTCTGAGATGGGATTTGAATTCAGAATTCAGCTCCTGGGCTTTTACCCACTGTGCCCCCAGCTTTGTTGAGCTCCAAAGACTAGGAAGGCACTTTGGATAGTGGCTGATGCCATATGAAGATTAGTTTAAGGAAACTAAGGATGTTTAGAATGGAGAAAAGAAGATAAGCCAAATGACACAGTGCATAGAGTGCTAGGCAGGGAATCAAGAAAGCCTGAGTTTGGATTCTGGGTCACTTGCAGTTGCAGAAAAATGAGTACTAGTTCAGTAGATCTCTAAGACACCAACTCAGCAAGAAGTGGTTTTTAACTCTGGAGTTAAGCAAAAAAAAAAAAAAAAAATCATACATTAAAGATACAAAAAGATACAATGAAGCCTCAAAAATTAACTATTTTTAAAATTTACCTATCATACTTAGCAGTGTGATCTGAGGAAATGGAGGGAGTTAATGGAAATAAGACAAGTAGTTAATTGTGGAAATGGAGTAAACCACAACCATCTTGTGACTCATTTCTGGAGTTAGCTCAATTCCCTCTCTTTCCAATCATGGGTCTAGTCTGATTTCTGTCTGGGGAGAAAACTCTATTCAACTGTGGGAATTGGGAGAAAACCTTGTGGCATTGTTTGAACCCAGCCTTAAGTGTCTGGGAAGCTGGATCATCCCTACCTGCTGTTTAGAGACCTTTAACTAAGAGTCTATGTAATGCTGACTAGTTAGATTCAAAGATTTATATCAGAAGTTTTCCCCCAATTGTACATGTCAAGCAATCTATATGTCTTTTTCAAAAAATTGATCCAATATTGAGCAATCATTTACTGTTTCCATGTTTCTTTGATTGCTCATAGACCCTTGTGGAGAGTGGGACATCTCAGGGAATCGCATCTGGGCCCTGTGTGTTGGACAACTGCCAGGCACAGCTTAAGAATTTGCTAAACCCAAACCTTAGTTTTCTCAGTCCAGAGGAAAAGTCCACTTTTCATCCTCCAGAGGCCCTGGGAAAGTCACCTAACTTCCCTGTGTCATTTTCTTCATATGTAAAATGAAGATAATAAAAGGACGACCTACCTCAAAAGAACTGTTGTGAGGATCAAAAATTCTATTTGGAAAGTGCTAATCTAAATGTGCTAAGTAAAAGCTAGTGATCATCATGATGACTTCTGAAGGAAATGAAAGATGTCTTCAAAAATCTGGAGGACAATAAAACAAGGATCATATCTTTTGACAATTTGACAGAATTATTGCAAAGAAATTTCTTTATAAAGAAATCTTAAAGAAGCCCATAAATGTGAATATGATTTTTTTTAATTGCTGAAATTTTTGAATAGGTTCTTAGTACTTCTTAGTTGACAATAATTTACATCACAGAATATTACTCTCTATCAATGAAGCACACTTGAGATTTAAAAAACTTTGAAGACAAACAACAGCATTAGTTCTTATTCCAACAAATGTTCCAATTTCCAAAATATGACTAGTTGGGATTATATTTTCCATCCTTTCAAATCAATGAAAGTAATTAGGTAACTAGCTCCATACTTACTAAAGCCACAAATATCTCTATAGAACATTCCACAAGCTAAATAAAATTTTTAATAGTGAAAAGTTTGTCTTTTAAAATTATACTTTTAGTCCTACATTCTTTGAGAGCAAAGGAAAATTGACTTATGGTCTTAATTTAATTTGATGTCCTGGGCTAAAGAAATAAGTGTAGCTACCCTCATGTTTACTTGTAGATTTAGCTTTGAAGAACAATCTGTTCTCATTGGTGGAGGGGTGGGGTTGCTAGATTTTACTTTCTTACATAATATATTCTTCAATAATATTTTTATGAATTACAAAGCCACACTAAGTTGTTGAATCTTATAGTGTTTAAGAAACTTCACTATTTCAAGGATCCTTGATTTGTGATCATTCTCCTCACCAAAGTAAATTACTCTACAAGTAAGTATGTATCTTTAAGAATTATGGCCAAAAAATTAATCACCTGCAACCAGTATGGTGATGAACACCTCCAAACTCAGCTAGGTTGATTCCCAGATGATAATGACACAGTCTACTGCCAAATCTAAAAACAAAAGCTTTCCAGCTTTGTAAGACTTGGAAGAGACTGCTTGCTCTAAAATCAAATCATTCAAGAGCCTTGGGGTCAAAAGCACCTCACAATTAAACATCTATATTACAATATCACTATATATTAAAAAAAAAATCCAACATATTTGTTATATTCGCCAATTTACAGTATGAGGTAAAATCTCACATTTTGAAATTTCTTCTTCATGTGCCCTACACAGCTTATTAAGGCTACTTTGAAAGACACAACTTCTAAACTTACTTTGCAGCTGCTATAACTTAAAGAAAAATACAAAGCCTCAGGGATAGAAGATACAGAGCTAGCAATCTGAGAATATATAATTGATCTCATTATTAAGCAAAATTGAAGACTACAACTGATACTCTAACAGTCAACTAGATTATATGTTTATAAATCCAGTCTAATAAATGGCCTTTAGATCAATTCCCATTACCTGCCTGTAACAAAGCCTTAAATTTGCCTATTGATCTTGGAATACTAATTTTTGTAAATCAAATATATAATAACATATAAATATGTAAGCAAACAAATAAATAAACAAGGGGTCATTATTCAACAGCAGAGATGCTTAAAGGACAAATCAAACTTGTTGGTCAGTTTTTAGCCTTTAAAAAGCTAATTAGTCTGTTAATCTGAAAACCATGCCTATGGCTAAAAATCCTACTTAAGGATAAATCCTAATCTCTTTTCATACATACTTTCTCATTACCAACAAAACAGCCTTTAATGTCACAAAGTACACAGAATATGCTTTTCCTTATAAGCTCAAAGCTAAGCACCTTGTATCAGTGAAATAATTACTCAGGTTGAGGATTAGTTTAGAAATAGAATGGCATTTTTGTACGTGTACTCACTTGATACAACAGTAAATTACAGATGCTTGTTCATATCTCCACCCTTTCTTACTTTCCTTGCATAGTACAAGTGCAAATCTGACAAACTGCCTCAAATTCAAATGGTTCCACATATTCCGTGGGGGTTACACAAAATTATCATAAATTATGTGTTTTACATGGAATTTAAAATTATTTAGGTCAAGAAATGAGAACCTGTCACTATCTCATATTAAAGACATTTTTGCTAATACAACATGGTATCCGGAAGGGTTCACAGTCTCCTTTTACAGCATGCTTTAGAAAAATAAAAAATATTTAAAGATGATAAAAATTACTTAACCTCCACTCACATTCTTCCTTAAATTAAAAAAACAAACAAACAAACACAAAACTGTTTGACAAGCAGTAACAGGTTAACAGGTTATGTTGCTTATTTGCAAACCAATTAACCACAAATAATAAGGTAAGACCTGCAGAAATTATAGCTGCTTTCTTAGTGTGGCCAGGTAATTCCAGGTATAATACATACCAGGAAATAAAGAGTTCAAAAAACTTTTTTCTTAGTGGGAAAAAAAAAAAAAAAAAAAAAATGGGGGCAGCTAGGTGGCGCAGTGGATAGAGCACCAGCCTTGAATTCAGGAAGACCAGAGTTCAAATGTAATCTCAGACACTTAACACTTCCTAGCTGTGTGACCTTGGACAAGTCACTTAACCCCAGCCTCAGAAAAAAGGGGGGGAAAAAAAAGAAAAAAAAAATGTAAGGAAAAAATTGACATAGTCCTTATAATTCAGTGAAAATGTAAGCTATATAAATATACTAATTTCATATACATACGTAAATTTATGTAATAGTTCCTATAATCAATGCTAAAAGTTGTCACTGAAAATAGACAAATAGCTGGCAATATAGGCGTTTCCTCCACTAAAGCAACAGATGATGAAATGGTAACTTAGTAAAGATGTTTCAGAGAGTGGCCAGAAGTATGAAGAAGTTAAGGGACTTGCCAAGAATCAGAGCAAGTATCAGAGGAGGGATTTCAAAGTCCTTTTTTCAAAATTTTTCTTTGAATCATAAAACTATCTCTCTAAAAAATTATTTTGATTTTAGACTGAAAATTTATGTCATATATTAGATTACTTGCTGTCTAGGGGAGGGGATGGGAGGAAGGGAGGGAGAAAAATTTAGAAGGGTTTTGCAAGAGTAAATGTTGAAAACTATCTTTGTATATACATTGAAAATAAAAAAAAACTATTATTTAAAAAAAAGAAAGAAAATTTATGTCAAATAACAGAACTCAAAACTAGCTGTAATATACAAATTCTTCCCAATTTTAACCAACATATTAGATATGAATTATTATAAATTCTATTATTTATTAATTTAGCATTTGGGGACTGAGGAGGTATTATTGTATAATAGAAAGAACCTTGCACTGGGAGCCAAAAAAACTGGGTTCAAATTCAGATACTACTAACTTTACAAGTTAGTTAGTAAATTAAAAAGTATTAAATAAAAATATTTATTAAAAAGTAATTTATTAAAATTATCTACTACATGCCAGGCACTGTGCTAAGATATTGAAATATAAAAAAAAGTAAAAGATAGTCCTGCCCTTGAGGAGCTCGCAATCTAATGGCGAAGACAACACACAAACATATACATATATATATATGTATATATATATATATGTACATATATATATGTATATATATAAACTATATACAGGATAAATAGAAAATAAACAGAGAGAAGATACTGGAGGTAAAAAGTTGTGAAAAGCTTCCTGTAGAAGGTGGGATTTTAGCTGGGACTTGAAGAAAGCCAGAAGGAAGAGATGAGAAGGTGAGCATTGAAGGCATGGAGGTCAACCTGAGAAAATGTCCAGAGATAAAAAAGAGTATCTGGTCCTAGGAAAAGAAAGAAGGCCAAATGACCCTAGATCAAAGGAGGTTAGGGGTGGGAATATAAGTGGGGATGCTAGACTGTGAAAAACCTTTTTTTCTGTATTTGATCTTGATTGTGATAGGGAAACACTAAGTTAAAAGAGTAGAGTGACTTTTGATTTAGAAAAATCAATGGTGTGGGGCAGCTGGGTGGTACAGTGGATAAAGCACCAACCCTGAAGTCAGGAGGACCCGAGTTCAAATCTGACCTCACACACTTAACACTTCCTGGCTCTGTGATCCTGGGCAAGTCACTTAACCCCAATTGCCTCAGCAAAAAAAAAAGAAAGAAAGAAAAAAAAATCACTGGTGGCTGAACAGAGAAAGAATGGATTGAAGGGAAGGGGAAGAGGTCAACCAGACTCATGACAAGCAAATTAACTAGCAAGCTATTGCAGTAACTCAAATGTGAGAAGATGAAAATATATACGAGGGTAATACATTATTACAGAAGAGAAGGGGATGTATTTGAGAGATGTTACAAAGGTAAAATCTTCAGGCTTTGGCAAGAGTCTGAATATATAAGGAGTGAGAGATATTAAGGAGTCAAGGAAGATCCTCACAATCCTGAAAGTTGTGAGCTTTCAGGACTGGGAAGTTAATGGTGCCCTCAACAGTAGTAAGGAAGTTTGGAAGGGAGAAGCATTTAGGTAAAAGATAATAATTTCAGTTTGATATATGTTACTAAATAGTAATTGACTAATCTTAGCAAATTAGAACATTGAGCCAAATTTATTGAGATGAAATTTAACAAGGATAATGAATATTCTTAAACTTACTTAAAACAAATTAGCTTCACAAATACAAGGTGGGAAGATGCGGATATTTGGAAGCAGGTCCTATGGAAAAGATGTGGGATTTTTAGTGGACTACAAGATCAGTATGAGTTAAAAGTGATGTGGCAAGTAAAAATAAATGTAACCTTGACTATTCAGAACAGTACAGCTTCCTCCGGAATAAAGAAGAGATTATCACATCTTCTTTTACTTTGGTCAGATTATAATTGGAATATTAGCTTTAGTTATACGTGTAAAAATCTTAGAAGGACCCTGGTAAGTGAAGAATACCTAGCAAAGAATGCCTAAGATGGCAAACGGCCTCAACACCATAACTTATAAAGATAGGTGGAAGACCTGAAGAACTTTAGTCTGGAGATAAGCAGACTTGGGGGAGGAGAGGGGAGACTGTGGTGTTCTAAACTGAATTTGGAGGATGTGGACTGGAATCCCAGCTCTGCTACTTTCTGCACATGAGATCTCAGAGATATCAGTAAACCTTTCTGAATTTTAACTTCCTAGCTAAGAATCTAGGGACTTGGAGCAGATGAACTCTGAGGTCACATTCAGCCCTTATCTATGATCCTATGACATGAAAACTCCCTATTGTAACTAAAGGGCTCTCAAATAGAAGACATAATAAATGTTCTCTGTTTTGCCTAAGAAGGAAAAACTGGCAAAAAGAGATGGAAGTTGAAAACTGAAACAATGCAAATAAACAAACTTCCTAAAAGAGTTATCTAAAAGTGAAATGGATTACCTACAAATCCATACCAATTAAAAGGTCTTTAAGTCAACAAGAATAAATAATCACTGTTTGCAAATGTTGTAGAAGGCATTCTAGGTCAGGCACAGATCAGATTAAATAATGTTTAAGGTTCCTTCAAACTATGACATTCTGTGATTCAATGTAATGAAAATTTAGCAGCATTGAGAATCCACCATAATACTTCTATTAAGACTTCAAAAGATTTCCAATTCCAGATTAAATTTAAATTCACAGAAAAAAAAAAAAAAAAAAAAAAGAACTTTTCCTCAACATTTTTCTCACTCAAGAACTAGGTGCCTAGTGATGATATTAGTGATTCTCATATCAACACATGCACCACTAGAGGCCACCATACTTCATTAAACATGTTGCTAAGTTTTTAATATTAAAAAAAGTATTCATTTACAGGAGGTAAAAGCAGGAAAAAACTTTATTCTTAAATGGTTCAAATCTCATAAAAGTCTTTAAAATACAGTGCTATTATCCAAGGCAAACAATGATTTGAATATATTACATTCATGTAATAACTATGATGTCCTAATTCAATGATTAGATTGAATATCACACTAATTAAAGATTTTACAGGGAATCAATATAGAATACCCTTGTGAGTATACTATACAACCTAAAAACATTACGAAACCTTAATTGCCCCTTAATTAGCAACAGAAAAACCTATCTTCCACAACCAGCACATTTTCAGAAAATAGCTTCCATGTATAAACAAACAAGTTATATCTTTGAATTGTAGACTACTAAATCATATTTATCTTAATCTAGAAACAAATGTAGTTAACATGCTAGAAAAAATTTATGAAATCACAACTATTTTAATCTTTTAAATTATGAAAAAATATTTCTGGGAGAAAGGTTTGGGATTTCTTATTTTTCAAAGTATTTATTATTATTATTGTAAAGAATTATGGTGAGTAGGAAATAGATTTATATTTATATTTATAAAAAGGGCAACTATTCTCAAATTCAAACCTATAAGAATTCTCAAAATTTTACTTTAAGAAGGAAAAGGAAGAATCAGAAAAGACAGAAAATGTTTAATCACAAACCAAGATATAATTAGAATCCTCCCAATTTCCCACTGGTAGAGCCAAGCTGTAATGTATTGTGGTAGGAGGACTATGTCAGAAAACCTAAGTTCATGAATTTTTGCTGTCATTTGTTATAATTTCTTGGATAAGTCATTCAAATGTTCTGCCTGTATTTTCTCTTTATGCTCATGAGAAGCATAAATGTATATCTCTACATATAATGAGTGTCTCTACAACTTACCTCAATGATTATGAAGATCAAATGAGACACTGTATTTAAAAACTCTGTAAATCATAGAGTATTACATAAGTGTATGTTATTATAATATATATGTTATTATTATTATTGGTTTTCCTAGTATTGTATGCAAATATCTCATGTTACAGACAAAGAGAGCCCAAGGTGTTGACATCTCCACCTAATTATTTCAAGACCACATCATTCCCCTATGCAAAAGCCTACTGGCTTTTCACTCTCAATTCTAGGATAAAAAACAAATTCCCCTGTTTAGCAATTTAAGTCTTTCACAACCTAACTCCAACCTATCTAAACCTTTTTCTGATTTAGAATGACAACACATCACTCCTCTTCATGATCCAACAGATGGCCTTCTTATTGTTCCTTAAGTACACCATTTCATCACCTATCTTCAAGACTTTGAACAAGCTGATCCCCTTGCCAATGCACTTCCTCTTCACCACTACCATCTGTCCAAAGCCTTTCCTAAGTCCCCCAACTATTAGTGCTTTCTTTCTCAAACTACCTGGCATTTATTTGTATATATTTATATGTATGCATACTATTTCTTTAATAAAATATGAGTTCCATTATGTTAGCAATCTTTGTATCCCAAATATAATTTAAAAAAAATATGCTAGGTATAAAGTAACGGAGTTATTGACTTAGCTTGTCATCACTTCATGCTGCTGTCTCTAACATCTATAGAAGAGTTGATGTGAATTAATGGAAGGACTTTCCATACTGAAAGTTCCCTATATTAATGAATGCATTCATTAATATGCAGATGCAAAAAGAAAAATATAAGAAAAAAATCCTCAGAATTAAAATGGTAATTCTTTAAACTTCTCTAAACTGTGCTGTTTCACTTCCTTGGGATCAAAGCTTCAGAATTACCTAACTATTACTATATCTTCTAAGTCAACCCCTCATAAATATAATTTCATATGCTGTAGGCAAAACATGCTGTACATACTACACTGTAAGTACATATTGTAGGTAAAACAATTTATTAGCATAAATTTGTGATCAAGTTAGCAAACTTCTGATATCTGCCTATAGAAGCAATATAGCTGTACTACTGATGTGAACAAAATATATATTACTGTCATTATCCACATATGTGTTATCTTTTTTCTAGACAAATCAGCTCAAAAAGAGTAAGAGATGTTTGTTATTTATATTTTGGAGTGCTCCTAGCATCTAGCTCAGTTCTTTCTGCCCAGTGGGTACTGGATAAATTATTGCCAAGTTGAATTCTTCAACAATTCTATCAATTTTCCTTTTATTTAAATACAAATAGCCTTGTGATTTTCATAATAATAATGGCTAACATGTAGTACTTTATTGTTTTAAATAACTTTACATAGATTATTCCATTGGTTCTTACAATAAACCTAGTGAATAATGTGTTTTTATTAATTTTATTTTACAGATGAGGAAACTGAGGCTGAGAGAAGTTAGCTTACCCAGAATAAGCAAAAGCACAATAGATGTTTCATAAGAGTTTGGAGATACAAAAAAAGGAAATCCCTATTATCAAGGAGCTCACACTGTGACAGAGTAAACAACATTCAAACAAATGGACATGAAAGATATAAATGGGATAAATTGGAGGTACTCAGAGCAGAGGCATGAGCATTTGAAAGAACTGAGACAGGTTTCTTGCAGTCAAATTTCAGCCCAGTTGAAGGAACCCAAAGAATCTAGACAGCATGGAAACCAGAATAAAGAGCATTCTAATAGGGAGATAGCCAAGGAAAAGGCAAGTCCAGAAAGAGAAGAACTGCCTAGTTTTACAATGCCAGCAGGGATCTTTGGCAGGACTTAAACTTAGGCCTTCCTGACAGCAAATTCAGCACACCGCTAGAAGATATTCACAGTTACATATAGCTATAAAATTTTAATAGGGTATTGACTTTAGAAAAGATAAAATACAGATGTTTTCTTTACACTATGTTTTAGCTATTCTGCAAATATTTTTTAATGAACCATTTAAAATATGTGGATGTAAATTATAAGATTATGAAAATATAAATATTATAAATAACTTATTCCATATCTAAATTTACTCCACTCTGACAGTAGCTAGGAATGCTTATTTTGGCTAATCTTCTAAGTATATGAAAATTGGAAGACCCACAACGACCATATTGTGAAGCAAGAAAAGTGTGATTTCCACAGCTGTTTCTGACCTTAAAGACATTTTTCAGAAAATAACTTTAAATTATCAGAAGTTGTTTTTAATATTTAATGAATATCCAAGTGCAATATATCTATATGATATATATATTCCTGGCCTTCCAAAATGGGTTACATTTTAATAATGGAAGACTTAAACAATTAACAACAATACATACATTATCAGAGAAATGCTAAAAAAAAAAAAAAAAAAAAACTAGGAGCAAATTTTACTTGTCTAACAAATTTATGGATTACTCACTCTGGGCCTGAAACTCTACTAAATGCTAGAGGATAGGTAAAATATAAGATACAAAAATCTGACCTAAGGAAGATGCCAAAATAGAAGAAAAAGTTAAACTATAAAACACTATAGAAGTAAGTTTTCAAATAAATATTATCCTTGATTGGTTGTTGTCTCTCATTCTCAAAGAGACAAAAATACCATCACCATGTTAGAGTCAAGTTAGTGTGTCCGACTATGGTTGATCAGACTAATATAAGCTTGGAATGCTCTGCTACAGGTCGGACACAAATAATTCCTATGAACATTTGGGATAGCTTCTCTAATTTTGGGCATCTTATGTTTCTCTTGGGGTAATTCAATTCTGCTTTGCTCATAGAACACAGTACTTTCTCTGATAAGGGTATACCATGATGGGCAGTGCTGTACCAGTGTCTCCCATGTTATTATAAAGTTGATTATAAAGTTCTTTAAAGAGACCTTGAGAGTGTCCTTGTATATCTTTTTCTGACCACCTTGTGAGCTCTCTCCCTGTGTGAGTTTTCCATAAAATAATTTTTTGGCAAGCACACATTTGGCATTCAAACAATGTGGCCATCACTGTATTCTCTACAGTAGAGTTGGAATGCCTGGCAGTTTAGTTTGAGAAAGGACGTCAGTGTGTGGTATCTCATCCTGCCAGGTGATCTTCAGAATCTCCCTAAGACAATTCAAATGGAAGCAACTCAGTTTCCTGGCATAGCACTGGTATGCTGTCTAGGTTTCACAGGCATCCAGCAATGAGATCAGCACAATGACTCTTTAGACCTATTTATCCTAGTTCAGCAAAGGAAGACATAAATCAAGATTTCAAGAAGTTATGAGTAGTTTGAGACTCAATCCTTCTCTCTTTAAAGACAACAAAGTGACTAAATAGATAGTGTGTGAACCAGAAAGACCTGAGTTCAGACACTTTCTATCTGAGTGACCCTAGGCAAATCACAGTTCTGTCTACCTCAGATTTGTCAAATATAAAATGAGGCTAAAAATTGTGATTCCCTCTCAGAATTGTTTTGAGGATCAAATGAGAGCATATTGTAAAGCACTAAGTACAGATGCCTGGTACAAAGTAAGTGTTTAATAAATGTTTGTTTCTGTCCTTCCTCTTTCATTTTCTATATTCTTTATAATAGGGATCACATCAGCAACCACAGAGTCAATTAATTTCTACATTGATGAGTCCAAGTCAACATAACCAGCTCTAATTTCCTTCCTGCACTTCAATTTGAAATCACCAACTGCCCACTAAATATATGTCTAAATGTTTTAACATCTTAAACTCAACATGTCCAAACCAGCATTCATCTTTCCCCCTAATTTTACTACCATCATCCCTGTCCTGTTGAAGACTCTACTGCCTTCTCAGTTAACTAAATTCATAATGTCTGTGCCAGGCTTAGCCCTTTCCTTTTTAACAACTTCTACTTCTATTCTGTTATCAAATCTCAAAGATTCTTTCACCTATCTCTCCGTTATGAACTCTGGTTTACACTCACATTGACATCACCCTAGTTCAAGTCTTCATGAACCCTCACCTGTGAACTTTTTAAACAAGTTTATTGGTTTCCCTGCTTTCTAGTCTCTTCCCAATCCAATGCATCACCCACACAGTTACCAAAATGTTTATCTTAAGGCAGAAGAAGTCTGACCATGTCAGTCCTTGCCTTTAAGAGAAAATATAAACTGTCCATTCTCCACTTATCTGCCAAAATGATCTTCTTAGAGTGTAGGTCTGATCCACTAAATAAACGGAAATCACTCTCAATGATCAAATATAAGATTCTTTTTAGCATTTAAAGCTCTGGACCCTTCCTAACCTTTCCAATTTTCTTATATTTTACTTCCTGCTGATCCTTCATTGTTTCTTGCACAGAACACTCCATCTCCCAACTCTGTCCCTTTTAAATGTCTCTGTCCCCTATATCTGAATGCTCTCCCTTCTCACTTACACCCACTGACTCTTCCTTCAAACCTCAATTCAAATCCTCCTTTCTATAGGAGGCTTTTCCCAGTCTCTCTTAACAGTAGTGCCTTCCTGCAATAAATTGGGAAAAGATTTTTACAGTTCAAGGTTCTGATAAAGGCCTCATTTCCAAAATACACAGAGAATTGACTTTAATGTATAAGAAATCAAGCCATTCTCCAATTGATAAATGGTCAAAGGATATGAACAGACAATTCTCAGATGATGAAATTGAAACTATTTCTACTCATATGAAAGAGTGTTCCAAATCACTACTGATCAGAGAAATGCAAATTAAGACAACCCTGAGATAGCACTACACACCTGTCAGATTGGCTAAGATGACAAGAAAAGATAATGATGAATGTTGGAGGGGATGCGGGGAAAACTGGAACACTGATGGTGGAATTGTGAACAGATCCAACCATTCTGGAGAACAATTTGGAACTATGCTCAAAAAGTTATCAAACTGTGCATACCTTTTGATCCAGCAGTGTTTCTACTGGGCTTATATTCCCAAAGAGATTTTAAAGAAGAGAAAGGGACCCACATATGCAAAACTGTTTGTGGCAGTCCTTTTCGTAGTGGCAAGAAACTGGAAAGTGAATGGATGCCCATCAATTGGAGAATGGTTGAGTAAATTGTGATATATGAATATTATAGAATTTTATTGTTCTGTAAGAAATGACCAGCAGGGTGAATACAGAGGGGTCAGGAGAAACTCATACTAAGTGAACTGAGGAACTGATGCTAACTTAAATGAACAGAACCAGGAGATCATTATACACTTTAACAACAATACTATAGAGGATCAATTCTGATGGAAGTGAGTATTTTCAGCAATGAGAACACCCAATTCAGTTCCAATTGATCAGTGATGAACAGAACCAGCTACACCCAGAGAAAGAATACTGGGAAATGAATGTGGACTGTTTGCTTTTGTTTTTCTTCCCAGGTTATTTTTACCTTTCTAAATCTGATTTTTCTTGTGCAACAAGAGAACTGTATGGATGTGTACACATATATTGTATTTAAGATATACTTTAATGTAACATGCCCTCCTGGCAGTTACAATTACTATTACCAGTCTGCCCTAGGCCCACCAGAGTACCTTTGACCACTGACCTTTGCGGTGTCAACTCTACCCGGCTTGCCTCCTCTGAGGCCTTCAAAGGTCTCTGGCCATGATCTCGTGAATCTATAGTTTAATAACCGGTAGCGTGCTCAAGAACAGCCACAGGTAATCTTAAAAGCCTTTATTATACCTACTCACATAATGCCCTGACTGATGCCCTGACTTGTTAGTTCCCTAGTGAACACCTGGTCTGAAGACCTACGTGTTCACTACCAAACTCCTTACCTCTCAAGGCTGTCCCTCTGCTTGGCTTGACTACCACAGGCTAGGGAGTCAGGTTAAAGAGAGCGACTGCTGTCTGCAGTGGGCTTATAAAGGGCCTGTGAGGTCACACACACAGAGAGCCATCACCCATTAGGAAGTTATCTCAATATGGCCAAGATCCCACCCAGAGGGCAGTCCTATATCCACAGATATTACTTCTGAGCCACTCAATCTCCTGATGCGCTGTGGCGCCACCCATTTAAAGGGCCCTTACAATTCCCTTCTCTTGTTTTGCAGGAACAGCATCCTGATAATTCCCTTCTCTTGTTTTGTGGGAACCGCACATCTCATCAAGCTAAACTTTTAGGCAATAGCTATAGTTCACTTGATCCATGAGATGACAGTGTTATGGCCCAAGGAGGTACAAAGCAGCAGATCAGTAAAAAGAAGTGTGACAAGGAGAAATAGGCTCAACAGTGGCCCAAGTGTTCAACCCATTCATTAAAGTCATACTCAAGATAATAAGCCAAAGAGGTTAGATGCCAATGAAGTAGGATGTCAACACTGAGGTGGGAAGTCAGCAAGGTAAAACATCACAATTCTAGTTAACAATTAAATATCAGTGAGGTAGGCTGTCACAATTCTAGTTACATTTATCACAATTCTAAACCAATTCCAGTTTCTCACAATTCTCTACTGCACTTTTCACAATCCTAGAGCAATTCTAGTTTCACAGGCGCACATAAGCAAAGTCATGTCCAGAAACATTGTCTCAATAACAATGGCAAGTGGGTGTGTTGGTTTTTCACCCACTAATTTAAAAGCATAGTCCTTCAATAGAAAGCATAGGGCAAAGCCTCTCCCCAGGCCACCATATGGCAAGTAGCCACAAGAGGAGCAAGCAGGCCCATTGTCCATTTACAGTCTTTATATTGCATATCACCCAAAACAGTCCATTTCAGCTGCAACACTGGAACTGTGTCTGCTGTCTCTGGTGTCACGGTCAGGAGGGACATTGCTGCCATCAGCATCTTGAGGGCTGCTGACATCTGGTTGGTCCCTCTGGGTTGTTGTCTGGTCCATCTCTTGTATCCCCAGGTTGTCTCTGGTGGGGATGAACTCTGCTGCTGGATCTGCACCTAGGAAGGAATGTACCCGGGGCCCAACTTGGGCCTTTCCACATCGCAGTAGAAAGAAAGTTCTTGATAAAAAGATGAACAAAAGTCAGACAAAAGTCAGTCTGTCACTTAGCTGCACTTTCTACGTATGCCTGAAGTGCATTACTAAGGTAAAATGCAAAGAATTTAAAAATGTAAAACCAAAATAATTTAAAAGTATAAAACTGAAATAGATTAAAAATGTAAAACCAAAATAACTTAAAAATATAAAACCAAAATAACTTAGTAATGTAAAATCAAAATACTTTGAAGATGTAAAATCAAAAGTGTTTAAAAATGTAAAATCAAAATTTAAAAATTGCAAGCAATCACATATATGTATTGCCACATCTTGTACATATCCCAAAATTCCCTTCTCTTGTTTAGAAGAGAAGATCTTGGGGATATAGTCTGTGCAGTAATGACTTTACTAATAGGATTATTAAGAAATGCCAATGGAATGGGCAAAGTCAAATTCAATGCAAAAACACCTAAAGGCAAAATATTTGTAAGCCAATCCATAACTGTCTTAAATGCATGTGAAATTTCTACAGTGGAAAAATGGTTGATCACATGTCTAGCTGCTTCTCCAGATGGCAATGAAGCCATAATGTCCATTGGTCTTAAAACATTAAATTTCAAACCATAAGGGTTTGTCCTAAGGGAGTATAGGAGAGTGAAAGAAAGATAAGCTGTGTAGCCTGCTTCCTCTTTAGTTATTACAATTTGCAAATATAAGATTCTAGCAGCCTGATTATAAATGACTTGAAGGTCCATTCTGAAAATGGACATGCAGGGTATATTTATCTGAGTGCTTTCTCACTCGCTCTCGAAGTTCTTAAAAGGGCTGATACCTTTTCAGTGGCCTGCTACTCATACAGTTAATGAAAAAAGAACACTCGGCTATATCCCTGAATTCTTTTGCCTAAAATCAAAGTTTGAGTTTCTGATACTGAATTGGAGTGTGAATCAATAAATCTGATATTACTTTTCCTCCTGGGTCAAAGATCACACACTGTCTATTTATTTTGGTGATTAAAACAGTGATTTTCCAAACCATTCTAAATATAAACACTGTTTTATAAGTACTCGTAGGGGGCTGGGAAATCAAGCCCACCTGTGGAAGTAGAAAATCCACGAGGTAAGAAAAGAGGAGTTTCAACTCTCCAAAGACGATCCTAGCAGTTTTACAAGTATAAAACTCCACTCTCTCTAACTGCAAGGTTTTATCCCGGTAAGGTTTCTTAGAAATTAATGGAACTGTATTTGACTGATTATAGTCAATACCCCACAATTCCTTTTTGCCTTGGGCCATAAAGCCCACTCCTGTCTTTTGAAATGAAGATACAGGAGTTTTGAATGGATTAATGGGCAGTGCTGATGATATCGCCCTTCCTTTTCCTCCTCCCCCTTCTCCCTTGGCCCAGGAAAGTGGGGCTGAGGGAAGAGGGTCAGGAATTGGAAAATTCCCCAAAGGCTGATTTAGAATACAACCTGAGCTTTGCACATAAGAACTAAACTTCTTCTCAATGGAAGAGTAATCAATAAATTCCTTAAAACAATAATGCACAAGGTAAACCAACAAAAAACGCTAAGAAGAATTTCTCCAACTGAAGTCCATGTGGTTCGTTTATTTCCCTCCTTAGCTTCAGCCACTGGTTTGTGTAGTAACCTAGCTTTTTCTTCTTTCTCTATCTCAACCTGTAGTTTAACCTGCAATTCCAGCAACTCTTTTTTAATTGTTTGTCGTTCTATTTTTAACTCAACTTCTAGTTGTCGCATTTTATACTCTATACTGTCATACATACACATTAGCTCTAGGTTGCTCCCTCTCAGACCTCTTGAATCTATAGTTTAATAACTGGTAGCACGCTCAAGAACAGCCACGGGTAATCTTAAAAGCCTTTATTATACCTATTCACATAATGCCCTGACTTGATGACCTGACTTATTGGTTCCCTAGTGAACACCTGGTCTGAAGACCCACGTGCTCACTACCAAAATCCTTACCTCTCAAGGCTATCCCTCTGCTTGGATAGGCTACCCCAGGCTAGGGAGCCAGGTTAAAGAGAGCCACTGCTGTCTGCAGTGGGCTTATAAAGGACCTGTGAGGTCACACACATAGCCAATCAGCGAGAGAGTCACCCATTAGGAAGGTATCTCAGTATGGCCAGGATTCCACCCAGAGGGCAGTGCTAATATCCACAGAGATTACTTCTGGGCAACTCAATCTCCTGTTGCATTGTGGCGCCACCCATTTAAAGGACCCTTACACTTTAATATGTTTAACATGTATGAGATTGCCTGCCATCTAGAGGAGGGGGTAGAGGGAAGGAAGGGAAAAGTTGGAGCAGAAGTGATTGAAAGGAATAATGCTGAAAAATTACCCATGCATATGTTCTATCAACAAAAAGCTATAATAAAAAAATACAACTGCCTTGTTTCAAAGATTACCATCTCTTTCCTCTGTATATATTTTGTATATACATGTTGTCTCCCCAATTACAATGTGAGCCCCTTGAGGGCAGGGATTATTATTGCCTTTCTTTGTATGCCCAGTGCTTCACACAGTGCCTAGCACAAAGTATGTGCTTATTAATGTTTGGTGATGGTGACATTGACAATCTTCAATTGTTTCCCTTTACAAAGTCTATATTCCATCCAAACTGAACCTAGCTGGGACCCAAGCTCCACAGTGAATGTTCCCCGGTACACTGGCATGACCCATTCTCTTCTACCTGGAATGGACTTCCTGCTTAAAAGCCACCTTGTAGAATCCTTGTCTTCCTTCAAATCTCAAATCAATACCACCACTTCTCTTAAGACTGGCCTGATTTCCCTAGGTGCTAATGTTCATTCTCCTTTCTTCTCAACTATATGATGATTCAAGGCAATTCCAATAGACTTGGGATGAAAAATGCCATCCACATCCAGAGAAAAAACAATAAAAGCTGAATATAGTTCAAAGCATAATATTTTCACCTTTGTTGTTGTTTGTTCATTTTTTTCCTGTTTTTTTTCCCCCTTTTGGTCTGATTTTTCTTGTACAACATGACAAACATGGAAATAAGTTTAAAAGGACTGCACATATTTAACCTACATCAGATTGCTTGCTGTCTTAGGGAGAGGGTAGGTAAGAGAAGGACAGAGAAAATTTTGAAACAGGAAGTCTTACAAAAATGAATGTTGAAAACTATCTTTCCATATATTTGGAAAAAAAATACTATTGAGAAAAAAATGGAAAAAATATTGAACTGCATTGTCACAGGTCCCATTATGTTTACATAATCTATCCCTCTCCTTAGCAGAATACACATGGACTATTTAATCTTTATCCTTATATTTTGAGTGCCTTGAATATAGTAGGCACTTAATAAATGTTAATTAAATTGAATTATAAATTATATTGTTTTTAATAAGGATAAATGTAAAGTCTTACATCTGGATTCCAAAAATTCTCTTTACAAACACAAGGTGGAAATGATATAGTTAAAGAGTAGTTCATCTGGAAAAGACTAGGAGATGGGGATGGGAGGGAGGTGGAGCATGAGTTCATTAAAGATCAAAAATGTAATGTGGAAGCCAAAAAAAAGTTAGTGAACTCTTAGGCTGAATTAAAAGAGACCTAGTCTTTAAGACTAGAGGGGTGAGAGTCTGACTATCCCCTGCCTTGTTCAGAGTAATTTCTGGGTGACATGTTTAAGGAAGGATACTGATAAGCTAGAAAATTATCAGAATCAGATTATAAGGATACTGAAGGCCCCAGGATTTTGTCATCTCAGGAATGCTTCAAAAGAACTAGAATCAGAAATAGAGAAGACTTAGAGGAGACATAATAGCTATCGTCAAAGTTTTTGATAAAGCTAGAATAAAATTTGATTAGCTCAACTTGGCCCATGAGAGCAAAACCAAGAGCAATGAATGAAAATTGAAGAGGAAGATTAAAATTTGGCATAAAGACAAGCACACTAACAAGAATTATCTAAATATAAACTTGCTGCTTCATGAGGTCTGGGAGTTCAGATTACTAGAGGTCTTCAAGGCAAGAAAGACAGACTACTTGTCTGGCATGTTGTAGAAAGGCTCCATAATCAGCTATGTTGTCTCCTCCAAAGTATATGATGACTTTGTGGGTGCAAACCATGATAAATAATGTGGTAATAGAATGGGAGAATACGGAAGTTTGAGATCACAGAAATTAAGTATTGGAAAAGACCTCAATGATCATCTAAATCCAATACATACAGGAAAGAATATGGTTCAATGGAAAGGGTACTTAACCCTATTTGGTGTCAGAAAACTTGAGTCTGCTCTCAAATCTGCCACTTAAGACTTGTGGAGCCCTGACTAATTACCTTAATCCCTCTGGTCTGGTCTCTTTGTGTACCTGGTATATGCTGTTTGTGTACATGTTGCCTCTCCCAGTAGAATAGGGCAGTCATAATAATGAGGTCTAGGAGGACAGGGACTGTTTTTTCTTTATCTTTGGAGCACTAGCACTTAGCATAGTACCTGGAACTTAGTACTTAAGAATATGTCTTTATTGATTGATTTTAAGCTCACTTCCAGCTCCAAATCCGTAACAGTATGAACATATTTACATGCCTTAAACAAAACCTCAATAAGCAATTATCCAATCTCTATTTAATAGCCTCCAACAAATGGACATTTATCATCTCCTAAAACAGCCTTCTCTACTTTAGGGACAGCTCTGTGATGAAATTTCTCTTTATAACAAATCTAAATCCTTATAATTATAATTTCCTTATAATTTCCATCCATAGATTCTACCTCTGATCTTGGGGTCAAACTTAGAACTCATTTCCCCCATGAAGTTTTTCATGATTCCCTTAGCAAGATTCCCTCTTGCTTTGTTTTGTTTTGTTTTGTTCCTTCCTCCAGGATTCCTGGAGCAATTTATCTGGTTTTCTCCTAAGGCATTCCTAAGACACTGCTTTCTGTCACATTTATCAGTATACATACTATATATTCTTACACTCCCAACAAAATTTAAAAGTAAGTTTCCTGAGTGGATGCCCATCAATTGGAGAATGGCTAAATAAATTATGGTATATGAATGCTATGGAATATTATTGTTCTTTAAGAAATGACCAGCAGGATGATTTCAGAAAGGCCTGGAGAGACTTACATGAACTGGTGCTAAGTGAAGTGAGCACACTAGGAGATCATTATACATGGCAACAAGAAGACTATATGACGATTGATTCTGATGGACATGGCTCTCTTTAACAATGATATGATTCAAACTAATTCCACTTGTTCAATGATGAAGAGAGCCATCTACACCCAGAGAGAGAACCGTGGGAACTGAGTGTAGACCACAGCATAGCTTTCTCACTCTTTCTGTTGTTAATTGCTTGCATTTTGTTTTCTTTTTTTTCCTTCATGATTTTTCTTGTACAAAAAGATAACTGTATAAATCTGATTTTTTTCTTCTGCAACAAGATAACTGTATACATATATTGAATCTAATATGTATTTCAACATATTTAACATGTATTGGACTACCTGCCAGCTAGAGGGGGTGGGAGGGAAGGAGGGGAAAATTTGGAACAAAAGTTTTTGCAAAGGTCAGTGTTGGAAAAATTACCCATGCATATGCTTTGTAAATAAAAGCTTTAATAAAAAAAAAATTAAAAGTAAATTTCCTTTAAAGACAGAGCATATATTTTTCAAATCTTTGTATTTTGTAAATGCCTACTGACTTGAAATGGAATAAGGCTAATCTCTCTTTTTACCTCAAATTGCATTAAAAATACATAGTGTGACTGAGAATAGGAGAATTTGATGAGTTGCAGTGACTATGGAGGAAAATTAGGATGTATAATGACTATAACCTTTAAGGCTAATGTCCAGAAGGGTAAACCTATCTGAGATCACATGGATCACAGATTTGATCCAGAATGGCAATACCTATCTTGTAAATATGTTTTTAACTGGGACTGTACAAAGCTTAGCACAGTATCATATGTATATAGGTTCTTTTAAAAAAAAATTTATTAATCATAATGATGAAACATCATAATTTGGTAATTTATCACTAGATCACTATTACAAACAATGGCAATTTTTTTTTTCTCAAGGATCATGTTTGACTCAAAGGATGGTTAAAAGGGAGCATATCCTGGTGAATTGAGAGCTGTTAGGAAGATTTGTGGTCAAGTTCTGCTACTAAAATATAACAACTATATGACTTTCAAGATAAGTCAAGACAAAGGCAATATCTCAGAATACTCTCAAACAACTGTCTGCAAAGCAAGGATGAGTTTACATTGTTAGAAGAAGTTCCTCCCTGGAGGTCTCTCTATAAATGAAATCATAGTTTCAAAAAAACCCATACAAATTAAAAAATCACCTGTTCAAAGAATTTTATATTAATAAGACTGCAAACTATTTTTTACATCACAACAATACTGAAGGAAAATGTCTATAGTAAAGTAATTTTTAAGTCAATAGCTCTACAACTTTTTTCCAATACAAATATTACTTTGAGGGATTAAAACTAGTTACCCCTTACAGCACTACCCAAAATAACAAATAATGAGAAGAAAACCAATGCATTCAACAAGATATCAAAGAAAGGTCTCAAAAATAAATGAATGATTCAGTTTAAAAGAAAAATTATATTCATACCATCATCTATGAGATTTGGCACAGATCAAATGATAGAACATTACAATTGAGGAACCACTGTTGTAAGTCTAATTATATATAGTTCAACTTTAAATATGGAAAACATTTTGAGCAATGCTTAAGAAAATTCATCTGTACTTTATCTGTAGCTTTCCATTGTGAAATAAATATAATCAACCACAGCCAAGACTCAAAGGAATCTGGAGACTAATACATGAGAATCTGATAAAATGAAATGAGTCCATAATGAAAAAGAAAACAAATACTAATGTGTGGGTATATGCATATGTATGTATGTGTACATTTGAGAATGACTTTCAGCTTAAAATTCTACAACACGTCTTTCTCACCTGTAGGCTACCCATAAAACCATACAATAATACAACAAAAAATATCTAATTCAGGCCTTTCATTTTTACAATAAATGACTGCACTGAGGTCAAGGGAAAAGAATGACTTCCAACATCAAACACATAGTAAATGTCAGAGTTGAAGTTTGAACCCAAGTCCTCAGATACTGTGGTCAGTGCTATCCCCTATATAAGGTAGCCCCTGGTACCTTTGGTTTTTCAAAGGTTTTTCCACTAAGGCTACCTAGTATTGGGAGACAACATAGTATACTGAGGAGTAGAGAGACCCAGGAGAGAACCCAAAAACTAAACCAAAAGATTTGGGTCCCAGATCTGACACTGCACTATTATTTACTATTGTAGAAAAGTTCAAGTTACTTAACTTTCATCCCCCTCAGGTAACAACTAAAAGAAGGGTACAACTTAACATTATAATGTCTCAAAAAAGTTTGTAAACGTTATTCATTAAAGAAGTATGAATTATTGTTTCAATCTTCTACAAAAATAGATGCAACAATTCACTCTTTTGCATGTAGCTGTTATATACTACACTAGTAGTTGGAACACTAGTTTCTAAGACAAAGCATCAAAAAGGTAGATTGTAACAATTAGAAATATACCAAAAATTTTAGCTATCTAATGTTATTTTATTTGTAAAAACAATTATTAAAATCTGATAACATCTAACAACTAGTAAATTTATGTAAGAACCAACAATAGATTGGGGTCTCAGAAGTAATTCAAAGAATTTCCTGCCCAAAATTTCATGCTTGACAAAATAAAATACCAAACATGTTCATCTGGGATTTGAAAATGCTAAGTCATGCAATTCATGACTTTTAAAAGAATTTTTTTAAGGATCATCAAAATCTGATTTTCAGTGTTACTTAGTATCCCACATCTTATTGCAACATGATACTCAACAAACATAAAGGGAATTTCCTGCTCTCTACCTCACTGTTCATAGAAGTTGTAAATCATAAATAATGATTTAAGAGAGTCTAAAAATTATTCACAGTTCAATATCTACTTACATAAAAAAGTAAGGACCTGCTCAAAAATTATGCCACAAATTGAGGGAAATCTAGTCTCAATAAAGGAACTTTAAGAAAAAAAAAAAGAAAGAAAGAAAGAAATAATCAAGTACAGTTATACAAAAAAGATCTGGAAAATCCCTGGGAGATCATCTAGTTTAATCTTGCAACCAGTGCAGTAATTCCTTCATCAGATCACAGAATGAGGAACCTCAAAGGTCATCTAGTTCAAGTTCATTTTGCAAATGAGAAAACTCAGACCTAGCAAGGTAAAGAGATTTGTTTAAGGTCTGTAAATAACTGGGATCTGTGATACCCCAAAAGGCAAGTCCTTTCCCAACTTCCATCTAAGCATTTCAGAATATAAGAAATTTACTACTTTGGGGGCACTCCACATTTTTTTGGCAATTCTAATTGTTAGAAATATCTATACTGAACAGATAAGAGGCAGCATGGCTAAGTGGCCATGGCAGGAAACTTGAATAAGGAAGATTTGGCTTCCCAGTTTTGTGACTCAAGGCAAGTTACTTACCCTTTCTAGGGATTAATTTCTTCCACTGTAAATCGGAGGGACTGGACTTGATAACCACTAAGGTTCCTAAATTTGTAATCCTATGAAATCTGTCTCTTTAACTGCCATCCATTAACTAACTAATACAGTTAAATTCAACTCACACTTTTTAATCTTACTCCCATTCACTGAAATAGGAAATAAGAAGCCTAACCTCCTATCCAAATATAATCACAGATTTAGAACTGGAAAAGATGTTAAGAGATGATCTCAGCCAAACTCTTCATCAAGATGAAGAAACCAATCAATCAAAAAGCATTGATTAAACTGTTACTTGTTCCAGATATTGTGGTAGGCCATGGAAACACAAAAGAATGGCAAAAATGGCCCCTCCCTTCAAAGAAATCACATTGTAATGGGGACACAAAGTGAAAATAACTATGTACATACAACACATGCAGAATAGATAGGACACTATTTCAGAAGGTAAAACACTAATAGCTGAGAATGGGAAAGTCCTCTTGCAGAAAATGAGATTTAAGCTGAGACTTAAAGAAAATCAGGAGAATTACAAGATGGAGGCGATAAAGGAGAGCATTTCAGGCAAGAGATACAGCCAGTGCAATCAGAGATGGAATGGTGTGTCCAAAGAATAGGAAGGAAGACAATATAGTTGGAATGTGTGTGGAAGAGTGACACCTAAGAAGATGGGGAAAAAATGATGGACTCTGGTTATAAAAAGCTCTAAATCAAATAGAAGTCTTTATATTAGATCCTGGAGATCATGAAGAGTCACTGGAGTATATAGAATAGAATGACTTTAGTATCTGGGAAAAGGAGGGATTGGAGAAGTGGGAAGCTTGAGGCAAGAAGACCAACTTGAAAGTTATTGTTATAGTGGGAGGGGATAAGGGCATGAACTAGAGAGATAGCTGTGTAAGTGGAGAGGGGATAGGAAATGTTTTCATGGTACAAGATATGACAATAATTTAGACAAGCGGAAAGAGAAGAAGGAATCAAAAATGACCCTGTTATGAAAACATAAGTAACTCAGCTGCAAATCTGACAAGTGTGCCTTTGTGCTTTCATTCAAATCACTGATTAAAAAAAAAAAAATACTGAGCAACACAGGGCAAAGAATAGAACCTTGGCACAGAGGACCTTGACCAAGTTGATACTTTTTCATTAATGACTAACTTTGAGCTAGATCATTCAGATGTTTCCAAATTCCATTCACCATGACCTAACCAGTACAGATATCTTACCATTTATCCTAACTCTGCCTCCCTTTCATTACCTGGAGCAACAATTTTCAGGATCTCCAGACGTCACAACTTTCACATCTAAAACTCTGATATTTGCCCAGGGTCACAGCTATATAAACTTCTAATTGGAAGGGCAAGACAAAGTTCACCTCAACTCTCCTAGCTGGCAATTTAAGCTTCCTCCCATCAGGGACACTGGAATCTAACTGGGCAGAGAATATCACTTATTCTTACATACCTCTATCTCTGACATCCTGAATCTTGCTCAAGGAATAATAATCAAATCAGTCTTACCATTGTTACTGGGGGGAAAAAAAAAAAAAAAAAAAGCATGACAATCTCTGTGATTCTAAGTTTAAGACTGCCTCGATCAAAGCTGCCATCCTTGGTTACTACTACCCTCATTCCTTGTGTCCCTTCATGTCAACCCAATCCAACTCTATCCATCTTATATATTGTCCTTTGTGGGATCTTCAGTCTGTTGTTGTTGTTTTAACACACTAACCTTTGTAACAGACCTCTTTCTCTAACGTTCCTTTAATATCTTTGTAGTCTCATAAACTTGGTTCTCCTCTGAAGATAATGCCTGTGACCACCCTTTCCAATACTAGAGCCTTAAATTCTGCAGCTATAAAATGGGGATCACATTTTAAACTCTATAAGAGTCTTAGGGAAAAAGAGCTTTGCAGGACTTCTGGTGCCAAGATGGCACAAAGAGGAAGAAACCCTCTAAAGCCCTCCAAACAACTGGAAAATCAAGTAGAAGAAGTAAAACACTTGTGAGGAGGAAAGGTTTGGTGGAAAGAGACAGAAGGGGATAAATAAGCAAAAAATAGCATGGAGGAAAACAGTTATCATAACTATAAATGTGAATGGGATGCACTCACCCATAAAGTGGATAGTAGAATAAATTAAAAACCAGAATCCTGCAACATATTGTTAACAAAATCCTTCAGATGAAGGAGAAAATTACCTACAGGATATAAGTGAGGGATTAAAAGAGAATTTATTATGCTTTAGCTGAAGCAAAGAAAACATGGGTAGTAATCATGATCTCAGACAAAGCAAAAGTAAAAATAGAACTAATTAAAAGAGATAAAGAAGGAAACTATATCTTACTGAAAAATACCAAAGACAATGAAATCATATCAATGCTAAACATATGTGCACTAAATGGAATAGCATATAAATTTTTGAAGAAGTTGAATAGAAGAAATTAAGACTGAATAAATTACAGGGAAAATAGATAATAAAACTATACTAGTGGGGTACATCAACTTTCCCCTCTCAGAACAAGATAAATCTAACCAAAAAGGAAATAAGAAAGAAGTTAAGGAGGTGAATAAAATGCTGAAAAAGTTGGATATGATAAATCTCTGAAGAAAACTAAATAGAAATAGAAAAAGAAATGCCTTTTTCTCAGCATTACATGGCATCTACACAAAAACTCTCCCTTACTAGAACATAAAGACCTTACAACCATATGGATAAATCATGATTAATTTGATTTTAAAAAGAAAAGAAAAGAAAAAAAAAAAAAAACAATTACTCATATCAAAAATGAAAAGGATAAAAGATTTTAAGACAAATGTTAGGAGCTATTTTCCCTAATTTTATGCCAATAAACTTGACAATCTAATGAAATGGATGAATATCAGTGAAAATAGAAATTATCCAGATTACGAGAAGAAAAAATAAAATACTTAAATAACTCAAATTTAGAAAAAGTAATTGAACAAGCCATCCCAATGAACTTCCTAAGAAATAATTCCCAGGCCTAAATGTATTAACAAGCAAATTCTACTAAATATTTAAAGAACAATTAATCCCAATACTATATAAACCATTTGGAAAAATAAGCAAGAGTCCTAAAAATTCCTTTTTGACACAAATATGGTGCTGATACCTAAAGCAGAGTCAAAATAGAAAAAAAAAATTTTTTTTAGAAAAGTTTCCCTAATGAAAGCTGATTTAAAAATATTTTAAATTATATACTAGCAAAGAGATTACAGCAATATATCACAAAGATCATACACTATGACCAGCTGGAATTCATACTAAGAATCCAAGGTTAGTTAATCAACCCATCAGCATAAGGGGCTATATTAACAGCAGAACCAATAGAAATTCTATGATTATCTCAACAGATGGAGAAAAAACCTTTGACAAAATATAGCAGCCATTCCTATTAAAAACAAAAAACAAAACAAAACAAAACAAAACAAAACAAAAAAAAAAAAAAAAAAAAAAAAAAAAAAAAAAAAAAAAAAAACCGTGAGGGGATATAAGGAATAATGGAGTTTACCTTACAATGATAAATAATATTTATCTTAAACCATCAGCAAGTTATATGTTATGACTATTTTTCAAATGAAGAAATTAAAGCCATTTCTAATCACATGAAAAAATGCTCTAAATCACTACTGATTAGAGAAATAGAAATTAAAACAACTCTGAGATATCACTACACACCTCTCTGATTAAGATGACAGGAAAAGATAATGATAAATGTTGGAAGGAATGTAGGGAAACTGGGACACTAATACATGGTTGATGGAGTTGTGAACTGATCCAACTATTCTGGAGAGCAATTTGGAATTCTGCCCAAAGGACTATCAAACTACTCTTTGATCTAGCAGTGAGTCTTTACTGGGTCTATTTCCCAAAGGGATCACAAAAACGGGAAAAGAACACACATATGCAAAAATGTTTGTAGCAATCCTTTTCGTAGTGACAAGGAATTGTAAACTGAGTGGATGTGCCCATTAGTTGGGGAATGGCTGATAAATTATGGTATATGTATATACATTATGAAATATTACAGTTCTATCAGAAACAATCAGCAGGATGATTTCAAAGGTCTGGAGAGATTTACATGAAGTGAGTAGAACTGAGAAGAACACTGTACATAACATCAATAAGATTATGTGATGATCAACTCTGATGGACATGGCTCTTTTCAATAATGAGGAAATTCCAGTGGACCTGTGATGGAGAGAGTCACTGACATCCAGATAGAGGAGTATGGGGACTGAATATGGATCACAACATAATATTTTCACTTATTTTGCTGTTGTTTCTGTTTGCATTTTGTTTCTTCTCTTTTTTTTTTTTCCTTTTTGATCTGATTTTTCTTGTGTGGTATGGTAATTTTGGATATATATATATGTACATATATATAAGAATTGCACATATTTAATATATATTGGATTAGTTGCTGTCTAGGGGACTATCTTTGTATGTATTTTGAAAATGAAAAGCCATTATTAAAAAATAAAGTTATTTGAAATGGGGCTAATCTAGAAACCTTTCTAACACAATCAGGAATGAAACAAGGAAGCCCATTATCACCTTTATTATTTAATATTATAGGCAATGAGGAAACAAAACTATCTCTCTTTGCAGGTGATATTGATGTTATGCTTAGAAAATGCTAGAGAATCAACTAAAAAACTACCTTTAGTAAAGTTGCAGATTATAAAATAAACCCACAAAAATCATCAGCATTTCTAGGCATTATCAATAAAGTCCAGCAGCTAGCCTCAGCAATAAGAGTAGAGAAAGAGATTAAAGGAATAAGAGTAGGAAAAGAGGAAATCAAACTGTCACTCTTTGCAGATGATATGATGGCATACTTAGAAAACCCCAGAGATTCTAATAAAAAGTTATTAGAAATAATTCACAACTTTAGCAAAGTTGCTGGATACAAAATAAATCCACATAAATCCTCAGCATTTTTAAACATCACCAACAAAATCCAACAGCAAGAGATACAAAGAGAAATTCCATTCAAAGTAATTGTTGACAGTATAAAATATTTGGGAATCTATCTACCAAAGGAAAATCAGGAATTATATGAGCAAAGTTATGAAACACTTGCCACAAAAATAAAGTCAGATTTAAATAATTGGAAAGACATTCAGTGCTCTTGGATAGGCCGAGCGAATATAATAAAGATGACAATACTCCCCAAACTAATCTATTTATTTAGTGCTATAACAATCAGACTCCCAAGAAACTATTTTAATGACCTAGAAAAAATAACAACAAAATTCATATGGAAGAATAAAAGGTCGAGAATTTCAAGGGAACTAATGAAAAAACAATCAGATGGAGGTCTAGGTGTACCTGATCTAAAGCTATATTATATAGCAGCAGTCACCAGTCGAACAGATTAGGTACAAAGGACAAAAAAGGGTACAACTACAGCAATCTAGTCTTTGACAAACCCAAAGATACCAACATTTGGGATAAAAATTCATTATTTGGAAAAAACTGTTGGGAAAACTGGAAATTAGTATGGCAGAAATTAGATATGGATCCACACTTAACACCATATACCAAGATAAGATCAAAATGGGTCCATAATTTAGGCTTAAAGAGATCATAAATAGATTAGAGGAACAGAGAATAGTCTACCTCTCAGACCTGTGGAGGAGGAAGGAATTTATGACTAGAGAAGAACTAGAGATCGTTATTGATCACAAAATAGAAGATTTTGATTACATCAAACTAAAAAGTTTCTGTACAAACAATACTAACGTAAACAAGATTAGAAGGGAAGTAACAAATTGGGAAAATATTTTTACAATTAAAGGTTCTGATAAAGGTCTCATTTCCAAAATATACATATAGATAGATAGATAGATAGATAGAGAACTGACCCTAATTTATAAGAAATCAAACCATTCTCCAATTGATAAATAGTCAAAGGATATGAACAGACAATTCTCAGATGATGAAATTGAAACTATTTCCACTCATACGAAAGAGTGTTCCAAATCACTACTGATCAGAGAAATAAAAATTAAGACAACTCTGAGATACCACTACACACCTGTTAGATTGGCTAAGATGACAGGAAAAAATCATGATGAATGTTGGAGGGGATGTGGGAAAACGGGGACACTGAGCATTGTTGGTGGAGGTGTGAAAGAATCCAGCCATTCTGGAGAGCAATTTGGAACTATGCTCAAAAAGTTATCAAACTGTGCATACCCTTTGACCCAGCAGTGCTACTACTAGGCTTATATCCCAAAGAAATACTAAAGAGGGGAAAGGGACCTGTATGTGCCAAAATGTTTGTGGCAGCTCTTTTTGTTGTATCTAGAAACTGGAAGATGAATGGATGTCCATCAATTGGAGAATGGTTGGGTAAATTATGGTATATGAAGGTTATGGAATATTATTGCTCTGTAAGAAATGACCAGCAGGAGGAATACAGAGAGGCTTGGAGAGACTTACATCAACTGATACTGAGTGAAATGAACAGAACCAGAAGATCACAGTACACTTCAACAATACTGTATGAGGATATATTCTGATGGAAGTGGATATCTTCAACATAAAGAAGATCCAACTCACTTCCAGCTGATCAATAATGGACAGAAGCAACTACACCCAGAGAAGGAACACTGGGAAGTGAATGTAAATTGTTAGCACTACTGTCTTATACCTTCGGAATCTAATACTTAACGTGCAACAAGAAAATTGGATTTACACACATAAAATGTATCTAGGTTATACTGTAACACATGTAAAATGTATGGGATTGCCTGTCATCTAGAGGAGGGAGTAGAAGGAGGGAGGGGAAAATTTGGAAAAATAAATACAAGGGATAATATTAAAAAAAAATTACTCATACATATATACTGTCAAAAAAATTTTATAATATAAAATTAAAATAAAATAAAATAAAATCCAGCAGCGAAAGATAGAAAGAGAAATTCCATTTTAAATAACCCCAGACAATATAAAATAATTGGGCATCTATCTACCTGCCAAGACAAACCCAGTAATTATATGAACACAACTATAAAACACTTTTCATGCAAGTAAAATCTGAGCAATTAGAAAAATATTATCATGAGTGGATCAAGCCAATATAATAAAAATGACAACTGTATCTAAATTAATCTACTTTTCCACAGTCATACCAATCAAATTATCAAAAATCATTTTATATAGCTATGAAAATATTAATAAAAATTAATCTGGAAGAACAAAAGCTCAAAGATACCAAGAGCATTGATGGAAAAAATGTGAAAGTGATCTAGCCATTCCAGATCTCAAAATGTATTATAAAATAGAAATTATCAAAACAACCTGATCCTACCTAAAAAATACAGTGGTGGAGTGGAATATATTAGGTACAAATTACAATATAGCAAATGATCACAGTAATCTAGTAGATGATAAACCCAAAGATCAAAGCTTATAGAACAAACAAAAACAAATGCAAACAAAAAACCCTCATTATTTGACAAAGACTGCTGGGAAAACTGGAACAGTATGACAGAAGCTAGGTATAGATCAACATTTCACACTATATTATCAAAATGGATACATGATTTGCACATAACTAGTGATACCATAAGCAAATTAAGAAAGCATGGAGGAGTTTCTCAATCAGATTTATGGATAAGGGAAGAATTTAAAACCAAAGAAGATAAAGATAACATTACAAAATATAAAGTAGATCATTTTCATTATATAAAAATTTTTAAGTTTGCAAAAACAATATCAATACAACCAAAATTATGAAGAAAGCAGAAAATTGGAGGAAGAGGAATTTGCAACAAGTATCTTTGCTAAAAGCCTCATTTTCCAAATATATAGAGAACTTAGTCAAATTTATAAAAATACAATTTATTCCCCAATTGATAAATGGTCAAAGAATACCATCAAGCAGTTTTCAGGCAAACAAATCAAAGCTCTCTATAGTCATTGAAAAAACCGCTCTAAATCACTATTGATCAAAGAAAGGCAAATTAAAACAACTCTGAGATACCACCTCACATTTATCAAAATGATTAATATGACAAAAAAGGGAAAATGTTGGATGTTGGAGGGAATGTGAAAAAACTGGGACACTAATGCGCAATTGGAGTTGTAAAAGTTGATCCAACCATTCTGGAGAATAATTTGGAATTATGCCCAAAAGGCTATAACTGTGCAAACCCTTTGATCCAGCAATACCATGTTAGATGTATATTCCAAAGACATAAAAAAAAGAAAAATATTTTGTACAAAAATATTATATAGTAAGCTCTTTTTGTTGTGGCTAAGAACTGGAAATCAAAGGGATGCCCATCAATTGGGAAATGGCTAAATAACTGCAGTACATTGTAGAGATGGAATATTATTATGCTATAAGAAATGACAAGCAAGATGATTTCAGAAAAACCTGCAAAGTCTGACGTGAACTGATGTATAGGGAAGTGAACACAAACAGGAGAACACTATATACAATAGCAATATTGTTCAAACAAGAACTTTGAATGACTTAGAGCATTACATTGCTGAGAATGGCTAAGACAATCCCAAAGGACTAATGGTGAAGCATATATCGGCCTCTAGAGAAAGAACTGATACTGATTAAAAACAGATTGTCTTTTATTCAAGTCTTCTTGTATAAAATATAGTAAAATATGGAAATGCTTTACAAAACTGCACATGTATAACCTATATCTGAGTGCTTCCCATTTCAGGGAAGGGGAAAGGGAGGAAAGGAAGGAGAAAGGAACAGAGTTTGGAACTCAGAACTTTGAATGATAATGTTTAAAAATTAAAAAAAAAGAAAAAAAAGAAAAAGAAAGCTTTGCAAACACTACAGCCCTACAGAAATGTCAACTATTGTGATTTGGTGTCATATTCTACCAAACTCTGAGTTCCACAAGGACAAGAATTCTATTTTATCCAGATTTCATAGCTCTCTTAATGCCTAGCAAAGTATTCTACAAATATAAGAAGACAGTGAATCTTTGATAAACTAGATTACAAAATTTCAAATATTTAAAATTAATGTGTGATATATTCTAATGTAATAGGGATGATGATGATGGAAAGCAGAAGGACCTTTTGGTCTGCTCTGGAACTCGAGTTTCCCATGGAACTCTAGTTTCATGGAACATTGAGTAGCCAGGGTATTCAATATATTCTAGTCAAAGTAGTCCAAGAAAGACCTGCTATTTACCCTCTCTTTCATTATGTCCTCATTATCTCCTCTCCTCCCTCTCCTCATAATACTAAGAACCACTGCTCAATTTAGAAAATGTCTCAGAGCTCAAGACATCTACACTCTAACTAATGGTAAAACATCAATATTTTGCTTATGCTTTAAGACCTGGCCCCAGAAAACATTTGTTCCCATAGTCCAGAAATAGACTATAAGCCATAGAATGACTGTGCAATACTATTATTCTACTGTTCTTTGAATGTTCACCCTAAAATTAACTTAGATTTATTTGTATGACTGTCTGTGGTTTCCTCATATGACTAAAATATACAAAAAATAAAAATAACTTCAAATTGGAAGAGCAGTCATTATATAAGGTTAAGCTTATTTTCATATTTTTATTTTTAAAATCCAACCAAATTAAAAGTTCACCATTTCTTGGTAAAGGACATACTATGGGGGAAAATGGCAAATTAAAAAGTTAAAATTTAGAATATGAAAGACTAAAAATCCCTTCTTTTCAGAATCGTAGAATTTTAAAGTTGTCCATCTAGTCAATCTAGAACTTTTCAAATACTTGGCAGGTATTTTCCATCATTCTCCAAATACTATCCTCACCAAATCTATTGTTCTATTGGCTAACTATTCCTTTTCCTTCAACCACTAATCACATGACATAAATTTGACTTCTGATTGCTTCCCAATGGATCTACTCTATAACTATTTAATGGATCACTCTCCCTCAACAGGAAAAGGAAATGGCCAAAAAAAAAAACACCCATATGCAGTTAGTTGGTTCATGGGTCACCAAGAATCAGATATGACTGATTGACTGGACAACAGTAACATCTCCATTCCCTATATCTAATATGTTGCCAAATCTTGTCACTTCCACCTCCATAACATGTCTTACATACAGCCCTTTATTTTCGCTCATATGAGCCCTGCCTCAGTTAAAGATTCTTATTGCCTCCTATAAAAACTCCCTAATTGCTTTTCCTGCCTCATGTCTCTCACCTCTTATATATGAATATTTTTACTCAGCTAATAGTAATATTCCTAAACCATCTCTGACCTTGTCACTCAACTATGCAAGAAATTCCAGTATATCCTTAATACTACTAAATATAAACTATCTACATCTGTGTCTCTACATCTCTCTCTCTCTCTCTCTCTCTCTCTCTCTCTCTCTCTCTCTCTCTCTCTCTCTCTCTCTCTGTCTCTCTCTCTCTTTCTCTCTCTCTGTCTCTGTCTCTCCCCCCCCCTCTCTCTGTCTGTCTCTCTCTCTGTCTCTGTCTCCCCCCCCCCCTCTCTTTCTCTGAACACCCTTCACAATGAGGTCCTAGCCAGCTTTCTAATTTTATTCTACTTTTTGCCTTCCCCATTCTGTTTCTGACACCCATTCCAGCTCCTGCCTCCATGCCTTAGCCTAGGTTGCCACCCAAGGACAGAGGGATTTCTTCTACCATCTATGCCTTCTTTCAAGGCTTAGCTCTTGCCACTAGACCTAGATGGCTCAGGAGAAGAGTTAGGTGACTCTGCACAGCCTTGCCTCATTGAAATCTAATTCATTTGCACAGCATGGTATTACCTCCCTGATGTCATAGTCCTCTATGAGAATGAAGGACAAACAATAGCCTCTCTCTAAAGCATTTGTTCTCTTTCAACAATTTCTAATGTTTATGATTTGCTACAGGGAAATTCATGGTAAGAACAAAGCAGCAAAAGAAGAATCTCTGAATCAAATTATATGGGTTTTTTAAAGTGCTATTACTAGAAGTAGCCTTCAACAAATGTCTTTTCCATTGCTTTTTCTGATATGCAAATGACACAGGATTCTCAAAGACTTTTCTAGAGTAGTACAAATTTTGACAAGTTATGAAACTGGAAAAGCTACAATAGGAACCAGGAATTGTTCTACTAAAAAAACTCCTGAAGTGTGGAAAGACTTTCCAACAGGAAGGTAAGCAGTAAATACTGAAATGTAGAAATACAATTACTCATGAAGAGCATATACCACATTATGGAGATGTTGCAATCTTTATCTATTGAAAGGACATGCATACCAATGAAACTATATTTTTTGAAGTATTACAATACTATGAAGTTTGTTACAATTAAAGGATCAAATTAATTAAGACTACATGTCATGACAGAGAGTTAGGTTTATGGAAACAAAATGTGATAAAGCAACAACTTACCAATTCAATTCCTTGTGGAAAAGGTGTATCATCCCAATCCTTCTGTGGAAATCTCTGGATTATTTTTCCCATTCCTTCTGCAGACCCTATAAAGAAATGCAAGACAAATTTGCAATTATAATATAAAATACCAACTAGCAAAATGACTTTTAAAAACCCAGTTCAACAAACCACTTATGACTAACTTTTAACAAGCAATTCAGTAAATATTAAGCATGCTTTTATACAACTCACTTATATAGGTTCCTTTGATTATTTACAGAATATAGAAAAAAACATTTAACTCTATAATTAGTTTGTAATTATAGGTAATCCTTGAATTAAGAAAACAGATCTGTACAAATGTCTCAATTTTCAAAAATTGCAAATTAATGACGTTGACATTAATTCTCAACAAAATTCTAAAATCACAAAATAAATACTGGATGCTGGGAAAACAGAAGGGATAACAAGAAGCTAGCATTGTCATTAAAACAACAAAATAAAAACTGCTACATCCAAAACCTCAATGAGAAAATGTGAATTAGTCTAAAAACTGGTCTCAGGCTCCAAAAGCATTCCAGAGAGAACTCAAAAAGTCTTTTAGAAATCAAATAAAAGGGGTAAGAGAGAAAAATGAAAGTGATCCAAGAAAATCCTGAAAAAAAAAATAGTTTGGTAAAGAAAGCACAAAAAATACTGAAGAAAATAACGCCTTAAAAAACAGAATAAGCGTAATGGGAAAAAAGGCACAAAAATCTACTGAAGAGAAGAACTCTTTAAAAAGCAGAATTGACAAGTGGAAAAAGAGGTATAAAAATGCACTGAAGAAAATAACTCTTTAAAAAGCAAAAGTGGTCAAATGAGAAGGGGAAAAGTACAAAAGTTTACTTTAGAAATAATTCCTTAAAAATTAAAATTGGGCAAGTCAAAGCTAATGATTCTGTGATACATCAAGAAGCAATAAAACAAAGTAAAAAGAATGAAAAATAGAAACAAATATGAAATATCTCACTGGAAAAACAACTGATCTCAAAAAAAGTTCAAGAAGAAATAATTTATGAATTACTGAAAAGAGAGCCTAAACATCATATATTTCAAGAAATTATCAAGGAAAACTGCCCTAGTATTCTATATCACAAATGTACTCACAGACACACATAAAGCTCAAAACTGCAAATTATTCATGTCTTTATCCATGTGAGTACTTCCTTCAGCAATGCAGATCATATCCCTTGCATGCTTGTCTTTTGTCAGATTCTTAGATGCAAGTCCTTATGAGATATATTTTAGGGGGCAGCTAGATGGCGTAGTGGAAAGAACACCAGCCTTGAATTCAGGAGGACCTGAGTTCAAATGTGATCTCAGACACTTAACACTTCCTAACTGTGTGACCCTGGGCAAGTCACTTAACCCCAGCCTCAGGGGAGGGGGGGAAAAGAGATATATTTTAGAAGAGTCTACTTTAAAAGGCCAGGAAAAAGAGAAAAAACAGAATTCTTAACAGAAAACCAGGAAGACTTGACACTATTAAGATGCTGTGGAAGGAGACTGAGAAGTCTATCTTATAAGGCAATAACCAATCTGAAATCTAATGGAGGCCCAAGAAGGGGCATACCCATATGTACTTATTCCAGAAACAAAAAAGAGGGGAGGAAGGGGGCACCATAGGAAACAGCTTGATCTAAAAGTGGAAGGTAGCCTAAATAAGAGATCCTTAACTTCAAAGATTAGAGCCAAGAGAAAGGAATAATGAACTGAATGGGAAGTGGTAAGAAGATTGAAAGATACTGTTTAGTGTTTCAAGCCTATACCAATAAAACTAAAAAGCAGGTAATTTACCTCCACTGTATGCATCAACAGGACATATTCCAAATTTCTCTACACTACAAAAAAGTTTGGTTGTGCAAAATAACTTGGTGAGATGGACTACAGTGAAAAGGGTGAAAATTGAAGGTAACTGTGGGAACTACCAGAGAAAAGGCACCATGGCAGTAGGGAAAGCATAGGAACAAGAGATGTGGCTAAGAACTATCTCTTTATCTGTTCTGGAGTGGGACAACAAAAAGAGAACATAAAATGTATCCTACTGGGACAATCATACATTATTTTGTCATATGATTTCACTGGTGTGAAAACTGTCTACACAGACTGAGATCCACAGCTTAGGCAATGAAGGCTTCGAGAAGTCTTCTAAGCTCAGGGAAACACCACAATTTGCACATGGTGATACAGCCAGTAAGAATAAAAGTCAGATTTTAATTCCATATTTTCCTGACTCCAAATCTAGAAATGCCATAATTGTTCTCTCCCTAAGATTATGTGATTCTTTTTACCAATGCTTAATATTAAGATTTCAAATTAATTTTCATACTTTCAACAAATACTACTTGACTAAGAGGAAAGGCAACTCCTATGTGGGTAAATGTTAGGAAGAATCCCAAAAAGATTTAAAAATTTTTAAATGGCAAATGGATATGCAGATAATTAACAAGTAAAACAATATTTATGTTAAGTGAACGGGTCAAAGAATTTTAACAACAGATAAGGACAAGGATGGATCTGTGATTTCATGAAATATAGGGAACTGCTATTGTTTGTCCTTCATTCTCAAAGAGGACAGTGATATCAGGGAGGTGATACCATGACATGCAAGTGAATTGGTTTTCAGTGAGGGAGGGAATTGCAAGGTCACTTGCCTCAGTTTCCCATCCAGAGCCATCTGGATCCAGTGATAAGATATAGATCTACAACTGGAGAAGGCCTGTGATGCAATGGGAGACCTTGGCCTTTTAAAGTTAAATTCTTCTCCTCTACCTTCTCTATAATTTAAGGCCTTAATCAGCAACCTCAACCACTGAAAGAAGTGACTTGCCCAAGATCCCAAAGTATGTGTCAGAAGTAGGACCTTAAACCAAGTCTATCTGGCTTTTAGACTGGCTTTCTATCCACTATACTCTGCTAGTTCTCACAACACAAAAGAATACTCCCTTTAAATAAAAGGGCATAAGAAATCCATCACTTTTTTCTCAGCAATTGCACTGCAGAAATCATTCTTCCCCTTTAAGTACTGTTTACAAAAACATCAGTTCCTAAATCCCGGTCCCTTCATCAACTTTCTTGTGTAAATCTTTGTCCCATTTTGGGTCAAAATGCCATCTCTTTCATGACCTTTAAATTCCAGAAGTGAACTGTTAATGCATTTTACATTCCAAATTAATGAGAAATATGATAAACAGTTTCTCTACTTACAAACCATTGATAACACTGTCTGAGCTATGGTAACTATTTTTCCTTGTTAAATGCTTGTTAAATGCAAGCTTGTGTTTTTACTACTTGTTTTATTAAAAAGCATTTTTTTAAAAACCTTAAACTAACATCTATAGTGCAAATCTATAAAAATTCTCAAACAATAAAGATTTAAAGTAAAAAAATAATTGCAAATTTTAACAATTAAGCAATTTATTCACTGTTTGAAAAGCATTTCCCATAAATCTTTTTTCCTGAATATTTTTATAAGGATGAAATATTCCTGATCAATCAATCAAGTAGTATTTGTTGAACGAATGTTATCCACTATCCTAAATTCTTTAGGGTATACAAAGATGCATAATACCCTAAAATTTATCTATCTCAGCTTAAGTGCAATTATCATGCTAGTTGGAATGCTGATTTTGCTGTAAATTTTGTTTTCACTGAAAAAGGTAAATATAATTTATGCAGTAGTTCTTAAAAAAAAAAAAAAAACAACAACCCTGTAATTTTAGTTATTGCTCTTCTTGATCTCCCTTTTCCTTTCCCCTTTTGGAAACACATTCCATATTTTGGAAAATTCTATCCTAGAGGCAATTAGGGGAGCAAATTAAGCCACTTTAGAGAAGAGATGAAGCTTCTGAGTTGAGAAAAAGTCCCCAGCAAGCAGTTTATGATGCAGGACTAGAATGGATGTTAGGGCTCAATATACAGATCTGGGACTCATCTACTTAAACAGAATCAATTTTATCCATGAGAGGGCAGCTAGATGGTGTTGCAGATAGTGTGCTGGCCCTGAAGTCAGGAGGACCTGAGTTCAAATCCAGCCTCAGACATTTAATATTTCCTAGCTATGTAACCCTGGACAAGTCACTTAATTAACCCCAATTATCTCAAAAAAAATTATATCCATGGGAGTTAAGAATATTTGAGACAGTACAGAGGAGAAAATTACCTTGGGAAACATCTATCTTTAGATATTAAATGTTTTAGGGAGATAGTATGATGATTCAGCAAAAGATAGATTCAGTCAACAAGCATTTATTAAGTGCCTACTATATGCAGAAACTATGCTAAACAGTGAGAAAACAAAGGCATAAAAACAAAAACTAAACAAAACCCAAAAAGTCCAGTCCCTACCCTTAAAAAGCTCATAGAATGAGAAAGAAATCATAAACACAAACAACAAACTTGGGATTGAGGTATTATTATTTCCCCGATTTTACAGTTGAGGAAACTAAGGCAGAGATTTAATGACTAGCCGAGGGTTACATAGCTAGTATGTATTTGGAGCTGGATTTTTAACTCAGGTCTTCCTGATTCCAGGTACAGAGATCTATGCTACTTGAAGAATTATATAAGTATAGGTGATTATGATCAGAGAAAATAATTTCATATTTGAAAATCATGGAGAAAGTATAGTGATGGATAATGATGAAGTTATAAGATTCTAACCATGCCTGTGAGTAGCTAAAGCAGAATAAAAATGTAGGTCATAGAAGTTAATGGAACTGATGAACTGGAAGGTTTGAAAGAATATCAGGCGGTAGGTTGAAATTCTAATGAAGTGATGTAAATATTCATGTGGAGAAGACTAGGAGAGATAAGATATTCTTTTAAAAAGGAGGACTGTATCTGTATCCCACAGATCATTAAAAAAAGGGGAAAAGGCCAACATGTGCAAAAATGTTTGCAGAAGCCCTTTTTGTAGAGGCAAGAAACTGAAAACTGACTGGATGCCCATCAGTTGAGGAATGACTAAGTAAATTATGGTTTATGAATGTAATAGAATATTACAGGCTGATTTCAGAAAACTGTGAAGAGACTTAACATGAACTGATGTTCAGTAAAGTAAGCAGAACCAGGAAAACAATGTACAAAACAACAGCAAGATTTAATCATGACCAACTGTGATGGATTTGGCTCTTTTCAACTAGGCAGTGATTCAATAGATGTGGGATGGAAAATGCCATCCACATCCAGAGAGAGAACTATGGGAACTGAATGTACATCAAAGCATAGTATTTGCACCTTTTTGTTTTTGTTATTGTTGTTTGCTTGTTTTGGTTTTTTTTCTTTCTTATGGGTCTTTTCCTTTTTGATCAGATTTTTCTTGCATAGCATGAGAATATGGTAATATGTTTAGAAGAACTACACATGTTTAAGCCATATCAGATTGCTTCCTATCTTGGGGAAGGGGAGAGAAGGGAGGAAGGGAGAAAAATTTGCAACATAAAGTTTTGCAACTAATTTGTGCATATATTTGAAAAAATAAAATACTATTAAAAAAAGAAAAAGAAGAAAGAAAGAAAGAAAAGGAGAGAAGAATTGGAGGCCAAAAAGTAACTGAAGTAAGGGTCTGGCCTGGCAAATATAGAAGCATGTGGTAAAACTCCAAGGAGAAAAATCTGCTGAGTTATTTTAGCAAAGGGATAATTTAGAATTAGTGAGGTGCAACAAATATGCCTACTTCTTCTTTTGGTACAATATATATAGAGGCACTGAAAAGGACAGTTAGGAAGGAAATATTTTAAAATACAGTGTCTTCCAGCAAGAATCAGATTTCTGAGATCACTGGAAGATGAGAAAAACATGCAATGAAAAAATGTCAGTTGAGGAAGAGTTTGTTAACAGTTGAATGGGAATTCCATATGGTATGATGTGATAGGAGAGCCAAGGTAATTATGGATTATGAAGCAGGAGCTTAAGTGAATAGGAATGAGAATACAGGAAAAAAAGAGTTTCATTTCAGCAGAAAGAAGCTGAATCTTGGGGATAAAAACATCTAGACTCAAGCCTAAGTCTTCAGAGCCCAAATACTAACACTTTTCTGTTATAGTCTCCCTCCAAATTATAAGACAGAAGAAATAAAGTCACTGACATATACGAGAAAATTAGAAAATAGAATTATTTCATGCCACTTCCAGAATAATCATATTGATGACCACTTTTCTCTGCTCAAAAATTCATAGCAGCTTCTTGCTATCTGCTGAATGAAGAACAGATTTTTCTTCAGCTTGACATTCAAGACCTCCAATTCAACTCTATTTTAGCCTTTCAGCCATGTCTCACAATATTTCTCTCCAAAGTCTCAATGGTCCAACTAACCTAGGCAACCCATCACTCCCTGATCTAATCTTGCTCTATTCTGTCCCCAAGCCTTTACAAATGGTCTCCGTGATAATTCTTTTTTTTTTTCTTTTAAGTTATCCATAAAACTTTCCTGATATCTTCAGCTAAAAATGATCTTCTCCCCAATGAATATACCAATCTATACTCTTAATATAACTTACATCACCACTATCTGTGTGCAATAAACAGATTGATGACAATGTCACTATATATATATATATATATAAATATATATAATTCTTGCCAAGCACAGTTCTTCACAAATAGTAGGTTCTAATAAATAGGAATTGAATGTTGAATATTTAGGGAGATAAGCAGCTACAGAAGTATTAGTTAGGTTGTTATGGGATGTCCAAGTTTACTAGAACTACATTATATGAATAATTCAGCATTTTAAAAAATCAGAAAATTCAGAAAATCTTTCTTGGCATTAGACCCAATCACAGAAGTTAACCAAGAATGTATGATAAACTCTTTCCAGAGTAGCTTTCTTTTTAAAAAATGTTTTACACATCTGGCAAACTTAATGCTCACATTTAATACTGCCAAGAAATTACTGAATAATACAAGGAATTTAATTATGCATTTGCTGGCCACCTGCCACATTTTTGAGACTATACCCAAAATAGCAGACTGACATTAAAACCTAAAAACAACCCATTTGGCTTGTAATATAATTTAGAGGTCAGAAAAATAATTAGTTATATAAATACATAGAAGTCTCAATGGGCACTCATATCAAAGGGTGGTACTAATCAGTAGCAACACCTTTCAAGTAATATTATACTCATAAAATCTCAGATTAGTAAGATCCTTGGAAAGCCAACTAGTTTAAACTCTCACCCAAACCACAAATCCTCTATATAACTAATAGGGGCCACACATTCTCTGCTTAAATACTTTACTAATAGGCAACTCACTACCTTAAAAGTAAACCTGATTCCAAAAGACTCATGATGAAAATCCCAAAGGACTCATGATGAAATATCCTAACCACCTCCAGACAGAGAACTGGTGGATTCAGAGTGCAAATTGAAATCTATTTCCAGGAATTTGTTTTGTCTGACTATACAGATTTTAAATGGATTTTATTTTTCTTATCTTTTCAATGGGTTGGGGAAGGGGAAGAAGAAAGGAGAGAATATAGTACTGAGAATACAATTAAATTAAAATTTTAAAATAACATAAGAGGAAAAAAAAAAAAAAAGAAGCCTGTTGTAATTGTTAGAAAATTCTTCCTCTTCTTAATCCGATTCTTCTTGTGCAGCAAGATAACTGTATAACTATGTATAATATATTGGATTTAACATGTATTCTAGCATATTTAACATGTATTGGACTACAGGCCATCTAGGGGAGGAAGTGGAAGAAGGAGGAGAAAATTTGGAACAGAAGGTTTTGCAAGAGACAATGTTGACAAATTACCCATGCATATGTTTTGTAAGTAAAAAGCTTTTAATGAAAAAAGAAAAAGTAGAAAATTCTTCCTTACTTCAGGTTTGCCTTTTCTACACTTTTCACCCATTAATCCTAATTTTATATGTATTTCAAATATTTTTTTAAATGTCATATATGTTCAAGTCATGATTATCTGCCCCTTCGTTATCTGGGATGTCTTCCCATGCCCACATTCTAGATTGTTCAAAGATCTTTTAAATTTAAGTACCACAACTGAGCACAAGACAGAGGAATATAAATAGGAATATGTTCTGGACACAATTTCTATCAATGCAATCTAATACCACAGTAGTATTTTTGGCAATTATATCACATTTTTGACTTACAATAAACTTGCAATCAACTAAAACTTCCAAGTTTTTTTCATGTGAACTGCTGTTAATAAACATTTGTTGAAATAAATTAAACTAGGTTTTGTCTTCCCTACTGCATGATGTATATGTGCTTAATCCATGAGAAGGACTTTACATTTATCCCTATTAAATTTAGTTCAGAAGAACTAGGCAGAGGACACAGCACAAGCCCTAGAGACAGGAATCCCCGAGTTCAAATCTGACCTCAGACACTTGATACTTAATAGCTGTGTGACCCTGGACAAGTCACTTAACCCCAATTGCCTAGCTCCCCCCCCAAAATTTTTTTTAAATTCAGACCATCATAATTAGAACTCTCAGTATCATTTTGAATCCTCCCCCCTTTTTTTTCATCCAATCTATTAGCATAGCTATAGCACCCAGCTTTGTGTTTATAGAAACCAGCTTTGTGTCACCTATGGTTGTTGTTCATTCATTTCTGACTATTTATGACTCCATTTGGGATTTTCTTAGCAAAGATACTACAGTGGTTTGCCATTTCCTTCTCCAACTCATTTTTTAATTGAAGAAAATGAGGCAAACAGGGAGAAGTGGTTTGCCAAGGATGACACAGCTACTAAATGTCTGAGGCCAGTTTTGAACTTAGGAAAATGAGCCTTTCTGACTCCAGGCCTGGCATTTTACCCAATGCACTGCTTAGTCGTCTATAAAAGTTTCCAACAAATATATAAGAATATAAGATTCCTATACAAGATTTAATATGTATAAAACATGTTTAGCAAAAAGGAATTTCAAACATTTTGCTTCCGTTTTTTCTTTCCTTTTTTTTTTTTTTTTTGGAAGATAGGTAATACAAGATTCAGATACTTTATTGATCAATTGAGAACTTTGTAAAATAAGCAACTGTAATGAATATAGACTAGGAGCCCAGTTTAGAGGATAAGAAAAATAAAAACTATTCATTCACTAAAACAAAATGTAGGAAATTGTTTTATAAAAGACTTTCATATTTCATCCATTTAGCAAAATAATGAAAGAAGACTGTTCATTTCTATGGAAATTAATTATTTTTTTAAAATTGCTGTAGGAGTATAAGGGCTCTCTCATTTTCCAGCATAATCTCTATTTTTTTCAAAAGGTTTGCAGAATGTGAAATTTTTTTCATGCTTATATTTAGTAAAGAGAACTGCAAAGTAATTTACTTTAAAATTTCAGAGACTAAGGAAATTGTGATTTGTTCATTAAAATTTAAAAAATAGCTATAATATGTAGAACTCTGCAAAAACTCTTATGTTCATTAATGCAGAAGGCAAAATTAATGACAAAATTAAGAGAAAATCGACAGAAAATAAGAATTTAAAAAGCGAATATACAGCTGATCCATAGCATTGTTACTGATTTCTTCCAGATATATAAAGTCACACTGCAGTCTTTTGTCTCTTTTTGTATCCAACTTATCACAATACCTGGCACATAACATATGCTTAATAAATGTTTATTAGTTGATTAAATACATCTTTACATCAAATAAGGAATGTTAAGATTTTCTTAATCTAGTAAAAATTTATGGTTTATATGTTTACAGGTTTAAAAAAACAACAACACAAAAAACCAATCAATCTGTTATCCAAAGTAGATTTAGGAAGCATTCAGAAGGCACTATGATTTTCTATTATTTCATAAAGAAAAAAAATTCTTTTATTTTGATGAAAAGAATAATAATCTTCTAAGTTGACTTGTCTGTTCATTAGAGAAAAAAAATCCAGGGTCTTAGATAAATCAATTGGCATGTCTTTCCCTTCTTTATAGAGATGGTGGAGTATGGGCATGGGGCATTGTATGTACTGTCAGATTTGATAGATGGGTCACTTAAATATTTGTCCTATTTTATTCTTTGGTACAAATGATTCATGAAAAAACAAATGTTCAATAAGAAAGAAACATTTGAAACATTTTTTATAAAGAAAACCAGAACTGAAGAAATGATTTCCCTTTTGAACACTATAAACAATGGAAATATAGGAGGAATGAATGATTGCATAAGACAGAGACAGTAAACAGAGTAACAAGAGAGACCAGTATGAGACTTCAAAAAGTATACAAAGGGGGCAGCTAGGTGGTGCAGTGGATAGAGCACCAGCCCTGAATTCAGGAGGACCTGAGTTCAAATCTAATCTCAGACACTTAATACTTCCTAGCTGTGTGACTCTGGGGTCACTTAAACCCAGCCTCAGGGGGGGAAAAAAAGTATACGAAGAGATAGAGGTAAAGGCAAAAGTCTGCTAATGGTAACAGTGAAGAAGTGGACAGGGGCATTATGAACAGAACTTAGGGACCCTGCCTGCCTCTCCAGGTGAATCAATGGTAGAGGGTTTTTGGTTTTTTTTTTAATTAGAATACATCACAATATATTAGGAAACATGAAAGTGGGTGGGAGGAGAGTGTGTGATGGGCTAAAATCAAATCAAGGGCAGGCAATGAGAGGAAGCTGACCTCTGCTGCAAGCAAGCAAGCAAGCAAGCAAGCAAGCAAGAAAGAAAGAAGGAAAGAAGGAAAGAAAGAAAGAAAGAAAGAAAGAAAGAAAGAAAGAAAGAAAGAAAGAAAGAAAGAAAGAAAGAAAGAAAGAAAGAAAGAAAGAAAGAAAGAAAGAAAGAAAGAAAGAAAGAAAGAAAGAAAGAAAGAAAGAAAGAAAGAAAGAAAGAAGGAAAGAAGGAAAGAAGGAAAGAGAAGGAAAGAAGGAAAGAAGGAAAGAAGGAAAGAAAGAAAGAAAGAAAGAAAGAAAGAAAGAAAAGGAAAGAAAGAAAGAAAGAAAGAAAGAAAGAAAGAAAGAAAGAAAGAAAGAAAGAAAGAAAGAAAGAAAGAAAGAAAGAAAGAAAGAAAGAAAGAAAGAAAGAAAGAAAGAAAGAAAGAAAGAAAGAAAGAAAGAAAGAAAGAAAGAAAGAAAGAAAGAAAGAAAGAAAGAAAGAAAGAAAGAAAGAAAGAAAGAAAGAAAGAAAGAAAGAAAGAAAGAAAGAAAAACCTAAGGAGAAGTGGGTGAGAAAGATGGGAGAGGAGGACTGAAAAGGGAATGAAAGCAAGAAGGACTTACTTTGGTGATGGGAGGGACTTAAGCTGAATGCTCCAATGTGTGGAGAAATGGCATGTGAAGGCAGATGAAGACTTTACAGTGGTTGTGCCCTGGGAGACTCTGTGCCTGAAAAGTCTACAGATCCTACATTGGAAGGGAGAACTTGGTACTCCTGAACAAATTGGCACCTGAGAAAGTGGTAGATCATGGACCCAAGTAGATTTTGAAACAAATATGGAGGACTGGGGAGAATTAGGGCAGGTATAGATAGATCAGTGAGCTGAATAATCAAGGAAGCAAGATTAAAGTGAGAAAGAGACCTTAAATAGATAAGATAATTATAGAATGGCCCTGATATATTTATTGACGCCATAAAAAGAGGATGTTTGGTAAGAGAAGAAACAATACTATAACTACTATAAATAGTCACCCTCATGGATCAATGTCTCATCCTAGTGGAGCTCAATAAAATTATAAAGGTTACCCAGGTCAGACAGGCCATAATGAAGAGTTCTGATAAAAGAGAAACCCACTGGAGAAGAAAATGGCAAACACTCCAATATGTTTGCCAAGAAAAATCAATGAATAGAATTATTATTAAAATAATAAAAGATAGGACACTAGAGGTTACATTACTGGGGAAGGACAACTACAAATTCCAGAAAGATTAAAGTAGCTAAATCAAAGCCAAAAGAATGATCAGCTACAGATGTATCTGGTGACAAAAGGGAAGTCCAATGCTGGCAAGATCAATATTGCATAGAAACAGGGAATGTAAGCTTTATGAATTAAAGTAAACTGGATCGGGTCCCAAAAATCCCAAAGAAAAAGAAGAGCAAGAAAGCAAAATGACTGACTCATGAGGCATTGCTTTTAGAAGGAAAGATACACTCAACTGAATGTAGAATTCCAAAGAATAGCAAGAGAGATAAGAAAGTTTTGTTAAATAATGCAAAAAAAAAAAAAAAAAAAAAAAAACAATGAAAGAGGAAAGAAAATTAGAGCTAACAGCTGTAGAACAGTAATGGGAATTTCTAAACTGCATTTTTCAAAAAATTATTAATGTAGAATATTAAATTTTACATAAGAAATATTTAACTCTTTACTAGCATGATTAAATGGCCTTCTGTTCTAACAGCTAACATCTAAGAGTAGAATCTCTTAGAAACATACAGCAAAATTTAAGCTTTAATTTGCCTTTTTAAATTTTGTTGAAACTCTTACTACAGAGAAGTTGATTAACTGAATCTGACATTTCAAAGTAGTATTTTCAGAATTTGGGGAAAACTACATATATTTTATTTCTCCAATAGCACACAACATTGTGTGATGATCAACTATGAATGACTTGGCTCCTCAGCAACACAGTGATCCAAGATAAGTACACATGACTCATGAAGGAAAATGCTATCCATACTCAGATAAATTGATGCATTCTGACTGCAGTTTAAAGCATATTATTTTCACTTTATTCTTTCTATTGGTTTTTCTTCCTTTTTGATCGGTTTCTTCTCTCATAACTGTGACTAAGATGGAAATATTTTACATGATAACAACATGTATAAACTATATCAAATTGCCTAACATCTTTGAAAGAGGGAAGGGATGGAGAAAAATATGAAACTAAAAATCTTGTAAAAATTAATGCTAAAAATTTTCTTCACATGTAACTGGGGGGGGGGGAAATGAAATACTAGTAAAAGAAAAGTACACAAATAAAAATTTAAAAGGGTACGTGTGATAAAAGGAAAAAAAAAGAGAGGGGCTTACTTAACATAAGTAGAACAGATTAAGAAATAGAAGGAATGCACTATACAGGAAAGATCTTCATATACCCGATAACCACAATGGTGGAGTTACTGATCTAAAGCTATATATCTGGAGAATGAAGTCAATTGGGCCTTAGGAAGGATTACTAACAGTAAAGCTAAGGGACAGGATGGAATTCCATCTGAGCTATTTAAACTCCTAAAGATGATGCTGTTAAAAGTACTGCACTCCATATGCCAGAACATTTTGAAAAAAGAAAACAAAAAAACCCAATAGTGGCTACTGTATGGAGAAAAAAATCAATTTACACCCCAAATCTAAAGAAAAGCAATGCCAACAAATGTTCAAATTACCAAAAAATTGCACTCATTTCCAAGACCAGCAAGGATTAAGATACTACAAGCAAGGATTCAGCAATATGTGAGCCAAGAATTACTAGAAGTGAAGCCTGGTTTTAGAAGAGGCTTTGGAACCAGAAACCAAATTGCCACCATTCAAGGGATTATGGATAAAGCAAGGAAGAAACATCTATTTCTGCTTCAATAACTACACTAAGGCTTTTGTGTGGATTACAACAAAATGTGGCAAATCTTCAGAGATGATATGTCTTCTGAGACTCATGTATGCAGATCAAGAAGCAAAAGTTAGAATCAAACATGGAACAACTGATTGATTTAAGATTGGGGAAAGAGTACAACAAAACCATATTTATGTATTTATTTAACTTGCATGTAGAGCACATCATGAAAAATACCAGGCTGGGTAAAAAAACAAAACAAAACAAAACAAAACAAAACAAAACAAAACAAAACAAAAACTAGAATTAAGTCAGAACAAATATCAACAATCTTAGATATGCAGACGATACCACTCTGATGACAGAAAGTGAAGAATTAAGAAGTGTCTTGTTAAAGGTGAAAAAGTGTAAAAGCTGATTTGAAGCTTATTAAAAAAAAAAAAAAAAGAAAAAAGAAAAACTAAGATCATGGCAACTGATCTCATTACATCCTGGCGAAGAAATAGAAGCAGTGTCAGATTTTATATTCTTGGACTCAAAAATCACTATAGACTACATACAGCCATGAAATTAAAAGATGCTTGCTCCTTGGAAGGAAAGCTATGGCAAATCTGGACAGCATACTAAAAGCAGAGACATCACCTGGCCAACAAAGTTCCAAAGTCACAGCTATGTTTTCTCCATTAATATCGTATAGCTGTAAGAGTTGAAATAAAAAGAAAGCTGAGCACTGCCAATCAATGCTTTTGAAATGTGGTACTGCAGAAGACTTTTGACAGTCTCTTAAACTCAAAGAGATCAATCAGATAACACTTTTTTTTTTTTAAATCAGACAATACTTTTAAAAATTAACTCAAACTACTCATTGGAAAGGCAATTATTGAAACTGAAACTTAAATGTTATGACTACATAATGAGAAGACAGTACTGATGTTAGGAAAGACTGGCAGCAAAAAAAAGAAGGGGATGGTGGAGAATGAGATGGATACTGTCATGGAAGCCATAAACATGAGCTTGGACAGATTTTGGGAGATAGTAAAGGAGAGAAGGTCATAAGGATCACAAAGAGTTGGACATGACCGAACAAAATGAACAACAAAATGGTCACTTAGTCAAATTAAGTTAAAGTGGTATTTACACTTTATGGAAAGTTTAAATTATATATTAAAATGATTTTTGTAAAACCTACATTGGTTTGAATAACCTTATATGGGATACACAGTTGCCTGTAATTAGACATCTATGAAATTAGTTATATATTTGATAGGTTAGACCCTAAATTCTTTATAACATCTATGCAAAGTAATACAAAATGAAAGCCAATCAGCAAACTCTAACTTGATGTTGTAAATAACTTTTTTGTATATTTTTATATAACTAGCAACATGAAAAACATGGCACATATTACTGATAACTTCAGTGAATAAAAGAAAAGCATCAAGAAAAAAATAAATAAACAGAATGTCTGAGTGTGAATTAGAGGCAGGGAATTAAAGTATAATAACAAAAACTAAAATTCTTCCAGTAATAGCTGATTCTATGATTTTTAGCTAAGATGATTTACTAAAAAGAAACCAACATTCCTCTTTTCTTCTTTTCCTATTGGTTTACATGAAACTACATGATTTTTCTCAAGTTTTCTCACTGCAAGAAATGATAACAGTAAGTGGGAAGATAAGTAACAAACAAAACCAGTAAATTCACCAATCTAACACAGAACACCCAAAACCTTCCCCAAGTCAATGGTTTTTATGTGCCATTAATCAGCCAAAAATTGAAATGCCCCGATTTTGCCACTAGAGAGGAAAAATCCATGGCTATTCTCCTAAATAAATTGCATATAAGAATTCCAAATTGACTAGAATGCAAAAATAAAAATAAATGATGCTACCTTAATACTGCTAGTTAATAATGGCAAACATTTAAGTGTTTGAAGCACTTTACTATTTGAAAAAACCTTTACATGTATTACCCCAGTTGATTTACATCATAATGCTATGAGATAAATGCTATTGTATATTCCTCTTTTTCAGATAAGAAAACTGAGGCTGAGAGATGGTAAGTGAATTTGCCATGATCACATAATTAATAAGGATCTGCAGAGAGTATATAAAGTATTGCCGATTCCAAGCATGCCACTTGGCACATACACAATATAGCACCTATCTCCATCACATTGCATAAGATTACTGTTCTCAAATTCCATGGAAGAATGGGTGGATGAGAACAATTTGTTCCAACAGCCATGAAAGTAGCTGAAGCAGGCACTGTGGAAGCCTTAGAGCTCCTCAGGAATGGAAAACTTCCAAGATTATCCACTGGCTCCTGGGTCATAGCCAGTCTTCTTGACTTTTGTCTTGTCCTTGTACTCTGATGACTCTAGGAGAGTAAGTTGACAACTTTGTGCAACTCTACCTCATTTAAATCCAATTCATGTGAAAGTCAAGACACCCCATGATATCACTGGTGCTTTTCGATAATGAAGGACAAACAATAATAGTTCTTATACTGCTTCTATGTACATTTTCTAACCTACTCTTCACATTGATCCTGTAACAAGAGGTAGCACAGATATAATCTCCATTTTAAGAAGTTAAGATTTTAGATTTAGAGATGCAAGATATTTTATAGGCTCTCTCCTCTTAAATTTCTATTGAAGGTATCACCATTCTTTCCAGGTATCTGTTTCAATGTAGTAATAATCTTTGACAAACAGAGAGAGACAATCTGTTTGTCTGTCTCTCAACTTCATCTTGTTAGTTCCATCTCCTCAATATATTTTGCACACATCTCCTTCACTTTACCTACTCTTTAATCACTTGAATCCAGAATCTCATCACCTTTTCTCTGGACTACTGCAATTGACTTTTAATTCATTTTACCTTTTCAATCCAGTTTCCACAAAACTAGCAAAATAATATTCCCAAAATGCAGGTCTAATCATTTTACTTCTATGATGAAGCCTCAGTAGCTCCTCAACCCTCTGGATAAAGAGCAAACATTTCTAGTTGGGATTGATTAAAAAGGAATAAAATCAATCAGTGGTTCGGATTAGATTATCCAACATATAGAAGAAAACAGAAATAACATCTTAATATTAAGTAAACCTAAAGACTTCAGCTACTGAAGGACTCATCATCTGGCAAAAAAATTAAATAGCGATCTAAAAGAAATAAGATTTTGAATAACATCTCACACTATATAACAAGATAAATTCCAAACAGATACATAACTTTAATCTATAAAAAATTAGAAGAACCAACAACAATACTATATGATGATCAATGGACGTGGCCCTCTTCAACAATGAGATGAACCAAATCAGTTCCAATAGAGCAGTAATGAATTGAACCAGCTACACCCAGCGAAAGAACTCTGGGAGATGCCTATGAACCACTACATAGAATTCCCAATCCCTCTATTTTTGTCCACCTGCATTTTTTATTTCCTTCACAGGCTAATTGTACACTATCTCAAAGTCCGATTCTTTTTGTACAGCAAAATAACTGTTTGGACATGTATACATATATTGTATTTAACTTATACTTTAATATATTTAACATGTATTGGTCAATCTGCTATCTGGAGGAGGGTGTGGGGGGAAAGAGGGGAAAAACTGGAACAAAAGGTTTGGCAATTGTCAATGCTGTAAAATTACCCATGCTTATATCTGGTAAATAAAAAGCTATTAAAAAAAAAAAAAAAAAAGAAATACCCCCCCCCAAAAAAAATAGAAGAACATGGAAGGAATTACCTTTACAAACTACAGATAAGGTAAAAGGTCATGATCAAATAAGGGAAAGATAAGATCACAAAAAAATAAAATGGACAATTTTATTATATAATATTAAAAAGCTTTGGTACAAATAAAAATCAATGCAGCTAAAATTAGAAGGGAAAGTGACCTGATGAATAATCTTTGAAACAAGTTACTCCTATAAAAATCTTATCAATCTATGTAAGAAACTGATTCAATTCAATAAAAATAAAAACTATTCCTCAAATGATAATTGGTTAAAAGATACCAACAGGCAATTCTCAAGAGAATAAATCCAAGCTATCTAATAGTACTATGGAAAAAATGCTCTAAATCACATAATTGTATATAGTACAAATAGTACACTCTGATGTTTCAATGAAGCAGCTATGTGTCAGATTGTGTCAGAATCAAGAAGACTCCTTTTCCTGAATTCAAATCTTACTTTGGATGCTTACTAGCTGTGTAACCCTGGGCAAGTCATTTTTACCTTGTTTGTCTCAGTTTCTTCATTTGTAAAAGGAGCTAGAAAAGGAAATGGCAAGTCAAGGAATGGCAAGAAAACCTCAAATGGAATCACAAAGAATCACACACAACTGAAACAACTGGACAAAAACAATACCTCTCATCCATAAAATTGGCAAAGTTGACAGAAAAAGAAAATGGCAAATGCTAAAGGGCTGTGGGAAAAGAGGTACATTGATATGATGATGATAAAGTTGTAAACTGATACAGATGTTCTGGAAAGCAATTTGGAATTGCTCCAAAAGCTACTAAATTATATATGAACATTTTAGCCCAAGGATGATAGCAATTGACTTTCTACTTGAGTATCTTAGGGAATCATTGACACTAGTTCCCTTGACCCATGAGGATATACAGTAAGAACACTGGTAAATAAGAGTAAAAAATTTGGACTTGAAGGCCTAGATTGAATGTTTTTATTCGTCTGATTATGGGGCAAATCACTCATAGGATTGTAATCCAAGCATCTGAGTTTTAATCCCATGTCATTTACATGGTAATAAAGTTGTGTGACTTTAGGCAAGTCACACAATCTCTCTAGGACTCAGTTCTTCATCTGCAAAATGAGGGGACTGAACTAAATAAATAGTCTTCTGTAGAGGGCTGGAACTCTGGAGAAGTATACTTGAAACAAGGTATTAACTCAGTGGAATCGATGAGATGATCTCTAGTTCACATATATACTTAGTATGGTGATGTAATGGTTTTCTAGTTCACACATATTCATTATGCTGTAATGATGTAATTGTACTAAAGTATATAAGGGCTGAGAAGGACTGGAAATGAGACATTTCATCTTTGACCAGTCTCGTGGTGGCTGTCCTACCTTCATCACTTCTCTACTAGGACCAAGGCCCGTGCAGAAGACTTCCAGAAAGCTAGCCCGAACATTACAGTCTTCCTTGAACTAATGGTCTCTTCCAGAGGCAAATCAATAATCCGTATCATTCACCAGGTTTCTTGGCTATTATTAGATTATTCTGAAAAAAGGAAAGCATGTAAAATGACAGGAAAAAATAATGATAAATGTTGAAAGGGATGTGGAAAAACTGAGACACTAAAGCATTACTGATGCAACTGTGAAGTGATCCAACCATTCTGGAGAGCAATTTAGGACTATGCCCAAAGAGCATGCTTTTTGATCCAGTAGTGTCACTACTGACCATCAGCTGGAGAATGGCTGAATAAGCTATGGTATATGAATGTAAAGGAACATTATTGTACTGTAAGAAATGATGAGATTGGAGAGACTATCTAAAATTTAACTTGACTATCTGAAAACCACAATCAAAAGGAGAGTCTAGACAACATCTTTCAAAAATCATCAAGGAAAACTGTCCTGATGTTCTAGAACCAGAGGATAAAATAACTAATGAAAGAATGTACTGAGCACCTCCTGAAAGAGATCCCAAAATGAAAACTCCAAAGAATATCATAATTAAATTTCAGAATTATCAAATCAAGGAGAAAACACTAAAAGCAGCCAGAAAAAAAATCAAACATCAAGGAGTCACAATCAGAATTACCCAAGATCTAGTAGCTTTCACTCCCTTCAAAGAGGATCGAAGGGCCTGGAATATGATTTTCTGAAGGCAAAGGAACTTGGACTGCAGCCAAGAATCAACTATTCAACAAAATTAAACATTATCTTTCAAGGAAAAAGATGGACATTCAATGAAATTGGGGATTTTCATTTTTTCTTTTTGATTAAAAAAACAGAACTGAACAGAAAATTTGATTTTCAAATATAGAACTAAATAGAAGCATAAAAAGGTAAAAATGGAAGGAACAAACCCTATGTTTTTTAAAAAGGTTAAAATGTTTATATTCTTATATGGGAGATGTCTAACTTTTGAGAATTATATCTTTGTTAGGGTATATTTAAAGGGTGTAGATGTAATTTGACTTTATTGTGATGGCATAAAAAAGAAATAATGAAATATATCTAAAACCATCAACAAGCATTATATATAATGGGAATAAACTGGAAGCATTTCCAATAAGATCAGGGGTAAAATGAGGTTGCCCATTATCACTACTATTATTCAATATTATACTAAAAAAATGTTAGTTTTATGATTTGGAACTATGTTCAAAAAGTTATCAAACTGTTCATACCCTTTGATCTAGCAGTGTTACTACTGGACTTATATCTTAAAGATAGGAAAGGGACCTGCATGTGCAAGAATATTTGTGGAAACCCTCATTCAATCCCTCATTCTCTCTAACCTCTCATATTCAATCAGGCGTGAAGTCATGTTAGTGCACTACTGTAACATATATATGGCTCCCTTCTCCCCTCTGACACTGCCACCACATTGGTACAAGCCTTCATTACCTCACTATTGGTCTTCTGAAATAACCCACTGGTTGGTTTTCCTAATTTAAGTCTCTCCCCATTTCAGTCCATCCTCCATTGAGATGACAACCACAACAACAATAATAGCTAATATTTGTATATTAGTTGTCTCCTATGTGTTTGGCACTATGCTAAAGGCTTTACAATTATTGTCTCAGTTGATCCTTATAGGGAGAGAGTGCTATTATTACCTCTATTTTACAGATAAGGGGACTGAAGCAAATAAAAGTTAAGTGAATTGCACAAGGTTACAAAGGTAGAAAATATCTGAAGTTTAAAATAGTCATGTTGATTCTAATCTATTACATCATTGGCTAGTTGCCTAATTTGAGCCAACAACTTCCCAAAGCCCAAATTTGATGATGTCTCCCCAATACCCTTATTCAGTATCAATTTCAATGCTTCCTATTGCTTGCAGGAATGAATATAAAAACCTCTTGACCTTAAAAGCCCTTTATAACAATTTTTATACGCAATCTTAATACGCATTCCACTCAGCCATATCCAGTGACGCCAGGCTTACCATTCCTCAAACACACCACCACATCTGCAGCTGACTTCGTGCTTGGAACTCTTTTCCTCTCCATCTCTACTTCCTGGCCTCCTTAGTTTCCTTCTTGTCTCAGCTAAAGTCCTACCTTCTGAGAAACTGAAAGTTAGAATGAGGACAAAAAACAGTGGCTGAGGATGTTACAGTGATGGCTTGGGATGGCAAGGCAAAGAGAAAAGTGGAATGGCAACAGTGTGTGATCAGAAGAGGGAATTTAAGAATGCATAAACATGGAAGTGGGTTATGGAGACATTAAAAGCATCACCATCTCTAAAGTGAGGTCATGGGAAATGAGTAAGATCTATACAAATGCTCTAATTTGAAAATAAACACTATTTAAGAGTGCAAATTAATTTCAAAATATTACCAAAGTCATAACAACTTTTGCCATCACGTATTTTGTCAAGAGATATTAACTATACAAATCTACAGTATATTCCATGAAAGCCCACGAAATTTGTTTATGATAAAAAAGGAATCCTCATCCTCAAAAAAAATTAGCATAAAGGAAAAAGTACTTGACAAGAAATTAAGGGACTTTGTAAACTCTCTAGATGCAAATTTCTTTTATCTGTAAAGTGAGGGATTGAACTAAATGAGCTATAAAGGTCCTTTCCAGTTCTAAATTCTTTGATTTTGCTTTGCTGTCCTGTCACAGTGATCAGAATTGTACCATTTACACAGGAAGAATTCAATACATGCTTGTTGAACAAAAGAACAAGCACATATGGAAGAGGGAAAAGCATTCTTTATATAACATTAAAAAGAACTAGAACTAATGGACAGAACAATAGATTTGGAACTGAAATAAAGACTCAATATCCAATCTCCACTCTGTACTACCTGTGTTAACTCCCACAAGTTACAGTACCTAAAACACAGCAATCACCTGAAAAGCCTTTACCACTCTGAGCCTCAGTTTCATCATCAATTAAATGAGTTTGTTCACATCCTATCCAACACTAAATTTATGTCCTATATGATCTACTCAAGACCCCTTCCCTTAGCCCTCAGCCAACCTTTTTTATTCCTCTCTCTCTTCTTTTCTCAAGTTCTCTTTTTTGGTAGGAGAAGAAGGAAAGGAGGCTCCGCAAAACAACAAAACTTGGGCATCACTGGTCTACACTAGGCTCTGGGTTAGTTCACTATTCCTCCCCTAAAATGCACAGAACATATGCCTTTACAATATCTCCTTAATAGATTTGCAATATTTGCATTTTAAAAGCAATTCCTATAGACTTTTCTTACATTTTCTAAATACTGATGTATTTTAACTGCAAAGATATTTTAACACAAATAACTCCAGCCCCAGTCTGGAGCATCTCTCTTAAATTTATCTTTATGGGAGGAAGCAAAGTTTTCCACAGTTCTTAAAGAAAATACTAATTTATAAAAGGTAGGAAATATCTCAAAATGTCAGAACAATGTTCAGCTATCCCTTATTTTATACTTGCTAGTCAGAATTTCAAATTGTATTAAGTCTCTTCAACCATGAAGATCACAACTCATCCGTGTCTTGGAGACTATAATCATTCCATGATTCGAAGCCAGAGTGCCTCACCAAGAAAAATGTTGATGCTAAAAAGGGGGGCCTGCTTCAATTAAAAGTCTGAGGTCATTAAAAACTCTAAGCAATTTCTCAAAGAGAATCCTGTCCACTCTCTTTCCTTATAATTCCAGGGTCAGTTCACTGACTACACACAGTGTCAGTCTAAAATACATGTACTTATAAATCAACTCTCTGGAATTGCCCATCCAATTAAATATCATAGTCTAAAAAACTGAAATTCTCCATCCATCCATTTTTTTCCAATGTAAAAAATTAAGGCAGAATAAAAAAAAAAAAAGTTAATTTTATATAACTTGAAGCCTTTAGCTGATAAAGCTTTCAGACTAAAGTTCATCAAATTAGATAGTAGTTAGCTATGCAAAATTATATCATAAATGGTGGAGCTGGATTTAGATTCCAAACTTCCACACTTCTAATTCAGAGTTTTTTTCCATAACTACAACCACACCATACATGACATACAATGCCATAGCTGCTGCTTGCTTCATCTGCAATCATATATACATTTGGGAAATAAATAATCTTATTTTTGTTCTTATACTAAATGTCATAAAGGCAGCTAAGAAATGCTTTTGGAGGATGAGAATGGGAGTGGAAAAGATTAATTCAGCAAGTAAATTTCCCTCTGCCCTCAGATCCTTTCTCTATAAAGTGAAGGGATTACACAATAGTGGCAACATAAAATAGTAAAAAAGAACCCTGGAATTGAACTCAGAGAACTTAGGTCAAAATCAAAGTTCTATGAACTTGGGAACTTCCATAAAATTCCCCTCTCTGAGCCTCAGTTTCTACATCTCTAAAAAAAAGGGATTGAATCAAATAATCTCTCTCATTTCTAATATCTGATGAGTGTAATATCAGTAAATTTTGCCCTTATGACCCCAGAGAAAACACTTAGGAAAAGAATGAAATGTAAGTCAGTTTGTCATCAGCCATAACTGTGACATTAAACCTCCAAAATTCAATTTAAATTTATGGCACCAAGAAGAAAATTTAATCTGAAAACATTAATATTATAAATTTCATTAGTATAACTGACACAAACAACATTCAGAATTTTCCACTTTCTAAAGAAAATGAATCAATATAATATGATAAAGTATCTAACAACACAAAATTTTTTAAAAAGGCAAAAATTGTTTTTATATGCAATTGGGGGAAAATTAAAATAAATAAAATGTTAAAATAAAGAACAACTCATGTCAGAAGACTTAAGTTACTGAAAAATTAAAATCTTAGTATTTTGCATTGTAAGTGGATGAAATACTAGGTATAGTTAAAAATGTTTCTTTGATTATATAATATGCTTTAGAAGCTGATATGGAGATCAATACCACATCAAGAGAAAATTTTAGTACAATTAATGGTTTTAACTTTTAAAAAATAACGTTATCTATTACTTTTAAATCAAATTCATTTCTAACTCCATTCCCCCCTTTCCCAACCATTCCAACCTCTCCCTTCTAACAAACAGAAAGGGAGGGTCCAAGTAGATCAAGAAATACTTGATTAATTCATTTCCTCACAGTTTAGTTAATAATGCATATGGAATGTAAGGTACAGGTAATAAAGATAAGGTCTGAGATCTTTGTAAAATACAAAGAATTATTTATACTATATACCTTTATAAGGTATAAAAAGAAGTCTTCAGTCAAGTTTAATTGAATTGGAGGGAATTTAGCCACTGATTGGGCAAAGGATTGGGGCAGGAATTAACCCTTAAAAAGTTTTAGATATGTGGCTCTCCCTTTCTGTTCTGATTTTTCTTTCCCAACATGATACTTATGGAAATGTTAAAATTTGATTGTATATGTATAACCTCTATCAGTTTGGAGTATCTTGGGGAAGAGGGAGGTAAGGGAAGAAGAAAGAAAAAATTGAAACTCAAAATTTTACAAAAATAAATGTTGAAAATTGTCTTTACTTATAATTGAAAAAAATATATAACATTAATTTTTTTTAATTATAAAGCAAGAGATATTATCTAGGCAGTCAATGCAAGAAATAGCTTTAGAGAACATAAGCTCTGTATTCTGGAAAAAGAGTCGACCCTGGCCAACAGGAGTCAAGCTAGGGAGAAGAACCAGCCTGTAGAATCCTAATTGTACTGTACCTAGGGGGAACAACATAATGCTTCCACAAGAGAAGAAAAGACATCAAAGACCTTCGGTGCCAGAGGTAGGAGTTTTCCTGGTCTATATGTGTTGTCTAAGTGTGTGCCCCTCTATTAGCATAAGACATGCCTACTCTTACCCTTGACACTGTATATAGAGGTGGAGAGTGTGCCCAGATTTGCTAGGGAGAAGGAGCAGTAAAAGGATCAAAAAAGCATTTTGTACCTACTGCCCTTACAAAGCCATCAAGAGTTACAGTTTTAACTCTGCAGACCCACTCTGAAAACTGGGGGGAAGGGGGAATTGTCTTTCCATCCCCAACCTCAGGATCCAGACATTGAACAGAATTGAGGAAATAGCGCAGAAGAGATGCTATACTTTAAAAAAAAATTAAAATGAAATGAAGGAGTGACTTCAACAAAAGTTTCTCAAATGACATAGCAGGTACTATATAAATAACAAAAAATAAAATTCCCTTCCCCTTCTTTTTCCTACTACTTCAAATGAATATGCAATGTTCCCTACTCAAAATCCTCCTGCTTCTGCAAAGGAAGGAAAAAAGGTCCATTTTTTCATCTCTTTTCCAGGGCCATTACATAGTGTTCATCTTTGGTTTTTTATTCCTTCTGCTGACATTAATATAGTTATTGTGTATATTCTTTTCCCAGTTCTACTTATTTGGCTCTATATCTGTTCATGTAAATGTCTTCATGTACCTCTGAAGTCTTCATATCTGTTATTTCTTATAAAATATTCCTATCTTATGGAATAAATGGTTGGACAGACATTGCCTAATTGAGGGCATGTCCTCTGTTTCCAGTTCTATGCAATTCCAGAGTACTCCTGGAAATATCCTGGAAGATGGGGTATCTCTCTTTCAGTGTTTGACCTCCTTGTGGCCAGTGCTTAGAAGCACTTTACTACTACTTTATTTTACTAACTACTTTAATCACTTTTTATAGAATAATTCCAAATCATTTTTAGAATGTTTGAACCAAATCATAGCTCCCCAAACATTGTATTAGTGCATTTTAATGCATGATAATTCTTTTAATGAAATAATATAATATAGAAGTTTGAGTAGAGTTTAAGCAATGTCAGGGAAAAACATAGGTCTATACTCATAAAAAATGTAGCACCTGTTATATTTGGACATGATGCATATCTCATAATAAACTGTATTAAGAAATCTGAGTGAGGAGCTACATTCTTTCAAGTTGTTAGCAAAGAAAGGAAGTTTAGGAGATTTAATCAATAGGGAGCCTGCTTAGAGGTCAGACACTGGTCAGGTGCAGCTCCTTGAGGTCAGGGACTGCCTTTTGCCCCTTTTTATATCCCAAGTGCTTACCACAGTGCCTGGAACACAGCAGACACTTAATAAATGTTTACTGATTGACTGACACCAGCTATGGGACTATGAGTATGACTCTCAACATCTTAGTGCCCCAAGCAGACATCTAAGATTAAGTTTTAAAGCAAGGATTACTCTTCAGTAACAAAGGTCATTTCCTCATGAAAAATTCCTAGATCACAGACCATTTCATTAAAGATTAAATAATATTCTCTGATTTCCCTTCACGCAGGATAATTTCTGGATTAAAACAACTGGTGATAACTAAATCAAAGGGAAACAAAAACAAAAAATAAAATAATCCTTGCCCTCAAGGAGCTTACAATGTATTAGGGAGACTAGTGAATATATAACTCAATGACCTTTATTTTCCTCTGATTGAATTTAACCTAATAACTATTTCACAGTTATGAAAGAACACAGGCAGGTCCTAGCCAAAAAGTAAAACACAATCAAATTTATAAAATTTTCCATTAAAAGAACTTTGAAAATATGTGTGATGCCATGGGAGTATAAGAGAACATATTTTAATGTTATTATTACCAAATTATTTCAAAAGGTAATTGAGTTAAAAAAAATACCATTTTTCATAGCAAAAAAAAAAATTTAAAGCAAAATTATTAAACAAAAGTTTATACCTGGAATTTACAAATTTGTAGATTTTTTTAAAAAATAGTAAATAAATAACAAGAGTCTCTCTCTGTGTGTGTGTGTGTGTGTGTGTGTGTGTGTGTGTGTGTGTGTATCACTTTAAGATTAGCAGAGTCCTTTAAATATTATCTCATTTGGTTCTCAAAATAACCTTATAAAGATAGATGCTTTTCTTATCCCTATTTTACAAATGAGGAAACTAGAGACAAAGGTTAAGTGACTCAAGTCTTTTTGACTCCAGTTCTATCACTCACTGCACCACCTACCAGCTCAATGTAAAGTAAAATGTAAATAACTTCTTCCTTCATGTCACACACTCAATGATTTTTTTTTTAATCACAACACTTCAAGGTCAAAATAGACTTGAAAAAAGGTCCAAGGACTTAGTTAGCTGATATTATTCAAGATAAGATCACATTATTTTCCAATTACTTACTCCTTTATTGATTTGGTGCTAAATTAGATAAAGATGACAATGATTAGAAAATAGATTCACTTACCAAATACTTTGTTGAGATATTAATTTTCCAACAGAAATTCTATACCACAATCTGATCCCTTTCATTCAACAAGCACTTATTAGGGGGGTATTCTGTTCCAAGCACTGTGCTATGTGTTCAAGAAAACAAAAACAAAAATTCAACAATCCCTGCTTTCAAGGAGTCTATAAGATACTAGAGAAACTAATTCAATTACCTATATATTCCTTTCATTGGATTTCACCTAAATAATTGTATCTGACTGAATACAAATTATCATAGACCACTTTACTGAAGATTAAATAATATTCCCTGATTTCCCTTCATAATATATTTGCTTCAACAAAGAACAAAATTTCCCTTTGTTATTTCTGGATGAAAACAGCTGGTAAAATTTCTAAAAACATGCAGAAGTACATCATAGATGATGACCTTACAGTCACTACAAAATTCCTCATCTTCTGTACTTCCTGAAGAATGAATCATATCTTAATAATATTTTTAAATTTAATAAAATTATGTTATACAACACTTGTAAAACTGCTAAATCAAAATGAGCCATGTCAATTAAAATATCAAGTTTTGTAAGATTCTAAAATATCAAAAAAATTAAATTTCATTAGATATCTGGACGTGAACAATGTTATATATTTTTTCTAAAATAAAAGATATCTAGATCTAACATGCAGACTAATGAACACCAATATTTTTTTTTCTAATTATTACCTCTTAAAATGAAACCTTTGCGCAAATAAAAGTAATCCCACTGTATTGAGGTTTTCTGGAATTGTTTAATATTATGTGAGTTTTATCAAATTAATTCCTAATAGCAAAAAAAAAAAAAAAAAAAAAAAAATTGGGATTATGGGATTACAGATTTAGAGCATTAGATACATTCTGTACCTCCTTCACTGCAGTCTACCTCAGCTTTCAGCTTTCTTGCCTCCCTGCTTCTAGTCTGTTCTCCATAACTTCCATCTATAGTTAACAAACTGCCCTTTGTAGTAGACTTGTAGCTCAATTCCAACTTCTTACATTTAACCTGTTTTCATCCAGGGTGATATCCCTGGTCATAATCTTAAAACCACTCACCTTCTCTCAAGAGGAACTATCTCCCAACACACTAAACAAGGAGAAAGCGTAAGCACTCTTCCTCTGTGCTACCATATCTCAAAAAGTTCACTTTCCTATAGATTCCCTCCATCCATAAATATCACCTTTCCAGATCCTGACTGCTATCATGTATCTAAGTTTTCTATCCACTAGGACACTATCTCTCCTTTCTCCAGGAGTTAAGTATCTAGCTCATAATCTCTTCAACTTCTCAACTCAATTCCTGTTCTCATGTTATGTGTAGGTCTGTGGGTATGTCCACAAATTCTCAGGCTTATATACACACTGTGTGTATGTGTATGTATAATTGAATGCGTATATATACACACACATATATACTTATACACAATTTAGAGTTACTAAAACCTAAAACTATCCTAAGTCTTTGAAGACATTCTATATGTATTTATTTATATATAAAATAAATAGAAAATATTGAAAGGGATGGATGAAAAATTAGCAACTGGTGTAGCTAGAAACTGGAAGATGAATGGATGTCCATCAATTGGAGAATGGTTGGGTAAATTATGGTATATGAAGGTTATGGAATATTATTGCTCTGTAAGAAATGACCAGCAGGAGGAATACAGAGAGGCTTGGAGAGACTTACATCAACTGATGCTGAGTGAAATGAATAGAACCAGAAGATCGCTGTACACTTCAATGCTGTATGAAGATATATTCTGATGGAAGTGGATATCTTCAACATAAAGAAGATCCAACTCACTTCCAGTTGATCAATGATGGACAGAAATAACTACACCCAGAGATGGAACACTGGGAAGTGAATGTAAATCGTTAGCACTACAGTCTATCTACCCAGGTTACTTATACCTTCGGAAGCTAATACTTAATGTGCAACAAGAAAATGGTATTTACACACATATATTGTATCTAGGTTATATTGTAACACATGTAAAATGTATGGGATTGCCTGTCATCGGGTGGGGGGGGGGAGGGAGTGGAGGGAGGGAGGGGATAATTTGGAAAAATGAATACAAGGGATAATATTATAAAAAAAATTACTCATGCATATATACTGGGAAAAAAATTCTAAATAAAAAAAAAAAAAGAAAAAAATTAGCAACTGGGAGAGTAGGGAAATCACAAAAAAGGCTTCACATAAGAGGTAGCAATTAAGCTGAATTTTGAAGGAAATTATGGATGCTAAGCAGAGATGAAGTGGGAATCACAGAATGGCAATCTATACAAAGGCATATAGATGGGCCAAGAAGGCCAGATTGGCTATACTACAAAGAACCTGAAGGAGAGTAATCTATGTAGTAAAGGTGAAATGGTAGGTTGGCTACAGACCATGGGAAAGGCTTGGGGCTTTAAACGTCAAGTCAGAGAGTGGAATGGTCATCTCTGTGCTTTAGACATATTACCTGGACGGCGCCATAAAAGTGAATTGGAAAGACAAGGAGATCTTGCTGATCCACTCACTATACCATGCTGCTTTCATACTTGAGGGCATGCTCCCATCCCCTCAAATCTTGGCTGCTCAGCTGCTCAAACTCCTCAATTCTCCTGAGTTTCACCTTCACTCTATCTCAAATCAAACACAGGAATGGTCATAGTCATGATCTCACATGACTTATCACTATGAAATTCCTTTCTCAGATATCTTTCCATCTGCTTCATTCCTATTAAATTTATTCTTCATCTTCCTCATGATACTCTATCTCTCTCAGTCGACCAATCTGTTACAATCTCATTTTCCTATTACTCCTAATCCTTTTGCAAAGGCCAACCTAACCCACCACCACCACCATTATCCATCGCCAACTAACACTGTTGAAAGTGTGGCTGTCACACACATCATTTTACCAAATTGACTGGATATACTATAAATGTATATGATATTAAAATGACCCATTTCATTGCAATCTTTTTACTTTAACCTCTGAGAGAAGACAGGAAACCCTCACTCAGCTTTGAATGTTCTCCAAGAGTGCAAAAGACAAACTTAATTGCCTCTACAGTCTTCAGGCTAAAAGTAAAGACAAAACAAAAAAATCTCTACCATCCAGATACTGTGAGTGAAAATGCCAACTACAAGTATGACAAGCCAAATTGTATCATTATTATTACTATTGTTTTAACGTCTGAAGTGGGTTGGGGAGTCAGTGCTGGTGTCAGATGCACCACACTCTAAATTTACCTGTGACATACACACCAGATATGTGGCCCAAGGCAAGTCATTTAAACTTTTGGTGTTCAAACCAATTTACAGATATAATAGCAGTGAACTTATTTGCCAATTTCCTATATCTATGCCAACACTGAATCTGTAGCTGTCTTTGTCAGTTTGCTATCTACAGTTTGTCCCAATGGTTTTTATGTACTTTTCTATAATAATGATTTTGAACATTTTTTACAAGTAGATATTTATCAGTTCTCTGACAGTTTGGGCTGAGAGGTCATGTACATGGAAATAATAGTGGTTATCACTAGTCTGTTTTTCTTGTCTCAAGAACTTAGGTTTCTTATTTATGTAAAAAATTAACTAATTAACCAACATATGAAAGTAAAATGAAATGAATAATGAGGACTCTATCTCCTAATAATGAGGACTCTGATTCCTAAGCCATCATCTACCTTTTCTATGTATATCATTTATAAAAGAATTCGCTACCTCCTTTCACTGAACAATTTTTAACTTAAGTAGAATAGCATGTATATAATATCTTGAGCTTTTAAGTTCTATAAGAAGTTTTAACTCATCTTACTTTATACTTAATCATTTAAATTAAAGAATGTTGAATATTCTGTATGAAAATCCAAAAGTAAAGCAACTTTAATGAATGTTAAATGTTCTGTATTAAAATTCAAAAAGAAAGAAAAGCAACTTTGATGAAAATAAATTCCCAGTGTCCCAGACAACTTTCTAATAAAAAAAAAAAAAATGAGTTACAAATGAGATGCTTGAACTGCATTAATGGGAGTAGTTTCCATACTCAAAATTCCTAAATCAATGAAATCACATGTGCACCAAAAAAAAAAAAAAAAAAAAAAAAAAAAAAGGTGTCACAATTTACTGTATAAACTTAAATAACTCATTTCACCTCTTTAGGCTTTAAATGACTCCTCTACCAATTTATGTTAACACTTCTAAAGTTACTTTTAGCTCCAAAAATCTCTAGATTTATATCTGACCAGACTGAACCTTCATAAAATTTTGTCAACATCATTAAAAATGTTGTTTTTGTTTTTCTGGAATCCTGGTTTTTTGAGAAAAAAAAAACAACAACACAACTTTCAGAGCTCTAAATGTATATTTATTTCTTCTTTGTTTCTGTCCTCTTGTATTTTATCATCTTTATTTACTATAATTAATACTATATATGTTTTGGTTTCTAAGATGTATGAAAGCAAGAACATAATTATTTGGCACAGCATCTGTCTCAAAGGAAAACATCCAGCATTCTTTTCAAATTCCCCAGGCTTGTGTGGGACAATTATGTCAAGTATTAGTACAACTCACCCTGTTCCCAAATGCATTTCCAAATTTTCCATTGCAAATTAATTTTCATCCTATCCCCTTTTTCTACATTTGTTCAGATACTTGATTCTTTTTCTTAAATGATGCTAGATTTTTATTAAACTAAGAAAAATGCAAGACCTATTTGTATAATTAAACAGGTGCTACTAACTCCTAAAAGAAAATATCAAGTTCGCCACTGAAAAAATTCAATGTTTTATTAAATACAAGATCTGAATCTCCAAAGGTTTTCCATCTAATATTTTTAATGAGTTTTATTTGGAGCATATTTCATAAAAGAGGAATTAACTTGAAACTTGGAAGTTCCAGAACAGCATCCAATTATTTTTCTTTATTTTACCAATATAACCAAAATCAAACCCTCATTTTACCTTAGATATTTTGTTTTTAAAACATAAAAAAAAAAGTATGCTAAGCCAAGGAACAATGCTGACATTTGCTAAATGTCCCTTTCTGTGAAAGGCCTTTTATTCTGAATTACACAATCAAACAATCAGAATTATAAGAGAGCCGAGAAGTTGTCTAGCTAGTATATACCTCAAGAATCCCCTCTACAACATATCTGACAAATGGAAACCCAGTCTCTCCCTGAAGAAGTCTCTTCAAAGTAAAAGAACCTACTACCTCTAGAAGCTATTCCTGCCATTTGTTAAGCTATTCTTACATCAAACCTAAACAAGTTTCTTTGCAACATCTACTCATGATTCCTAGTTCTATTTGTCACCACAGAAGGATTACAGAAGAATTTGAGTCATAAGGACTTCAGTTGTCATTTAATTTAACCCATAGTGGGCATCTTGTCTAGGTCAAGGCCTCCAAAGTGGGAAGATCACAACCTTTAGAACAATCTATCCCACTTTTGGACAGCATTCCTCATTAACAGGTTCATCCTGACATTGAGCCAAAATATCACTCTTTGCGCCTTCTATTTATTGCTCCTGGCTTGGCCAAAGAAATTAAATCCAATGATCTTCCTTCAGAGAGCCTTTCAAATACCAAAAGTCATATTGTCTCCAGACAAAACAACCTCAATTCCTTCAAGTGATTCTCAAATGACAATCACAAGACCCATAATCACCATCCCTGTCAAGCTCCTCTGGATACTCTCTAAAATGGATACTCTTACTAAAATGTGGAGCTCAGAATTGAACACAATACCACAAACGTAGTCTGATGAAATTAGATTATGGTAATAGAATTATCAGCACAAAGTCCCAGACCTAGAGTTTCTTAAAGGACTTTTCTGATAACCATATTTACCCACACCAATCTCTGACCAATTGACAGGCTGGGCAGGTAAGTTTGAAAATCCTAAGAATGGTAACACCCTTCAGTCTGCTTCCAGCTTAGCTCCTAGTCATCATCCTAAAGCATGTGGAGAGGAAACCAGTCATCTCTAGCAGCTGCAAACCAATTGTCATCTACTGTGTGGGCTCTCCAGAAGATAGCATGTGGCAGGCAAGTCCTCCTCCTCAGGAGGAGACAAGTCCACTTCCCCTCACCCCCCGTGGAAATAGCCTAGCACTCAAAAACTCTGGGAAAAGCAGCATTCATCAAACCACTTTCCTGGCTTCAAGAATGGTTCCTGTGGGCATCATTGAGGGAAGCAATCCTTGTAGTAAATAGGTTCACCATGTCCTACCACTAATGTCAACCATGGACCAATTGCCACTAAGGGGACTTCATCAAGTTCAAAATCCACCCAATGGTACTGCCATCCAGTTTACATCTTTCTATCTTGTCCAAGAATATACTGCATGAGAGAATGAAGTTGACCAGTTCTTTTGATTCTTGAAGTGGCTGCTTTATTTTCTAGATGTCCACTAATTATTTCATAGCAGCTTCTAAAATTTTCCAGGAATCAAAAGTCCAGAGCACAGACCTTTGAAATTTGTCAACTTCATTCTCCCTCCTTGAAAAGATGGACAATCACCTCTTTCCAGTTCTGTACTACTTCTTCTACTTCGTCTTTGAAAGGTCACTAGTAGTAGACATAGGATCACAGATTAGAGGATCATAAATTTAGAATTTAAAGGGATATTTGAGGTCACCAAAACCTTTATTATACAATTGAGAAAATTGAGGCTCAGAGAAATCAAGTGATTTGCCCGATGTCATACAGATAGTATGTGGCAGACTATGACATGAACCCAAGTCTTCTACCTTGAAATCCAGACCCACTTTGAATAGCCCCAGAAACCTTCCCAGTTCTCTCCATACTCTGAGATGTAGTTTGTCTGGATCTAGTGACAGGCACCTAGAGACTTCTTAATTTATTTTAGGCATCAAATTCCTACTTGCCATTTTTACCCCATTTTCTAGTCCAAAGCTCATTTTGCTTGAGCAGAAATGTTTTTCCTTTGTTGTACCTCAAGCATCATTCACCTCAAGCAGAAATCAGATAGATTCTGAATTTACCGTTTTCTTTAATATGGTTTGTAACGCGCTGTTGTCTCCAGAAGCTGCTGATCACTCTCTAGGAGGAGATCTGCTGTGTCAACTCAAATCTCTCAGACAGATTCTTCTTCCTGTAGAGAGCCACCTCAAGTCTCGTCTAGAAAAAGCTCTCTTTTCCTCCAGAGCTTCCCTCTTTTATCCTCCTAGAGAATGGGCGTGGGATAATGCAAGGGCTTCTGGGGAAAATTACTTCAACCAATGAACTTGCTCCTCCTAAGCATGCAAGCTCTTCCCCAGGAATTCACAAGTCAAACTTCCAGTAAAGGCCGGAACTAGAAAATTGTTAAATACCGAATTAGCATTTAGTAAAAACCTAATATCTCATCTCATTAGCACTTAGTTAGAACCTAACAATGGTTTTGTAAAAATATTTTGTTATCCTTACTTTTTCTTACTGTGCCTGGCACATGGCAGGCATTGTATAAATGCTATTATTTTCATCATCATCATTACATAGACTAAATTTTCTAGCTTCAGCTTATTTTAAACTTAAATATTCTTGACACTGCCTTGCATCCATATTATACCATCCATACTTTTGAAATCCCCCACTATGCCTTCCATTTTATCATACAAGTATATATAAACTATAGGCTGGTCAATACATCTACATTAATCTCTTCAACAATTTCCTTTTTCTTCCCTCTCATAAGAATGATATGTCTTTAGAAGTTCATTCTTAAGCACATGTTTACTCCTCCCCATCCCTAATTCTGTAGAAGTCTACTTTTCCTAGAGAATTTTAGTCCATGGGATCTTACAATTTAGAGTCTGAATCCTCTGATATATCTTCTTCTCCCAAGTTCTAGGATGCATGCCCATATTTCCTATCCTTTCTCACAAATTCCAAGATGGATTGTTCACCTTTAGCCAAGATTTCCTTAGTCTTCCTGTTTGAGGAGAAGCAAATTCATAATAGAATTTCCACCATCACCTCATCTCCAGTTACTCCACTGTTTGCATTGATAATGAAATTATCATTAACAGTTATAAATTCTCTTCTCCTTGATGTATTAAGCATTTCCTTGTCTGTATATGTTCATGGTATCATCTCCTACTAGAGCACAAGCTCCTGAGGAACAAGAATTATTTTGTTTTTGCAGGCCTAAAACTAGCACACTATACAAAGAAAGTACTTAAGAAAGAGTTTGTTGTTTGTCTTTTCTTCTCAAAGAGAACCATGACATCAGGAAGGTGAAGCTATGACATGCAAGTAAATTGGATTTGAGGGAGGAAGGGAGTAAGATACCACCCTTACTTTCTCCTTTAGAGCTTGCCACTGAGTTCAGTGGCAAGATTTAGATTAGGACTACTAGAGACTACCCTGAATGCAGTGGTAGACTGCTTAAGAAACATCTGTTTAATTGAATCGTAGTACTGAAAAGAAAAAATGAAGGGATTTAAAAAAAATTTTTTGAACCATACAATCATGACCTATAAAGTTAGTTAGCAAGTAGAAAGGCTGAGAACAGACAAGGAACAAACTAGTATATCAGAAGAATAAGCATTTAGGCAGACAAAAGGGAAGCATTCTTATCTTATGCCCAAAGGACTCCATTAACTGTAGTTACTCATAATTAGCAGCAGTATGCTACCAAGGCTGGAGATCTGAATTATCTGCCCAACTCAGTTTCAATGAAATAGGCCATGGAAGAGCTAGAATTCTGTGCAGTTTCATAGATAAGATACAGAGTTGTGCAAACCAAAGAACTCCCTGTTAGTGTTTGGAGCTCCCCAATTACTTTGGGAATACAGTTTTGCTATGCTGAGTGAGATCTGATCCATTCATCTGAATATGCTGTTACTAATAGTGGCACCAAAGAAATATAGGGCAGCCCTAAGTTTCAACCTGCAAGCTTAATTATTCTGGCATATTTATAGTTCTCATTAGAATCTATCACCCCAGAAATTTGACTAGTTTGTGTCAGTTGTACATCTTCCAATAGGTTCAGTCACTACTAATTAACACAAGGAAAATGTGTCCTTATTTGTGCCTGTTAACACAAAGGAATTGGATTCTTATTTAACAGTATGGCTCACTTTGTCTATTTTCCAAGGAATGATATCCAGAAAAGAAGCTGCATGCACCCTGGTCTTAGAGCATTCTTAAGCTTCAAGTTTAAAATTATAGCAGATTCTATGTTCTCAGGTGAAATGAGATACAAGACAGATATGTGGCTATTAATAATAAATATTTCAATTTTTAAAGAATTTTAATAAAGAATACTATGTGATCAAAGACAAGTGTTACATAGGATGGACAAGCATAATTATATTAACTACACATCAATGATGAGGTCACAAACAGATTTATTAATCAGATGCAGAAATGTGGTTGATAAAAATTAGCACAAATATGATAACATATGTAAAGCACTCTGCAAACCTTAAAGCACCACAAAAATTTAAGCTACCATTATTATACCAGAGAGGACGGCCTTTGTGATCATGCTATTTACTGTTCATTGCTGTTATTATTTGTCCTTCACTCTCAAAAAGGATCGTGACATCAATGAGGTGATGCCATGACATACAAGTGAATTGGATTTAAGAAAGGGATGATGTGCAAAGTCATCAGCTCTACTCTCTCTCCAGTGCCATCTGATCCAGTGGCAACTTATTGCTAATGTGAAAGACAAGGTTGAAGGAACTACAGATGTTTAACCAAAAAAAAAAAAAAAAAAAAAAAAAATGCTCAGTGGTGTTGTAAAAGCTGTCTTCAAGTAAATGAAGGATTATCATATGGTAGAATCATTCAACTGGTTTTGTTTTGAATCCAGAACCCAGAAGGAAGAATGGACAGAAACTGCAGATGGACAGTTTAAGGCTTTAGAAAAGGAAAATTTCCTATCAATTACAGTTATCTAAAAGTAGAATGAGATGCCTTGGGAAATAGTGGGTTCCCTCATAAAGTCTTCAAAGAAATTCTGCACGACCAACATTTTAGAGAGATTACAAGGGGATTACCAATAAGAAAAAGATTGGACTGGATACTCTCTGACTTTCTTTTCAAAAGTAAGGTTTTGCGACTCTTTCTGTTAGTGATAACACACTATCAGATAGCATCTTCCAACATCTATCTAGTTACAGCATTGAGATATGCTCTACTAAAAATGAATCCATCAATCAATATAAAAAACATAAGAGATAACTTACTGCATGAAATCAACATTTGGAAGCTGTGGATTTCAAATGGACTTCAAATATGTAATCTTGAAAAGCCAGGGGATATTGAAATACAAACAGAAATCAATCTAAAAACTTAGTAAGATAAATTAATTGGAAGAATGTGCTAACATTCTAAAAAGTGGAGAAAAAACAAGTGTCTCCTCAGATCCTTAATGTGTTAAAAGTAAACTAAAGGAATTAAATAACAAAAAACTGATTCTGGAAGTTTACTAGTACTGTTTTGAAAGTATTAAGAGAGAAAAACAGAAGGGAAAGGAAGAAGAGGAATATAATAATATTAAAAAAGAGGAAGGAACTTTGGGACTTATTTCTTATAATTTGAATTTGAGAAGAGTACAAACATGAAACTGAAGGGGTGGAAAGAGTGGGGACCATATTAATCTCATTCATAACAGATAAAGGGGATTGAACATACAAACATTTGACATAGAAATACCTCAAATTCAAAAATGAAAACAAGCAAGATATGGCTGGACAACAATGAGTTAAGAGGGCAGATAACATGACTGCAGAGGGAATACTTACAAATAAAACAAACTTCTAGTATTATTTTTAAAGGTAAGAGAGAAAGGGAAGATACAAATATTTACTATGTACTTTACAAATACTATCTCATTTAGTCCTCACAACAACTGAGGGAGGTACTATCATGACCTCCCAATTTACAACGGAGGAAACTGAGGCAGACAGAGGTTAAGACACTTATCCAGATTTACAAAGCTAGTAATTTAGGTCTTCCTGACTCTAGGACCAGCATTCTATCAAAAAAATTATTTAATACTAAAGGTTACATCCTTATTTTCTGTTAAAAAGTGAAAATATTGTTTTTATATGAAAAGATTTTTTAAAAGGAAGGTAACTTAATAAGGATATCAGTGTGTTAAATGATCAAAACAAAATATACTTTTTAAATAATTCAAAACATACTTTCATATGAATTAAGTTGAATCAAAACTAATATATCAAGAGTCCTTAACCAATAATTTTTAAAACATTTATTTTAATTAATTTATATGTTCATTAACAGAAATAGTATTATTACATATTCCAACTATTATGAAGAACAAAGCTGTCTCATATAAAGTCTTAATTTTTACTATAACTGAATTAAGGGTTCCAGAGAATTTCTATTCTTTTCAATATCATAGAAGGAAAAATGTGATATATTTCAACTGGCCCTACTATAAACATATAGTATTGGTTTTTATATTTCTATATAATATCATAGTGTTGGACAATATCTTCAGGATTCTAATCTGCAATCAAATATAAGTACAAGAGGCAAAAGTAGGCCCCCCAAAATTGGAAAGTAAGAGTGTTCAGACAGAAGAGGCAAACTGAGAAATCAGTCCAAAAAAGGGTCTTATATAGACATGAAGATTGGGACAAGTTGGGGTCAGAACAAAGCAGAACAGGGAAGGGTGGTTATTCAGGAGTGTGGCAGGGGAACATACAACTTTAATTCTTGTTCAAGTATGGAAATAGTAGGACAAGAACAAACAATAAGGCAGATAAGCAGCAGAATCCAGACAAGATGACTGGCTCAGAAAACCAGTTTAAAGCCTGGGAAATCTATACGAGTACAAGCACAAAAAACCCAAACATTACTCTCTCCCATATATGCACTCACCTAACCATTCGGCTTACTTGTCTGTTTATTATACATCCCTCTGGATTTTTTTTTGCAAGTCTGCTCTTTATGCCTGGAATGTTCTCTCTCTTAACTGTGAGAATCCCTGGCTTCTTTTAAGATTCAGATCAAAAGAAATCTCCATAAGTCCTTTTAAGACTCCTTTCTGTTCTGTATTATCCCAGTTAACATTACCTTCCATTCACTCCATGTTTATTTTGTATGTCTGATTTATATATGTTTCATTAGAATGCAAACTCCTTAAGGGCAGGAATTGTTATTGTTGGGGGTTTTTTTAAACTACATTGTCATTTGATATTTTGAACAGACACTATAAATGGACAAAAATTGACCCCTTTAGAAAGAATAAAAGATTGGATAACATTTTAAAAAAACTGAACCATACTTTCAACAATATCAACTTTCTCTCACCAAAACAAAAACCTTATCTTTTTTTCTTCTGCTTATGTTATATGATTGTAATAACAGTATACTACCATATAAAAAGAATAAAAATTTCAAGACACTCAAAGGGCAAAAGAGAAAAGTAGAATAAGCATAAGCAGGTGCATGTAAGAAGCAGGATAAAAGATACTATCAAAGAAATGTATATGCCAAAAATAAGCCAGTCAACTTTCTAAGAGACCTAACATGTTGGATAGGCCTTCCTGATAATACACTGAGAAGAACTATATGAGGTTCATCCTAACCTCCAAAGACAATACTCTCCCTCCACCCTATCATAATATGCATAAATTATTATAATGTGTATGCGGTATTCAGGAGGAAAATCTTTGGTGTGAGGGCTTGCCAAGCTCTTTTCAGGGCTGCTCATTTATTTTTGGTGTCTCTCTGACAGCCTCACCTGTGGCTCCAAGAAATTGTAGCATGCACAGAGTCCACGGTAAACCATCTCAGCAGATAGGCTGAGCCATGTTGAGGGTATCTGACAGACCTCAGATCTATCCATGATATCTACTCCAAGCACGTGAAGACTTTCCCAGAAAAATGGGCCAATGAGAACAATTTGTCCCAAAAGACAGGAAAGTGATGACACTGATATTGTAGAGTGCTTAGACCTTGGTCAGGCATCAAAGTTGCCACAGTCATGCATTGCAATCCAACCCACAGTCTTGACTGTTGTCCTGACATTGGACTTCAATGACTCAGGAAGAGAAAGAGGGTGTCAACTTTGTGAAACTCTGCCTCATTTAAACCCAATTCACATGCAAGTCAAAATATCATCTATAATGTCACTGTTCTCTTAGAAAATGAAAAACAACTTATTAGTACAATAGCATATGTATGTCACTTGTAAATAGGTAAATAAGATGCAGTGGGGATGAAGGCTCAAAAACTTTGCTGCTGCAGGTATGAAATTTTTAAGTTAGAAGACCGCTGGTCCAGGTATCATTTCAATAAAACTGCTCCTGAATTCTCAGAAGGCAAGAGCAAGTCCTTCTAAAAAACATAGACTAAAGAGCAAGGGAATTTGGTTCTTGGCTAATTTTACATTGTAACTAGCCATTGGGAATAACCGAGAAAATCACTTCATTTCTCTGAGTATTAGGTTCCTCATCTCTGAAATGGTTTCTCTTTGGAAATAGTAAAACTTTCATTTGCCATTGAAAATCACTTCCTCCTCCTTGCAACTATTTTCTCCTTTAGTTCCTGTGTTACTATGTTCTCTGGTTTTTTTCTCTGACCCCTTCTTCTCTTAAGGGATATTCCCTAAGGTTAAGTCCTTGATTCTCCTATTCTTGTACTATATTTGCTAAGAAAAATTGTAATGCATACTTAACACTTCAACTACCATTTGTATATAATTAATTCAAGTAGGCATTAAATGCTCTTGCATGTGTATGTAAACAACCTATAAACATGCACATGTATGCATAAGCACACATATTCTCATGTTCCTTCTGAGCTTCAGACCTGCATTTCTTCAACTGTCTACAATATAGTTCTATCTAGATGCTCACAAGTATCTCAAATTTAACATATCTAACATGAATATATCCTTCCTTCTAAACCTTTTCCTCTTCCAACTTCAATATTTGTCTCTGTCCATAGTACCAGCATCACCTTATTTCCCATTTTTTACTTTTCTTTCTCCTTCTCTTCTCATATCCATTAAGTTACCAATTTTTTTTTTTATCCCAACGTCTCTCACCTGAAACTATCTTTTATTGCCATTGCCATTCTCTTAATATAGGTCTTCCATGACCATGTACTGGACACTGGACTTCAGAAGAAATGATATTGGAATGGGGCCTAAAAAAAATCATGTCATTCAACTCTGAATTTTGCAGAAGTAGAAAAGAAAATTAAGAAGAATAAAGATCCTTGCTCATCAGTACACTGCAGTGAGCCACAGAACTGATGTTCCAAACCTGGGTTTCTGTCTCCAAATCTGTTTCTCTTCCATTGACCCATCTCCACTTTCTCCCCCCAGCTCCATTATTCATCCTGTTGGAATATTTTCCCTCAGATTTGTAATGAACTAAGAGCAAGTGAAGTGAGCAGAAGCAAGATAACAATATACATAGCGACCACAAAACTGGATGTGAAAGAAACACTAAAACCAAGCTCTTTGTGATTATACTGACCATTCTTGGCCACAGAGAACAGATGGTGAAATGCACCAATATGCTTTCAGTGAAGCAATGGGAGCTACTGAGTAGAGAAAGTTGTATGTCAGCCTGTCAGTCATTGTGGTGGTTGGTTTTACCTCACAGTTTTTCTTTTACGGGTGCTCACTGGGCACTTATGAGGACAAGGATTCATATCTAGAAATAACTGATGAAAAAACAAAAAGATCAATATGGTTCTTCAAAGAGAAGGTGGCCTTATACAGAAATATGTCAAATCTCTTCCCTGCTCACAAATCTTCAGTGATTCTTGTTTGCCTAATAAAGTGATTCTTGTTTGCCAATTCAAATCAATAAACATTTATTAAGCTCCTATTATTTACAAAGCACTGTGCTAAGCACTAGGGAAACAGTGCCTAACTCAAAAAATGTCATGTTGTTGAGATTTACAACCCATGCACAAACTAACATAATAAAAGGCAAAGAGTAGAGGCCAAAGGAAAGATCACCAAAGACTATGTAAAGAGACAAAAAACAATAAAAACTCGAGGAGTCAGTCAGGAAAGGCTTCAAGGAAGAGGAAACGATTGAAATGTTCCATGAAGATCAATCAGGGAATCAATCAAAAAATATTTATTAAGCATCTACTGAGTAGGTCTAGTGCTAGGGGCTGGAGATACAAATCTAGTGAATTTCTTTACAAGGAAATTACATTCTAATATGGAGACCTCAAGGAGATTAGACACTCAGACAGATAGTTAAGGTGAATTAAAAAACATTTCATATAAAAAGTAAGGCTTGCAGTATGTCTTGAAGAAAGAGAAAGATTCTAAAAGTGGAAATGAGGAAGGAATGGTGCACATTAAAGGCATAGAGGACAGCCTGTTGTCATTTTACAGTCAACAGAGGATAGGATGTTAAGTTTTGTGCCTGAAGAGGTAATGATAAAAAAAAATCGGGGTGCACTGGAACCACATTGAAGGGCCTTAATTAATCTGAAATTTATCCTTGAGGTAATAGGAGATCCCAATCTGTGCAACAGAAAAATAAAGTGGGATAATGTGAGGAACAAATTAAGCAGTTAAAAATTAAGTGCTTATTTTTGGGAAAGGAACAATACAAAGCATCAAAAATATAAAGAATGGCAAAAACAGTCCCTGCCAGAAAGGAACTTAGAATCTAAAGGGGAGACAACATGCAAACAATTATGTACAAAAAAAGTGACATACATACAGGAAAAACTGAAAATAACCAACATAGGTAAGGGACTAGAATTTAAAGAAATTGGGAAAACCTTTCTAGGATGTTAGCAGAGAGAGATGGGAAGCTGGGAGAACAATTAGGAAGCTACCATAACAGTCAAAAGGAGATATAACAAGGCCTAAACTAGGCTAATGTCCATTTAAGCACAGAAAAGGAGAGGAATGCAAGAGATTAATAGAATCAACAGGATGTGACAAATTACTGGATGGAAGAGAGATAAGTCACAGCTAACTAGGACTTTTAAAATATGGATAACTAGAAAACTGGTACCCTCAACAAAAATAGGGATGTTGGTAGGAAGGGAAGATTTTGGAAATGAATGTATGTTTAGTTCAAAGTGCTGACAGATCATCTAGTTAAGAGATTACAGCATGCAATTGACTCAGGACTAGGGCAGAATATCTTTGGACTGGATGTGAGACAATGAAGAGAACTCTGAGAAAAGGCTTTTGGATAGATTACGAGGCAATAACTAGAAGAGAGACATGCTTTGAAGCTGATTCCAAACTTGGAAGTAGAAACAGAAAATTCATCAAAGGAAACTAATAATCAGGTAGGGACCCAAGAAAGCAATATCACAGAAGCCAAAAAAGGAGCACATATTGGGGTGATCAAGTTATGAAATAAATGTACATTTCATTAGATTATATATGGATTATATATATAAAGAACAGAAAAGAAACATAATCAAAGGATTAGGATCTGAATGATGGCTCTTTTTAGAGCTCATGAAAGCAGTTAACTTCTCAGAATCTTTGTAAGGATTCTTTCGTCTAAGAACTCAATCATTCTAATGCTATCCATCCCAGCTATCCTTTTTTTTTTTTTTTTTTTTTTTTTTTTTTAATAATACTCTAGTCTAAACTCTATGATGGCAGGAATGTCTAAACAGTTTACCTCCCTCAACCATCAAAAATGTAGAGGAAGAAAACTGAAAAGGTCACTGAATTGCCATGCTGTCGTAGAATGTTGGGTTTAGGGTAAAAGGACCTCAATTCAAATCTTCCCTTAGCACACTATTTCTGACCCTAAACAAGTCACCTAACTTCTAACCTCTTTTTGCCTCAGTTTCCTCATATCTTAAAAAAAAAATAGGGCAGAAGTAGGGAAGAAATAGGAGGAGGGGAGAGACAAGAACACCAAATTATTTAAAGTTTTTCTGACCTAAACCTATGGTCCTATGGTTTGTAAGTTATGAAATTACTGATCCTTAGAAAAAACAGTTTCTATAGTGGTAGAGTCAGGAGCCCCATAAGAATGAGTTCAGAGAGAGGAAGCAGAGGAAGTGAGCCAGTGAAAGTCCATCAACGAATGGTGTCAAATTCAAGTAGAAATGAGAACCACTGATCTGTATAAAAGGATCCCTGTGGCTGCATATTGACGTGGGTTTGAAGTATAAGGTTATTTATGCTTTACTGTTTTTTTTGTTTTTTTTTTAGTTTTTTTGTATTAAATATTTCTCAATTTCAGTTTAATCTGATTCCAACCATACACACCACTCTCCTGAACAGTAACCATAAGAACTAAGATCTGTTCTGTGCTTTGTACTTAGCCCACAAAGTCCCATAAAGTGGCTAAGGCAGCCTGTGCCACCCAGTAGCATGTTTGACCTATCTGCCTCACATCATGCTTTCTAGAAGTTTTTGGGTGAAGAGAGTACAACATTGGGATGTGGGAAAACTGGAACACTGATACATTGTTGGTAGAATTGTGAATACATCTAGCCATTCTGGAGAACAATTTGGAACTATGCTCAAAGAGTTATCAACTGTGCATACCCTTTGATCCGGCAGTGCTACTGCTGGGCTTATATCCCAAAGAGATCTTAAAGAAAGGAAAGGGACATGAATGTTTGTGGCTAAGTCCAATTCTTTTTGTACAGCAAAATCACTGTTTGGACATGTATACATATATTGTATTTAACTTATACTTTGACATATTTAACATGTATTGGTCAACCTGCCATCTGGGGGAAGGGATAGGGGGAAGGAGGGGGAAAATTGGAGCAAAAGGTTTTGCAATTGTCAATGCTGAAAAATTACCCATGCATATATCTTTTAAATAAAAAGCAAAAATAATAATAAAAAAGAGAGTGCAACATTTTAAGAGAATGGCAGAGTCAATGAATATTTTTAAGGATGAGGGAGCTATTGGGTATATTGTTAAGCAATAAGGAGGAAGCTGAGAAAGGGAAAAAATTTTCAGAGAGTAAACTCCCGGGGGAGGGGGGGGGGGAGACAGGAGGATATGGGAATAAGAACACAAGTAGAGAGCAAGGAAAGTTTTCTCAGGGAGTGGAGTAAAAGAAGAGGCCAGCTAAACATGTGGAAAGCTTTGTCTGGCATTCGAGGTCATCCCATAATCTAGGGACACTGTACCTTTCTTGTTATGTTCTTTTTCTCTAGATTGTAATCCTTCTCTGGGAACAGATCCTTTGGGGAGATTCTGGAGGCAGCCTTCCTTTCAGTTCAGTTCAATAATCCCAAAATGCAGCCAGGAGTTAAAGTCCTTTACTGTCTCTTTCCAAATCTTATCTTCAGATCATTTATTTTCTCCTTCAAGCCTGGTCTCCTTCACTTGGGGCTCAGCTAGCTTTCTTAGAGACCTCTCTCTCTCTTTGGTTCCCAAGAGCTCTTGTCCCAGTGTCTCCAGCCAGCAAGAAAGTCGAAGTTGGAATGGAATCTTCACTCCTCCTCCCAGAGAGTGGGCTTTTATATGCTCTCTGAAGGTGTGAGTCTAATGTGTGGACCAATGAGCGAACTCCTTTAAAGATGTGAACTAAGTACATAAGTATCTTATAAGAATCCTAACATCTCCTCTTTTCTTTTGATTTAGAACACAGATGGTCATGACCTTGAAATACTTATACATAAATCCATCAATATGGGAGGCATCACACATAATTACATAAATTACATAAGCACATAGTAACATAACACATGAGGAACATATCCCTAAGTCCTAGAAATAGTACAAAAGGAATCCATTGTCCATTAGTTCATGTGCCAGGAATCCAATAATTCCTGCAAGTTTTAAACTCTTACATTAGTCTCATCTTGTGTTAGGGAATCCAATGATTCCTGCAGATTTTGTTCTTAGGTCTTCTCCTTTGTTCCCAGATTTTTCTCTTTTTCTGTCTCTCTCTGATGGACAAGGCAAATACGCCTCGGTGGCACTCATCTGATTCCTTCTCCATCTGAAGAAATACAAGCAAACCCTCTCAGGCTGTTCACCTATCTAATTTTTTTATATTTACCACTTTCTAAATCTCTTCTCATCATCTGGCAATTACATTGGAGCTGTTTGCACTGGACACTCCCCTATTGGTTTAAAAAAACCTGTATTCTCCCCAATTGCAATCCCTTTCTACTATCTGATTGCTTTTTGGCTGACTGATCAGGTAATATCTTTCTGCCATGTGATTACTTTTTCTGCTGATTGATAATATCAGAGTCTTGACCTTCTAAAGGCTCCCTGTGTGTAACCTCAACTGCCATCATGCCCCAGCTATGTTTTGAATGAGGTCTTGGAGCTGGGCCCCACCTCTCATTTCCCTGGGTCAATCTACATTCTGAGGCCCAGTGGAAACACTTGTGGCATTTTGGACATGGGGTTTTAGGTCTTCTCTCACTCGGTCTTCTCACTGTATCTCCATATCTACATTGGGCTCTTAGATGTCCAACTTTTCCACACTGAAAACATTGACGAGTTTTTCTTGAAATCCTCTTCCAAGAGGGACCCTGTCTTTCCATGTTCATCATAGTCTGAGTATAATAAGCATTTATGCCCACTGTAGCACAGCATCTTATGATCTCCTCTAAAGGAGCATCTTTGTTTAGTCCCCATATAATTCTTCTGCAAACCTCATTGGTATTTTCCATAGCCAAATGTCTGGTCATTATTTCTGTAGCTGCATTCTCTCCAATAGTTCTCATGACAGCAGTTTGCAGACATCCCACAAAATCTGCAAAGGGTTCATTGGGATCTTGCTCTATTTTTGTGAAAACTGTCCCTCAATCTTTTTGCCCGGGGAGGGAACCCCAAGCTTTTATTGTAGCCTTAGAAATTTGTACATACACTGTTATGGGATACTAAATCTGTTCTGAATTCTCTCCATACTAAACTTCACCTGCTAGTTGGTCAAAAGTTATTTGTTGCATCTGACTTGAATCCTACATATTTCATGATAGTCTGAAAGCCACAAGTTTTGTCCAGGTTCTAAACATGTCCTTGCTATGGATTCCAATAACTCGGGGTTAGGATTTCATAAGCCAAATTAGCTAGTAACATTTTAACATAAGATGATGTAGCCCCATAAAGAGTGCAACCTTTTTTCAAATCCTTAATTTTATCCAATTCAAAAGGAGTATATCTTCTCCTTTTTTGACCTGAAGAGTCAAGCTCTTCAATCACAGGGTATGCTTCTATAAAATCACTTACATCCTGTCCTTCATTTTTTGCCTTAACCAATGCTTTTTCTAACCTTGTCATAGGCTGCTTAACAGGGGATTCTGCTTCTTCTTCTCCTCCTTCTCCCTCCATACATGAAGGGTTAATTGAGGGAGGTACATCAGGGAATTGGAAATTATCTAATTTCTCCTGCTGTGAATTCTTATCTGATTCTTTGTCCTTTTCACCTAAGTTAGATGATACCTCCCCCTCTTGCTCTTTCCTCTTTTTCCTTATTCTATAACTCATATAATTTCCTAAAGCCAGTTGAATTACATTGTATGTATTAATTGTATTTTTGGAAATTGAGTCAGGTTCATTTTTGTTGTAGTATTGACAAAATTTTTCTCCTACTAATTTCCATTCTTCTAGATCCAATTCTTTTTTCCATAGAAAAACAAGGTCATATGAACTGCACAGTTTTTAAAAGTTCAGTGATCTCCTCCAAAATTATAATCAATCCTTGGCTTTTCATAACCTTGACAATGCTCTCTATACATTTTCCTTGAACAGAAACAGAAGGCTGTTTTCTAAAAATTTGCCCCATTTCGCTGAAATTCTACTTTAGCTCTTTAACAAAGTTTCCTTATTATTCACCCTAATTTCTGGGTCAGAGAGGCTTTTCCACTGAAATCAGGATCTTATCTGTCCCACCAAAATGTAATTTTTTTTTTTCTCTAGATTGTAATCCTTCTCTGGGAGCAGATCCTTTGGGGAGATTCTGGAGGCAGCCTTCCTTTCAGTTCAGTTCAATAATCCCAAAATGCAGCCAGGAGTTAAAGTCCTTTACTGTCTCTTTCCAAATCTTATCTTCAGATCATTTATTTTCTCCTTCAAGCCTGGTCTCCTTCACTTGGGGCTCAGCTAGCTTTCTTAGAGACCTCTCTCTCTCTTTGGTTCCCAAGAGCTCTTGTCCCAGTGTCTCCAGCCAGCAAGAAAGTCGAAGTTGGAATGGAATCTTCACTCCTCCTCCCAGAGAGTGGGCTTTTATATGCTCTCTGAAGGTGTGAGTCTAATGTGTGGACTAATGAGTAAACTCCTTTAAAGGTGTGAACTAAGTACATAAGTACTTTGTAAGAATCCTAACACTTCTACCTTTATTTTACATCTCTTTGCTCCAAGCTTTTTCTCTATTTTAGTCAAATTAGACAACTGTATTTTTTATCCTTTCTTGGTACCATTATTCAAATTGTCTCTGATCTCTCTTCCCCTCTTTGCCTGTTGAATTTCCACTTAGACTAAAATTAAACTCAAATGTCACTTCTTCCATGAAGTCTCTGATCTCTTATCATTAGCATTCTTCTCCCCATCTTTACCTGACATAGTTGTGTAGGAGGAGCTTAATAAATGTCCATTTCATTTGATTATATATGGATTACTGAAAAAGAACAGAATCAAAGGACCAGGATGTGAATTATGGTTCTTCTACTTACTACTTGTGTGAGCTCATGCAAGCAGTTAACTTCTCAAGATCTTTGTTTCCACATCTTGTTAGGATTCTTTCATCTAAGAACTCAATCCTTCTAAAGCTATACATCCCAGCTAACCGTAATTTTAAAATACTCTAGTCTAAACTCTGATGGCAAGAATGTCTAAACAGTTTACCTCCCACTGAGCCTAGCAGTACTTTGTACTTAATGTTTTAATTGTTGACATGTTACAAAACTCTCTTAACACCAATCTTAACCTGTTCTTGCTAAACATCCTAAAGTAAATTTCCAAACAAATTATTCCACTTACCTCAAAATTACCAGGTATAGAATTGAACTCTACTAGCACCCCCAGGCCCTGCCCACCAAACATCACCAACACCCATTCCCAACTTCAATGAGTGACACCTCCAATTGTCTACGTCAGAGATGTCAAACTCTGGTCAAGCAGGTTACAAGTAGCCAAGTAAGTGGTTGGTATTCTGGGAACTTGATTAAAATATAATTGGGAAATATCTAATAAATAAATAATACAACACAACATAGATAACGTATATTTGTGGTATTATAAGTCAGTAAATTGCCCACAGGAACCTGTTTCTATTTTTAAATTAGATACCACTAGACTGAGTCACATCTGTCAGGCCTTGTGGATAATTACTCATCATTGTCAAGTTGGCTTTCATATTTAAAAAGATGTAATTATCCTATGTTCTATAACAAGTGATAATATCCCAAATGAACCATATATTACTTTTCAGTATTTGATAATTGAACAATAATGAAAGAAGTCCCAAGTACTTTGAGATAAAAACAGATTGGAACCTCAAATTTCACTGTATAGACTTTATTGAGAATAACAACAATTTACAATAACACTATATAATTTACAAAAGATTTCATTCTATTATCTCATTTGAGTCTCACAATAACCCTGAGAGGTATTATTATGCTGATTTCATAAGGTAATAGCAACTGATTGGAGATTTGAAAAATATATAGAAAATTGAGATATACAGCAATTATAAGCATTATATTTAAAATTATTTCATAACTGTCAATGTCAAACTAGATCTTTTTAAAAATCTGAATACTGTTGCCATACTATAAACTTATGTGATAGTTACTCATCCTTCTTCATGTATTATTTCACCTTCTTAAACCTTGATATTTCTGTGATTTTCACAACATACCCTACCAATGAAGACCGAAAACTCCCTCATGATTTAGTAGTTTCATGTGATAACCATCCTGAACCTAACCTGATCCTGAAGCTATTTGGAGAGGACTTTCCATACAGTCTTTGAATCCAAGATGTCTATGAGCCAGAATAGGACTTTAGTGGAAGGAATAACCTTTACTCAAACTAAATTCTAAAACCTAAAATCCTATGAATGTTCTTTCACAGGTAATAACCCAATAATAACTAAGCCAGGCACCATTTGCTTAGGATAAAATTCAAGGTAACTATGAGAAAATTACTCTTACAATAAAAATGAATGGATGACCAAAAATATATATATATGAAACGTATTTGTATAAATGATCATTCAGAAAGCAAATCCTCCACAAAAGGTAGCTCATTATTGCAAATACCATAAATTCACATCTTAACCTTCATTCAAATATTTGAAAAATATTTTTGAGAACAAAAAACCAAGAATGAAGCATTACATTTAAACATATCAATTTTGATGCTTTTTCCATATATGATACCAACTTCTTTATATTGAGGGAATCCTTTGGTAGAGAATGACAAATATTTTAAAGCAATCAAAACTGAAAATGTCAAAAATACAATACAAAATTTTAATAAAAATTACAGTTGCTTTAATATTTGAGGAAATCATGAAAAACAAAAGAAATAATATATGTAGCCCTTAAATTACATAAAGTCATTCTAAAAGTGTATTCTAATTCATAAAACTATTCAACAAGAAAACAACATCTGCCATCTGGGAGAGATCCTGATTTTTCAGGAGGGCGCTTATCTGCCACAAAAAACAAAACAAAACAAAACAGATAGTCAACCTGCATAATCTATATCTATGATTCTCTAAGGTTCAGAAGAAAATGTTAAAACTTTTGAACCTTGAAATGGAGAACTTGAGTTTCATTTAAAGAGAGAGGGATACATATCTTACTCAAGTTGTATCAAGTTTCAATATAAAAACAATTAAGATGGAAGAAAAAAGATACAATGGATTTGTGATTTACAATTTAGATTACAATTCTAGAAAAATCTAATCAATTACACATGAGAATCTTTCTGCATCAGGGTCTCTTGATATATAATCATTAACATGTCTTTAAATTGTGTTTAGCAATTCTAAATATTTAAGTAACAAAGTCTGAGAAAAGAGAAGGGGAGGTCTTTTTATTTATTGAAAGATTCATAATTTCATAATGATTTAACAAATGACACAATTTCCATTGCAAGAATGTGCATTTTTAAAACCTCTGAAATAACATATTACTAAAAGTTAAAAGTATTACTGAAAAAACAATGTCAAATATAGACATCTAGTTGACCAATCTAGGGGGGGAAAAGTATTTTGCTCACTATGGAGATTCATTATCACCCAAGTAATAAGTTGCTGAAAGATGATACAATGTGGCTAAAAACTAAACACAGAAGGAAACAAAATTGATGAAACTTTTGAGTTATCCTATCACTGCAGAACTTCCATACTCACTCACACTCTATCAAGCTGACAGTAGCCAGCAACATAGTAAGTAGTTGCTTAATAAATGCAAATTCCCTTCCTCCTCTCCCATTTGTAAATTAGGAAAGTCTTTCTCTTTGCTTCTTATAAAGATCAGGATAACCAGGAGTGATGAAAAGTTATTACTGTTGCTAACAGTAGCTAACATCTCTATGCTAAGTTTAAAGTTTGCAAAGTACTTAACATACTGTGGGTCCTCCCAACAGCCCTGTGAGATAGGTGCCATTATCCTCATTTTACAAATGATTAGACTGAGAGAGAAATGGGTCACACAGCTGGTAAAGTACCTAAGGGAGGCTTTGGACTCTTTCAATCTCCAAATCCAACCATCTAAGAAGAAATGGGAAAGCTCCAACAAGGAAATTATACCTAGAGACAAACATCTCAATAGGGAAAGTAATAGCCTAAAATAGACATCTGTTCTAACCTGTGAGGTGGTGACCAAAAGTCAAGTAACAAACTCTTTTCAATTTGGTTTCCTCATCTGTAAAATGAGGCTAGAGGAAATAAAATCTTTAAGTTTTCTTTCTAATATTTATTATACTAAAATAGAAGAGCTTTCCATGTTCTACTTGTTACTGCTGTGTTCTTATGGACATAAAAGCACAACAATGAGAAAATTATTATAAAATTCCTAAATTGTGAAATCATGAAAAAAGTAATTTTAAAAATCACTCAGCTAAAAGTGTAGGAAGGTATTCTTTACAAAGAAAAAAGTGTGAGGACAAAGGAGGCATACATTTAAAAGTTCAAGTGTCCAACTTAACTGTCTTTTTTAAGTGACATTCAATTGTTTTACTTTGGAAATCTCTCACCCCCCTCCTGAAAACTGGACAGGGCCATTTCTCAGGGAAGCTCATTCTAGGTAAGGCCATCTCCAGGGCCCAGCCTTTAAACCAATGGCCATGCTGGGACTCCCACAAGTGGTTTCACACGGCCCCCAAGAGCGAAGGATGAGGCTCAGCACAACTTGCAGGGAGCAAAGGGCAGCTCTCCAACATCATTCATCATCACTCACCCGGGCCTCGGCCACGGGGTTTTTCCAGGAGAGGACAAGCTCCCTCGAGGCCCGCCCCCATCCCACCACAAGCTCCCAGGCCTCATTCAGGAGCCGGGGAAGCCCCCCATTCCCAGCCCCATCCCCGTCCCCCCGAAGGGCTGGCACCCGGTCGGGCCTAACCCCCGTTTTCCATCCTTCTTTCCATCCCTCCCGCCAGGGCGGGGCAGGCTGTGTACTCTTTTCCCGCCCCTCCCCAGATGCTCAGCGCAGCCCCCGGCCCGGTCGGCCAGCAGTGCGCCCCGGCCCGGACCCGGCCCGTTCGCGTAAGGCTCAAATGCGGGGCCGGAGAGGTCGGGTCTCCCGCCCGCCCGGCCCGGCCCGGCGGGACGCGGGTAGGCGCCCCTGCAGGGCCGTTGGGCCCGGCGCGGTGTACCGGGGATCTGCCCGGGGCGGGGGCGGGGGCGGGGGCGGCGGCCGAGGGGAGGAGGCGGGGAGGGGCCGGGGGCGGTGCCCGCCCGCCCCGTGCCGGCCCCACGCCCTTACCTGTCTTCTCGTGGTCATAGCCCACCACGATGAAGTAGTCCGCCAGTCGCGCCATCGCCGCCGCCGCCCCCGCGTCCGGGAAGCGGGACCCAGTCCCCGTCGCCGCCCTCGCCGCCGCCGCCGCCCGCCCGGCCCGGGAACGCTCAGCATTTTCCCTCTACCGGCGGTAGTAGCAGCGGCGGCAGCGGCGGCACTTCAGCCATGTTTGACAACCGAGGTGCACTCTGCGCCTGCGCCGGCCGCCGCGCCGCGCGAGACTCGCTCCTCCTCCCGGCTCCTCCCCCCTCCCCGCTTCCCAGAGCTTCCCTGGAGCTACGCAGCCTATACCCCGGTGGCCCCACCCCTCCCCCGCCGGGGGCGCTCCTCCCCCGTCGCTGCTCTCCTCTCCCCTCCCCTGCCCGCGCCTGGCCTGGAAGCACAGCTATGGCTTGCTCAGGCCTTTCCTCTCCGCCGCCCACTTGTAGAGCAGGACCCGAGCGAGCTGGGGGGCGCCTCCCGAAGACTCCGCGGTCAGGGTTTTGGAAGCTGCCCAGCCACGGCTTTTAGTGCTCGTTTCCTGTTGATGTAGCGCGGTCAGGCTTTCAGAAACCTCCGAGCAGAGAAGGGGCTTGCCCTGCCCGGGCCTGGGGAGCCAGGAAAGGCCCCGCAGGCTGCCGCACCCCCGCTGTGTCAGGGCCCCACAGCATTTGTGTGCCAGCCTGCTCCCCGGGGGGCGAGCGCGGGCCACCTCTGACGGGCGGCTCAGTCCTTCCCCCACCCAGTTTGCCCTTCATTGAACCGTCGGTCCGCAGGCTGTGGCCTCTGCTGTCGGGCCGTTTTACTGTTCCAGGCACTTCCAGCGGATCCAGGATCCCTGGGAAAAGGGGGGAGGGGTCATCAGAATCTCTGGGGTACGGTTTCGTCAGATTGCAGATTTAAAACCCGTGGACAATCTGAAGTCTAGACTTTGCCTTTCCTCTTTATCGCCAACCAGCAACTCGAGTTGGATCAGTGTGGTCCACTATTCGGACATTTACACCAAACCATGCCATCTTAGAGTTTGCAATTGTCAGACTGGGGCTGGTCGAGTGCGGGGGGACAACTTGTTTTAATTTATTCCCAATCAGTGAAAGCCTTTTTTAAAAGCCTTTGCCGCAGACTTGAAAGGGACTTAAAAGATAGCTCATCTGCTCCAGATCCACTTCAGTGCCGGAGTCCTTCTCTACAACCAGAAGGAGATTGCTTCTCCAGACTCGGTGGGCGAACTGTGCCTCCTGTGTCTCACAACCGTTCTCTTCCTCATTCCATAAACTGAATTGAACTCTGCCACCGTCATCACTACCCCGTCCTTGTAACTTCCACTCTCAGCTTCAGCTTCAGTCTTTTGATGCTTACAGAACATGTCTGCGTCGTTTTCCACATAAATATTTGAAGAAAGTGATATTCTCTGAACTAAGAGTAAAAGGTAGAAAATGCAGATTTAGACTTGTGTAAAATTTCCCGGCAATTAAAGCTATCCCAAAATGGGATGAAAGCTTTAGGTTCTCTTGGAATAGAGATCTCCAAGCAAAATACAAAAATAAAACAAACTCCATAGCCACTTAACTTCCTGAGTGGTTTTTAACTGGGTAGGTTACTCTACATGATCTCTGTGATGTCTCTTACTAAATCTAGTATTTTTGTTTGTTTGTTTTGTTTTTGAGGGTGGGGTTAAGTGACTTGCCCAGGGTCACACTGCTAGGAAGTGTCTGAGACCAGATTTGAACTTGGGTCCTCCTGAATTCAGGGCTGGTGCTCTATCCACTGCGCCACCTAGCTGCCCCTAAATCTAGTATTTAATAGCTTTGTAAAGGATGCTAAAGAACATTTCATTTAACCTGAATATTTCTAATTCCGGTGCTTTATGAATTCAAAAGTAACATTTTAAAATAACTGGCTTTTAATGAACTGAACCAGCTACATCCAGCAAAAGAACTCTGGGAGATGACTGTGAATCACTACATAGAATTCCCAATACCCCTATTTTTGTCCGCCTGCATTTTGGATTTCCTTCGCAGGCTAATGGTACACTATTTCAAAGTCCAATTCTTTTTGTACAGCAAAACAACTGTTTGGACATGTATACATATATTATATTTAATTTATACTTTAACATATTTAACATGTATTGGTCAACCTGCCATCTGGGGGGAGGGGAGTAGGGGAAAAATTAGAACAAAAGGTTTGGCAATTGTCAGTGCTGTAAAATTACCCATGCATATATCTGGTAAATAAAAACTAATATAAAAAAAAGAAAATAAAAATAAAATAATGGCTTTTAAGGCCCCTTTCCCCCAGTCAAGGTCCTCTGACAAGACCTATATGGCAACTTGCAGAATCTGGTTTTAACATGTAGTATATATGCATAACATACATATATGTACTTAATATGAAGGCACATTCTGAGTACATACAAATATTTCATATACAAATAAAGTAGCTTCGCCCTTTGCTCCCCAGCCAACAGCTGCCTGGAGGCTGGGGCTGATAAGAGCCTGACTACACTGCCAGATTAGTCCGGTTGGCCAGAGGCCAGAAAATCCCCGGAGATCAACAAAAACACCACCACCTTTCACTAGCTGCCTGAACAAATGCAGATTTGTTTTCCCCAGAGTCTCTGGAAGAAACTCCGGGGATAAAAGAGGCCACAGTCTCTGGGACCCAAAGCATCTCCTTCCTTGTCTCAGGACGGAAATGGCAAAGAGATAAAGAAAAGAGGGAGGCTGGCCAACTTCTGACTGCTGCAGAGCTGCAGCCTTTTGTGGGTAAAGTGTCTAGTTCTCTAAAAATCATTCAAAGTACTTCCTGTGGTTTGTTTCTGCTTAACAAATTGGTAAGCTGAGGTTTACTGGTTAGAGGATACTGGCTGAGATCTGCTCTTTGCAAAAGTCACTGCAGTCCTGCATCAGATTTATGTAATAATAATAATAATAATTAATAATATAATAATAATAACACTTATCTAGGGCTTACTCTGTGTCAGGCACTGTGCTAAATACTTTACAATTATTATCTTATTTGCTCTTTACAACAACCTTAGGAAGTAGATGCTAAACGCTTTACAAATATTCATTTAATCCTCATAATAAATCTAGGAGGTAAGTGCTGTTATTATCCCCATTTGACAGATGAGGAAACTGAAAGAAATAGGTAACTTGAGCAGGATGACACAGTAGGTGTCAAGCCTAGATAAGAATTCAGGTCTTCCTAATTCTAGGCCTGAAATTCTATCTACTGTGCTACCTAGCTGCTCTATACTTATACATTTCCATAAATATATACTAGATAGATAGATAGATAGATAGATAGATAGATAGATATACATACATACATATATATATATATATATATATATATATATATATATATATATATATATATATATATATATATATATATAAACATTCAGGACATCAACATGAAAAGCTGCACTGAGCCCAATCAAATCATTCTGCCCAGTATGATATCACTATGTAAGGAGGAAGGTTGCTTTCCCTAAAAGGAGATACACACCCTATGCTTTCCCTCCTTTCAATAAACTATTTTGGTTATATCGACCTCCATCATTTATTATAACCCCAGCTGCACTTTGTTTACCCTGTTTGACTGAGGAGTTTCATGTGTTCGTGTTGACTGCCTGTTATGTCAAGAATAACCAAGCTTGTACTTGTCCTAAAAAACTACAATGTCTCCTTTAAGTTTTCAGGGTGGCTTTTTATCTAGTTTAATTATGAACAAGTCTCCGTAATCCTATATGTCAGAAGCAAATAAAACAAATTGTGCCTGGATTAAGAGAACTGAGATTCTGTTTGTGTTACGTAGGACTTTTAGAGAACCACCCTATGCTGATAAACTGATGGGATGAATCAGACTTTGGAAACAAACTTCTCAATGGGTTTTGAGGAAGGAGGTATAACTAGGGGACTATAAAGTGGAATGTTTTTCTTTACCTTAAGGTTCTGGCAAGTGCATTATTGTGTCTTGAAGATTCAAGCTAGGAAAAACTACTCCGCTCAACCTACAGACAGTTCTATAGCATGCCCTTAGGGGAACTATGTAAACTCAGTACTCGGGACTACTCTAAAACTTTAAATTGCAGAGAGGTGTTCATTTGTTTTGGTTCCGGGGTCTCTATCCTCTCTATCCACTATCCAATTCTTGACCATATTCTGCCAGTCAGAGTTTTAAATATAACACTTTAAATATACTACCATTTAAATAGCCTCCTAAAAGTTAGTATAAACCCTGCCCAAGTCATATGGCAAATTAAAAAGGGAAGCCAAGATATCAAATGCTTCTTTTTAAAAGCACCAAATGTTCTATTCTCTGCTTCTCATACACATAGTTCAAACATTGGATTTTTTAGCTTAATTTTCTTTGCAGGGTGTGTTCTCAACATTTAGTTGGAAACAGCTAAAGGACATGACCAAGAATATATTTTAAATCCAGAGAAGACTAGGAAAAGTGTAAGCAAATAGCTATTCTGCCCTTCACCTACTCTCCATACTTTCCCAGAGGGAAAAGGGCAGGCCAGATTTTGTGTGTGTGTGTGTATCTGAGGACAGAGGAAAAAGGGATAGTTTAAATACTCATAGCACTTGTAAAAGTTACACAAGTATGCGTGTGTGTGTGTGTGTATAAATATATGTCTACATACATATAGAAAGAGGTATAAATAGATATAGATAATGTTACATATATATGTATATATATATATACATATATATATGTCAATATATTTATGGTTAGATTTAAGCATAGATATGGCAACCTAGGATGGTGGTAGACAGCCTGCTCTCATATATACCTGGATTCAAATAATGTTGGCCACATACACTAGCCCCTAATTCTAAGGTTACAGATCTGAGGAGTTTCTGATCTGCCCTTACGGTAGGGCCTTTCCATTCCTAGTGTTTCTGAAATACTTGAAATAGCAGGTCTAGGCAAAATACTTATTTTAGCACCTTTTAATAAGGGGGTGGGGTAGGGAGGTTAAATACACATACTTGTTGCAACTTATCTTCACTGATTTGTTATTTGAACTCTTGAGTATTTGGGGGTCTTACTTGCCATAACTCTTTTCTTGGCTGCTTAGAATAAGTCAATTCAACAAGCATTATTCTTACCAATAAGAAGTCCTTTGCTGAGCATTAAAGGAGACAACAATAACATTTACATAAAATTCAGGGGTCTGCTGTCATGGGATTTATAATCTAAATAGCAATATTTTTCTATCCCCACCCCGCAGATGGAGGGAGGGGAAGGCCTACTTGGGCTTTCTTCTTACATTTTCTTGATGCTCTGATATGTAACTAGTGACTTGCTCTTTAAAGGACTCTGAAAAACAGCCTTTGGATTTCAACTTTTCTTTCCTTCTTACCTCTTTCTTCCTTCTTTGCACTGCCCAAGCCCTGGAAAACTTGTCAGAGAAAAGTTCTGCTCAATCTGAATTCACTCTCAGAGAGATCTGAATGGAGGAAAGAGGGAATCTGAATTATACCAAGTATTATTTCAGATGGGATGTGACCAAGAGAACATTTCTGCTCAATGTGAATTCACATCCAGAGATCTGAACGGGGGAAAGAAAGGATCTGAATATTAGCGAGTATGATTTCAGATGGGATGGGGGGGGGGGGGAAGTATACCATAGAAGTATACCATAGATTTCCTAGAACTGAGGGATATGCGGAGGTTAAACTTGTTGACTGTCCAGGGAGGGATAGCTCCCACATAGTGCGCCTGTATTGCCAAGGTAAATTCCAGGGCGTTTTGGCAAACACGCGCTCACTCCAGAAGGCAGCGGGAGCTCCCGCAAACAAACCTGGCTGAGTGGCTTCGCGCTTTGGAGCAGGAAAGCATCTGAATTAGAGCACGGGGGAAGGACTGGGGCCAGGCGGGGCGGGGGAAGTGTTTTCCTAGCTTCAGATCTAACGACCCAGGAGCAGCCAAGTGCACCTGGACTGATAAGAGGGGTGCCAAGTTTCAGTTTTGCTGTTTAGCATTCCCGGACTAGCGACCCCCTGCTGGAGAGAGGGGCGGGAAGAGAGTGCCTGTCCTGAACCTCAACCGGCGTCTGATTCTCTCCTGGCGGGAAAGGGAGAGGAAACTCTCACTTAAAAGCATAACTTGTCCTAAAAGGTCTCTCTTCCCCTCCTCACTCCCTACCCCTTCCCCTGTCTGCGGCTGGGGACGGAAAAAAACACTTTACAACATTATACTCGTCTAATTAGAAAGCTCTTTCTCTCAACCCGGTCAAGCACGGTTAGCCCCATTTTATTGATGAGGAAACTGACACGTGAGGAGATAGCCAGGATGCCCAGCTGGTTTTGGTGATCTCGAGAGCGCTCACCTTACCTTGGACCACAAACCTTCTCCACGGTACTCCAGGAAAGCAGCGAGCTCTCGCCCCCTCCCCTGTGGGACGGCCTTAGCCGCCAATGGACCGCTGCTGGGAGCAGTGAGCATTGGGAGACAGGCTTTTGCTAGGTGCGCGTTCCCGATTCCTCACGAGCGAGGCAAAGGCGCAGCCTCCTCGGAACATGGGGCTGCCATGGGGCAGCCAGGTTGTCCTTTGACTTAACTGTGTAAGGCAAAGTTTCCTTTCCCAAACGTGACGACAAAACAAGAACGACGGAAGGGGTCAAACGAAAGTAACCTGGTCTGCAGCAGGGAGGCAAACAGAGATGGAAGCAGAAAAAACAAACAGGGGATGAAAGAGATTTGGAGTCAATCGCTATTCTTAGGTCCGAAATCTCGCACAGCACCTTTACCTCCCCGAGCTTCGGTTTCCTCCTCCGGAAAATAGGTGGGGGAGGGGTAGACTAGCTGATTTCTAAGATCGTTTCCTGCTCCAGCATTCTCTAATTCTAATATAATATAATATAATTCTATATTCAATAAACATTTATTTTAAACTCTGTGTTCCAGTTGTGCTAAGCGCTGGGTTTTGTCATTAGAAAGAGAAGAGGGAGAAAGGGAGAGACAGACAAGAGAGACAGAGACAGTGAGAGAAGCCGAGACCGAGACGGAGAAAGAGAGACAGAGGCGAAGATCAAGAGAGACAGAGACAGACACAGAGAGACAAAGAGAGTGAGAGAAACCGAGACCGAGACGGAGAAAGAGAGACTGAGACAGAGACAGAGACAGTGAGAGAAGCCGAGACCGAGACGGAGAGAGACAGAGACAAAGATCGAGAGAGAGACAGATAGACACAGAGAGACAGAGATATTAGATAAAGAAAGTGAAAAGATTTTTCAAAGGGAGGAATGTGAGCAGAGGGACAAAAGCTGAAGGGACGAAGCCTCCTAACACTTAGTAGGCGGTCAATAAATATTTGAACAGTGAGTGTTGTCAGTTTGCGCAGCTAGGCGTTTCTGAGCCCGGGACGAGTTAGCAAGTCGACAACCCAGAGAGCTCTCGCCTCAGGTGCCGGGGAAGCCTCCCTCCCGTAGCAGCGGCGGGAATCCTGAGGCTGCCCCAGCGCCTCGATCGGGGGCAGGAGTGGGGGGGGAGGGGGAGGGGGAGGGGGACAGCCCCAGTTTTCCCAGTCACCGCAAATCTTCCTCCGGGCACAAGTGACTCATTCCTAGGTGATTCCTCTGACGCCACCTGGCTCGGCCGGCCTTTCCATTCAGTCCTTAGAAACAAGGGACCGGAAAGCAGGTCTGAAAAGCGGCTGCCACGAGCCGGCTGGTCGGTCTCCCCGAGGGGTCGGGAGTGGCCCGGGCTCCCCGAGCTCTGGACCACAGAGGCACCTGTTCATGCTAAAACACCTGCAGAGGAGGAGGAGATAGAAGTTAAACCAAGGGCTGAAGCGGGAATAGACGGGTATAGAAATGGTTCTTTGGAGTTCACGGACCAGAGGAGGATGTCAGTGTTAATGTCGCCACCATTTTCTAGACTAGCTTGAAAGTGGGGGCTCAGAGAGGCGAATGACTTGTTTAAGGTCACAGGGAAGCCCGTTTTTCATTATCACGAGGCAACCTTTAAAGGTTTTATAAGGACTTACAGTGGTCTGCAAAACTTCTCAAATCCCTCACTACTATCTTCGTGTCCCCAAAAAGATCCAGCCCCACCTCCTGACTCCAGGGAGAGTCCTTGCCCCGGGAAGGGGGTATTCGCTTCTCAGCCTTTCTAGCTTTTACCTACAGGGAAGCCTTTAGGGTCCCAACAGTAGTCCGGAGCTTCTTGGCCAGAGGCCAACTAGTTCCTTCCTAAAGATCCAAAAATCAGAGAAATCTAACACCACAAATTTAACACCTACAAAGGCAATGTGTTCTCTCAGTCTTGGATTTACATAACTGGAATAAAACATGAAATTTCAACAAGCTCTCCCCGTTGATAGGAAGGAAAGAAAGAAGGAAGGAAAGAAAGAAAGAAAGAAGGAAGGAAGGAAGGAAAGAAGAAAGAAAGAAAGAAAGAGAGAGAGAGAGAGAGAGAGAGAGAGAGAGAGAAAGAAAGAAAGAAAGAAAGAAAGAAAGAAAGAAAGAAAGAAAGAAAGAAAGAAAGAAAGAAAGAAAGAAAGAAAGAAAGAAAGAAAGAAAGAAAGAAAGAAAGAAAGAAAGAAAGAAAGGGAGGAAGGAAGGAGGGAGGGAGGGAGGGAGGGAGGGAAGGAAGGAAGGAAGAAGAAAGGAGGGAGGGAGGGAGGGAAGGAAAGAAGAAAGGAGGGAGCGAGGGAGGGAAAGAAGGAAGAAAGAAAGGAAAGAAAGAAGGAAGGAAGAAGGAGAGAAGAAAGAAAGGAAGGAGGGAAGAAGGAAAGAAGAAAGAAAGAAGGAAGGAAAGAAAAAAGAAAGGAAAAAAAGAAGAAAAAGAAGGGAAGGAAGGAAGGAAGGGAGAAAGAAAGAATTAAAAAAAAACAACAACAAAAAAAAACCACCCTGCCCAAACTTTCCAGATCTCGCGCCCTTTGCTAAACCCATCTAGTCTTTTCCAGAATTCCGGGGGTCTCAGACATTTGTTAGATGGGGTCTGGCAAAACTCCCTCACTTCCACCCCCTCCACTCATTACCATGCTTTAGGCCGAGTTCAGGTGCTTCATTAAGACTGCTACTTCCTAGAGCAGGAGCCTTGCAGATGGGAGGAAAGGCAAACCTAAAGAGAGTCCCAGTGACCTTGAACCCACGTCTCCTGTGGGCTAGTCAGTCTCTTTGGATGGGGAATAGGATCTTGCCGGGATAGCAACATAGACAAGGGCTCCAAAAGGAGGTGATTTGGTGGGGAGAGTGTGGGCACGCACAGTCCTCCCAGCCATCAATGGTGATTCCATCTAGTGGACGTCCCCCTGCTGTACCCTAGGCCCCTAGGCCAGAGGATAGCTCATTCGCCTTGCACTGGGGTCCCGGAGGCAGGAAACCTAAGAGTTGTGGGCGCCCTCGAAGCAGGGCACTAGAGGAAGAGAGGGAAAAGATAGCACTTACGGCAGCAGCAGCAGCAGCAGCGCCCGCGGCGGCCGCAGTGGAACCCCCAGCAAGCCCCGCCCCCGCTGAGATCCTATAAAAGTAGGAGGCAAGCGCAGGACACTTCAGAGGTTTAACTGGGGACCTAAAGACTTCCTGCTGCTCCAGCGCCTTCTCTTCGCCTCCTACCTCCCGCTCTCAATAGCATTTTTGTCGCCGGGGGTGTGACTCTTTGACTCTTTCATTGGATTACCTTCGGCTGCAGGTAAAGGTGGACCTCCGAACTCCGAGGGTGGGGTAGGGGACAATGGGCTTAGTTATCTCGGAAGTCAAAGATCTGAAAAGTCAGGTTCCTGCACTGATTTTTCGTGTGTGTGTGTGTGTGTGTGTGTGTGTGTGTGTGAGAGAGAGAGAGAGAGGGAGGGAGGGAGAGAGAGAGAGAGAGAGAGAGAGAGAGAGAGAGAGAGAGAGAGAGAGAGAGAGAGAGAGAGAGAGAGAGAGAGAGAGAGAGAGAGAGAGAGAGAGAGAGAGAGAGAGAGAGAGAGAGAGAGAGAATGAGAAGAGAATATAAAGTTAGGATGGGAGCGAGAAAGAAGAGATTGAATCTTCGCCTAGTCCAAGTGAGCCATGCCAGGAGAATGAACTCCGGGGCTACCCTGAGTTCGAAATCCCCCCCAGGCGAAAGTTGTCCTCTTCCATCCCTTCAGAGTAAGCGCCTAGAAAAGTTTCCAAATGAGTCCCCTGCTCTGGACTCAGAGAGTGCTGCCTGGCGGGGTGAGGAGACATCCCCCCTCCCTGCTCAGCCTGTCAGTTCAGTAGACTGACTGATGCAAAGCCTGTAGGCGCCTTTATCTGCCCCGGTGCGATAAGAAATAGAGCAAACTCGGACGGGACTTGGTTAGGATACTTCTGGGGCCACTGGTCTGCGGCGCTCGGCCAGCTGCCGCTGAACTAGAGCTGCTGCGGGGTCAGGGAAGGGGCTAGGGCCGGAGCCAGAAATAGAGCCAGACGTGATTTTCGCGGTTGTCTCTTCCATCCAGGGTGACGGGATCGCCGCCAGAATGCATCTGGTGTCAGTCGCCCTAATTTACCTGGGCTCCTTCGCCTTCCTTGGGGCGGACACTGCGCGGCTCGATTTGGCTTCCGAGTTCCGAAAGAAGTAAGTCCCGACAATGTTCTCTTGCCCAGTAGTTGGGTTCGGGAGCTAAAAGACCTTCTCCGGGGGAGGGAGCGAGCCTCCGTTAGCTCAGGGTACGAGAGAAAAGGGCACGGTGTTGATGCTACCACTCGTCAGGGGTGAGGGTGAGGAGATTCGTCTCACAGGGTGCTAATGGCGTCGCTGTGGGTTACTTTCCAGATGGAATAAATGGGCTCTGAGCCGGGGAAAGAGAGAACTGCGGGTGCCGAGCAATGCCCTGGCCGGCCTAGCCGAAGTGAAGACTGGTCCTGTACAGACGTTTATTCGGAACCAGGACGTGAAGGGTGCTTCCCGCAGTCCACAGCCCAGGTAACTTTGTGAATCCCTCCGGGGAATCCCTTTCCTCTCTCAAGCAGCTGCTCCCCTTCCCCAACTTAGGTCCAGGGTTGAGGAGGGTCTTGGGCTAAGAAAGGTGCTTCGAAGGAGCAATCTTGAGTCCCCGTCCTCCTCCCAGGCTTTTCTAGTTTCAGTCTAACTCGGCGCAGGCTGGTAGCCAGCTTCTAGGGGCCCTTCGGGTGATCTCACTCTTCTCTGGCTTCCCGCAGCAATCCGGACGCAGCCCGCATCCGCGTCAAGCGCTATCGGCAGAGCATGAACGGCTTCCCGCAATTCCAGAGTATGCGCCTCGGCTGCCGCTTTGGGACGTGCACCCTGCAGAACCTGGCGCATCAGATCTACCAGTTCACGGACAAAGATAAGGACGATGCGGCGCCCCCCAACAAAATCAGCCCCCAGGGCTACGGGCGCCGGCGTCGGCGCTCAATTGCTAAGGACTTTCGGCGGACACTCTCCTCCTCCTCTTCCTCCTCTTCCTCTTCCTCAGGACAGCTACAGCAGCAATAGCAGAAGCCGCGCTTCGGGCCGCTCGGTGAGCCAGCCTGGGTTGCGAGCCGATTGCGCCCGGCGCCACTTCCAGGGGCCGCCTTCCTCTGGACGCAGGGGGCGGTAGCGGTGGCAAAACCACAGCACTGCACCCAATGGGCGCCGGCCGGCCGGCCTCGGTGCGTGCGCGGAGGAGGCCTGCGCTGCGGGATGGAGAACGGGGGCGCAGGAGCCGTAAAGTCCACTGGAGAAGCTCCCGCAATCTTCCGCATCCCTCTCCTTGGAGAGCGATGTGCCTTCTCCAAGCGGTAGCCGACCGCGGTCGCTTTTTGTCCCGACGTCCTTTGCTTCACCGGGACCCTAACCCGCATCCAAGCTGGCGGGGTCCAGGGGACCTTGAGGAATCACTCAGAGAGCCCGGGACTGGGAGAAACATTCCCGGGACTTGCGCCGTGGGAAGAACGGAACATCTAGGGAACAAGGACTGACCGAAGGGGCCCACACTGAGTCGGCCGGCTTCTTCTCCCCTCTCCCCTCCGGGAGAGAATTTGGGAACTACTTGATCTTTTCATAATCAGAGGAAAAGTGCAATGGTGGCTTTTAAAAATGCGTTTTCATGGAGAGGTAACTATCTGATATTTATCTTGCTGTCAGGTTTTTGGGTTTTTTGTAAATTCAGAGATATTTTTGTAAGTTATATATTATTGTATAAGGGCATTTTAAATTAGTATATATCTTCCTCCCCTCGTGTTAATTTTAATATGAGAATGTCACAGATTGGTCACAGCCTGATATAACCCTCTCATGTCGGGGGTGTGTGTGAAATGAGTGAATGTGTTGAGAAAGTGTGAATGTATGACATTCCGTCCAGGTGGAGAAAGAAAAATCCATGTCTCTGTATATTATATTTTCTTAAAAGGGATGGTGATGTGGTGAATAGCAAAACTAATAAATAACTGCAATACTGACGTACGTGGTTCTTGACTCAGTTGTCTTTGGAGGGAATCGGAATCTAATGGGTGGTAGTGGATGGGGTAAAAGTGTAGAACCCCTTCCCGACATCCCACTTCCCTTGACCAATTAGAAAGCTTTTTCCTCGTACACTCCTTGGGTACACTTTCTCGGGTTTGAGGCCTGATTTGTTGCGAGGGTCAAGCGACACTGCCCCATAGGCCTCATTTTTCTCAACCCAGAAATGATAATGATTTAAAGGGTCATAGGGTCAAGGATCAATCCGGGGCGTCCTCTCCTGTCCCTCCCCACTCTCCGGCACGTGTTCGTTTCATGATTTGGGTCGGGGCGCCTTGGAGGCGCCCAAGGTCACGGCCCCCTGTCACAATTTGGACTGCTCCGGTGGGGTGGCTGCCGCGCGCTAACTCTCTAGGGAGAGGTCAGACGCGAAGCCTATTCAGCGTTGCGCAACGGAGCCCTGAATTGGGGGACCTAGCCCTCCCAGGCCAGGGAGAAATGAGGAAGGGGGCGGAGGTTTTCAAAGGTCTCTAAGCTCGGGGTTTTCCCGGCCCGGGGATCACGGGAAAAGTTCGAAAGCACAGGATCTGTGCGTTCCGCTCGCGCACCTCCGGAAAGACGCAGCTGGAGAAGATGGAACGTCCCCCACCAGCACGCCGGAGCCAAGACCGGCGCAGGCTTGGCTTGGACGGGTCCGCAGCTCCCCCTGCGGGTGGCCGCTGGGGGGACACCTCAGCCCGAGCCGTCATGCGGTACGTGCGGTTTGATCCAGCCTCGTACGTGGGAGTCTGCACACAATTTTAACCAGGAAAAGAAAAGAGGCAAAAAAAGTTCTCGGATGCCAACCGAGGCCCGCTTCCCCAAGCCCCAAAGCTGCCGACGCTGGGACAGTGACTCAGCGCGCTCACGCTGTGCGGAGCAGCTGCTTCGGCCGGCCAGGGGAGGGAGGGTACGGGGCAGGATGGGACGTGCCTGGCAGCAGCGCGCGGCCCTCGTCCCCCCCCTCCCCAAACACCTGGCCTCCCCGCGCTTCCTCATCCCCTGCCTTCTCTCTTTGTCTGTCTACTCCGCTCCTTCCTCTTCCTCCTGCTCTTCCTCCCCGCTCCGTCTCCTCTTTCTCCTTTTTTCTTTCCTCTTACTCTTCCCCTCTCTCGCCCTGTTCCCTTTTTCGTCTTCTCATTTTCCTTCGGGATTTAACTTCAAAGTGCCGCCTGAGTCTCCAGGATGGAAGCAGGGCTTCCGTTCTCTATTGTGTGACCGAGGGAAAACTTAAGAAGGCTTGGAGGGGAAAGTCACCGAGTTCCAGCCCCTGCTCGTGGTGGAGCAAGTGGGTGGGGAGCCCAGATCTGGGGGACTCCGGGTCTCCTGCTCGTATCCAGCTTCTCTTCTTGGTCCCCTAGAAGGAAAGCCTCCTCATCCCCGCGACCCTGCCCAGATCTACTCCACCGACCTTGACAGCTTTCCCTCCAAGCCGAATTCGTCTTAAAAAATCCTCAGAAACTTTTCTAGGTCGGAAAAGAAAAGAAAAATAACCTGTAAGCAATAAGGGATAAAGGAAGGTGAGCTCCGAAAATAGAAACGTTTCTCTGGCCGCTGCTCCATCCCCTGGATCTTGCTGTCGGGTTACTTCCTTCGCCCCGGCCAAGATCCCAATCCCTCCCTCCCCCATTTTCTCTGTCTCTCTTCCAGTGTCTTTTTCACCCTCTGGCTCAGATTGATAACTGGGGAAATGAAGAACAATTAATTAGATTCCTGGTTGGGTAGGTACAAGAGATAGGAAATAAGAGTCTAGAGCATGTGATACAGGGGAACCAGCTCTGTATTTGAAATGGGAAGATCCCAACTCTTGACACATGTGACCTTTGTGACCCTGGGCAAGTCAATTATCTTCATGAGACTTTTGAGTCCTCATCTGTAAAATTATTTTTAAGAACCCCTTTCGGTTCTGAAGATATGATCTTGTTCCACTGGGGTGAAATAGACGTAGGGGTTTTTTGTTGTTGTTGTTGTTTGTTTGTTTGTTTTGCTTCAGCTCCTCTTGCTTGAATTAATTTATTAGCTATTTATGGATCCCATGAGTTGAAGATGCTACTTCTATGGTGTATTGGGTCCTTAAAAGTCTAGATCTAATCAAAGAACTAGAGGTCGGGAGTATCGAATGCTGGCTTTGGAATCAGAGGAGCCCAGGCTGTTTTTATTTAGTAGAGCTCTAGTGGTTTGCTTTGGAGTCAGGAATTAAATCCAGCCTCAGACCACTTATTAGCTGTCATCTAATCCCATTTGCCTCAGTTTCCTCATCTATAAAATGAGCTAGAGAAGGAAATGCAAACCACTCCAGTATCTTTGCCAAGAAAACCCCCCAAAGGGGGTCACTGGTGTGTCTAAAAAAAAACAAGACCTGAAAGCATCCTCTCAAAGAATGCCACTTTCCTGCTTTGACCTAAAGTTCTTGGCCTGGTAGGATCTCTGGTTGTATTCCTTCCTTAATGCTGTCCTTCTCTTGTTGCCTGGTGTGTTAAGCATCTTTCCTTCAATGGAGTAGAATAGCCCAAATAAATCACTTATTGCTTGCAGAATTAACTAATTCAGTTCTCATTTAAGTCCTAATAATGGATCACTAACATGAATGGGGCTACCAGATGGACTTACAGATTAAAACATATTACTGATTGCTTATAATATTGATCATATTATATATTTATTATTACATAATATAATAAATATAATTAAATATTATATTAAATATTATAATAATATAATTATTATATTATATAATATGATTAATTTTGTGTAGGCTATAATAGTATGCTGAAGTTTAATACTGAGTTTATAATCACATCTTGGTTGTATTCTAGTCCTGCCACTTATCACCTGTGTGACTTTACTACCGATATTTGGGTCTTCTTTTTCTCATCTTTAAAATAATGTTTAGACTAGGTGATTTCTGAAGTCTTTTTCTTTCTAAAATTGATCCAAACAAGGATTACATATGCGATTAGCTCATTTTGTACTCTCCTATTAGGCTTTAATCTTAAAGCAGGTGATCAAATGATCTTTGAGAAATGAGCAACCTGGCTCAACTCAAAACTCCCAAATGGCAAAGGGAGGCAATATCATTGTTGTCATCCAATTCATTGGCAGGAGCTAAAGCTATTAAAAATATCCAAAGGGTCCTGGTGATGTCAAGGCTACCTGCATAAGATTCTGGAAAATGTTTTATGATTTTCTATGAGACTTAGAGAAAGCCTACTTGAAATTATTGTTTCATCTCTTTATTTACTAATGAGTATGGATTGCCTATGAGCTCAAAGTATCGAACTGTTTATCCTATATATAGACCATTTAAACCAATGGTCCCCGTTTGAAACAGACATCATAAATCAAGAGTCATTTTATTTTCCTCATTTGAGTACCCTGACTGAACTCCTGCTTTGCTTTGGATGGCTAAATATAATTAGCACACACACCAAAAACTTCCAGGCTTGATGTGGGAGGGAGAGACCTCTCTCTCAGTGTTATCCTTGTCTAAGACATAGTTGCCCCCTGCTCCTAGTGTTGGCTAGGGTGGACACCATACACCTACTTGTCCAAGGTCTCTAAGTCCTGAACTACACCTGAGGGAAAATCATCTGGGGATAGGGGATGAGGAAGAAGAGCCTTGTGTCTCATATAGAGGTAGATTCATAGATTCTCAGAACTAGAAAATATCTCAGAAATGATCAGGTCCTATCTTGAACTTAAGGTTCACCCCATTAGGTGTTCACCTAACCTCTACTGTACACATGCAAAGACAGGGTGCTCATTACTTTACAAAGTAAGTCTATTCCATTTGGGGACAACTTTGGTTGTTAGAAAATTCTTCTATGGATTAAGCTGGAATTGGTCTCCACCTGCTGGTCTTGTAGAAGCATCTTGTTGGTTTTCCAGAGGCAAAGAATATATAGGTAGAGCCTTAATATGGTTAGGCAACCAGAGCTTTGCCTCAGGGCACTGAATTTGGAAGACACCAGTAGCACATACAGTTCTTCAGCAGGTATAAATAACAGAGCTTAATACCTAGTGAGAATAATTCTTTCATTAGGAAAATACCTGTTGGCAAACTGGGTTGAGTTACAGGTTCACTGTGCTTTGCTCTCCACCTGCTCCTTCAGCAGCCTCCCAAACAGTGCCCTTGCACTGCTATCCCGAGATCTGTCTCCCCCACTATAAGCTATGGTTTTACTCCTTCCCCTTTCCAAATAAGGGCATGAGTCATGCCATTTATCCAGGTCGGGATGGGTACAAAAATTCCAAGTTAGGGCTCTGTGTGAGAGCCATTATTATTGGGGAAATGTTCATGAGATTATATTCAGAACTTTTTAGAAGACACCATAGGAGCCATCTAATCCAAACTCCCTTATTTTACAGATCTAGAAACTGAGATCCAAAGAGTTAAAACCACACAAAGGTAGGATATGAGCCATTTGAGCCTGCCCAGTCCCTTTGTAAATGAGCAATATCTTACTCAAATAAACAATTGACACATTGTTTTTCTAGTGTCCAGATTAATAAACATAGTTTCCACATTTCATATACACAAACCCACATAGGTTTCATTTTTATATTTAATATATGATGCTGTACAAGATTAATTTTCTCATTTTATCTAACTGCATTATATTGCCTGAAAACGGAAAGAGATTTGATTGTCGTCCTTGGGATTCCTTTGGAACAGCCCATGATCTGAGCCACTGTAGGCAGCTGTCAGGGAAAGGAGGGAAGAAGGAAAGGAAGGAAGAAAAGAAGGGAGGAAAAGAGAAAGATAGGGAAGGAAGGAAAAAAGAAAAAAAAACTATTTTGAAAATGTTTAATTTAACCTTGAATGGATTCAGCTTCATTCCTTACTATTGCTCCATATATCTATAATCCAGACAGACTCAGCCACAAGGAAAGGACAAAAGTAATGAAAATTTTTGATATTTTTTAGTATCATCTTTATTTCCAAATATATTCCCATTCTCCCACTGCCTAGCTACATGCTTTGTGACAATGAATAAGAAAAGTCAAAAAAAAAAAAAAAAAAAGAAAAGAAAAGAAAAGAAAAACCAAGCAACTTACCATATGTCTTTTATATACCTCCCCCTTCCTTTTTGTCTAAATAAGAGAAAGAGGTTCCTTTTTTTTTTTTTTTTTTTTACATCCTCTGGGGCTTTGCTTGCTCATTATTAATTACATAACCAGGATTTCATTGTTTTGGGTTTTTTTTTTCTATTACATATGTTGTTGTATTCATCTTGTATGCTCTTTTCTATTCCTATTTGTTCTTTATTAATTCTATAACCCTCAACCCCTGCTGAATCATCGGAACAGCTCTTTAGCCTAAGATGAGTATATTGGTACCATTTAGTCCAATCTATACCTCTATAAGAAATTCATATTATATCTTCCCATATTTCTCTGAATTCCTTTTTAAATCATATCTTATAGTCTAATAACAATAAAGGAACAATTCATCTTTTTTTGTTGTTGTTTTGTTTTTCATTCATTAGGCATTTATTAAGTACTTCCTATGAGCCAGTCATTGTACCAGGAAGTGGCAATACAAAGACTGTGTGTTCTATTAGTAGAAAGCAACATGTACACATATAAGTGAATAACCAATAGAAAAAGAATCCAGTGGATCTGTCATCTCAGGGGTTCTGACATTCTCTCCAATGATGCATGTCTCATCAGTTCACCACAAAGGGTCCACCCAATGTGCTGGGGGAAAGACACAATTATGAATACACTGAGCAACTTCCAAAAAGTCTGTAGTCATTTTAAATTCATATTTCTTTCCAGAAGAGAGTACTGATCTGTCTGTTGCTCTGTTATGTTTAGAGACAAAAAAAGATTTGGAAAGAATAAAATTCTATACCTCTTTCCCTATTTGTACTCTCAGAATATCAAGATTCCTTATCAAGATTTCTGGTTTACTAGGTTAAAGATAGGTGATTGGTGAAAAGCTCAGCTGTACTTGATCCTGTTTCATATGGTAATGAATACTGGCAGCTTTTTTGGGGCAATTGGGATTAAGTGACTTGCCCAGGGTCACACAGCTAGGAAGTGTTAAGTGTCTGAGGTAAGATTTGAACTCAGTTCTCCCTGACTTCAGAACTAGTACTCTCTCCACTGCGCCACCTAGCTGCTCCATACCAGTAACTTTTAAACTGGTTTGTTTGTTTGTTTGTTTGTTTGTTTGTTTGTTTGTTTTTTAGGCACAGTCCCTCACACATAGAAAGTCCTTAATAAATGCTTAATTAAGAAACCAAAAAAGAAAAATACACTTTTCTTTCTCCCATAGATGGGGAATGAGAGACAAGGGCAATCTGATTTCTTCCTTCCCACATGTTCCTTAATTGAAAATAGAAATTGTACAGTCATATTTTCTGATAGATGTCTAAAAAAATCTGGGGACATTGATAAGACTCCCTAGAAAAATTGCCAGGAGGGACCAGAGAGAAACTTTTTTCTTTAGAAACAGATGACCAAAAAGGGGATACTAATGAATACTTTGGCATGGAACAGCTCCTTTTCTGGCTGCTTCAGGACCCAAGAGCCGCTAGGTCATAATTAGAGCCAATAATGGTAACTCCAGACAGTTACTTATCCAAATAGTTTCCTGGTGCTGTCAATTTTCTGCTCTGACTGATTTCACATCATTTTTGAGTTGTGGGGGACATAACATGTTGATAAGAGCTCTGGAACATCAGCCCCTAATTGCACAAATAGATGTTGTTTATTGCATGCAGAGGAATTCTAGAATGTTTTCCTCACGAGATATTTTTAAAGGGCCCTTTTAGCTTGAAGAGTTCTCATCATGTAAGACCTTGGTCCTTGGCACTTGCTCTAGGAAGGAGAAAGAGCACGTCTCTGGGTCTGAGACGGGAATCTCCAATTACAGAACTAGCCTTTGTTTACCTCAAAGGAGGGTTATTTTTGGGTCCTGGAGCAAATTCAATTGTATTACACCCTTTCATTCTCCAAAGCAACTTGGAGAAAAATGGAGAAAATTACCCCTGAACCAATCAATGCATAGTTCTTTTCTAACCAATCCTTTTTAACAAAGATGGGCTTTTCCTCCAAGTGGAAGATCAAGTAACTTCTTTGAATTTCTATGTCTTCTTAACATCATTGCAGAGCTATTGTTTGACAAAATAGGAACCAAAAGAGAATCTTTTATTTGATTTGAAAAATTAAGCATGTTTTGTTAACTGGTTTTGGGATCCAGTTTATATACTTTTTTTTTAAAGGAGGAAAATTGGCATGTCCCATGTGTACAAACTTCATGAATAATTGTTGTTTCCTCTATTAGAATATAATTTCTTGTCTCAGACACTTAACACTTCCTAGCTGTGTGCTGTGTGATCCTGGGCAAGTCACTTAACCCCAATTGCCTCAGCAATAATAATAATAATAAATAAATAAATAAATAAAAATAAACCCCCAAACCAGAATATAATTTCTTTGAGAATAGGGATTATTTTGTTCTTTGAATTTATCCCCCAATGTCCCACACTAGTAGGTACATCAAATACTTGTTGAATGATTGACTGTTTAAATAGGCATATGACTTTGGGCCCACTGTGGAGACAGCTGGCCCACAAAAAGAAGGTAACTGGGACCAGCCCAACCACAAACTACTTCTCAGGATATAATGATGCTCTGCAAATGACACTTGGGTTCCAATTCTAGTTCAACCATTGTAAGACTGACTGTGATCGAGAAACATATCCTTTCTGTATATTAGTTTCCTCATCCATTAAAATGAAGAAATGAAAGGATTAGATTCCAGATGATTTCTATGGAATCTTCCTTCTAATATTTTATGATTCTTTTCTTGTTGGGCCACGGATATTAAGCATAATGGGTCACTTATGACAGTAACTTTTTAGGAGAGATTATTTTTTAGGCTTAGCTTTTTTGTTGCTTATTTGTTGTTGGTTTTGTTTGTTTGTTTATTTTGGTGAGGCAGTTGGGGTTTAGTGACTTAGTAGCACTTGCTACTAAGTATTAAGGGTCTGAGTTCGAATTTGAATGCAGATCCCCCTGAGTTCAACCAGTGCTCTGTCCACTTGGCCCTCTGGTTGCCTCTTTGTTGTTGTTGTTGGTTTTTCATATGGTCCTTAAACCGAATTTTATTAACAAAGAAACAGAGTCTACCTCTCAAGGTTTTAATGTCTTCAGTAAGGGGAAAAAACCTGTTACCTTCTCCTATTCCTCAAAAAACTTCAACATAAATATTAAGGCTGCAGCTGATTTTTAAAAGTTAAAATTATTTATTAGTATGTTTATATTACCTTTATATCTGAATATATTTCTTCCCCTCTCCTGACCACCCAGTCATTCCATGTAACAAAGAATAAAATAGACAGGGACAAACATTCAAGAAGAGGGACCAAAGTATCATTTAAATCTGACAATGTCCTACGTCCAAATTTCACTATCTTTGTAAAGAAGGGAAGGGAAAAAAAGAGAATGGAAGGAGATGCCAACTGATTTATCTGAGACCATGTATTTGTGTGTGTGTGTGTGTGTGTCCTAAAACAATTACCCTCAGAAATATAAATTGTTGGTGAAGTTGTGAATTGATCCAACCATTTTGGATAGCTGTAAAGTTCTGATCATCTCTCAGTTGTAATCCTTCTTTGGGAGGAGGTTTCTTTTCTGTATAATCTTTTCCTCTATGAGCAGGTTTCTTGGGAGGCTTCTGGAGCCTCCAGCCAGCCTCTTCTTCTTCCTGAATCCTGGCTCTGAATCTCCTCCAGATCTTGTCCTTCCCCAGTCCAGACTGCTCTCCAGGCTCAATGTTGCCTCTTTTTATCCTCCCAGAGAATGGGTGTGGGATAATGCAAGGGCTTCTGGGAAGAAGCACTCCAACCAATGAACTTGCTCCTCTTAGAATTCCTAAGGTGTAAACTCCCTTTAAAGGCCCAAACCAAAGGTCTGAACCAGAAAACTGTCAAGTCAACTTGAGTTCTCACCTTGTAATTGTCCAGACAACCTGAATTCTCACCTTGTCACTATCCAGACAACCTGAGTTCTCACCTGGTAATCCTAACATCTCCCCCTTTCTTTTGATTTAGAATATAGGATAGTCATGACCTTGAAACATAAATCCATCAATATGGGAGGTATTACACATAATTACATAAATTACATAAGCACATAGTAACATAATACATGCTAGAAGTATATAACAAATAACATGATCAAATAATCATAAATTGAAAATTTATAAATGTCCATAAGTTCATTGTCCATTAGTCTCATCTTGTGTTAGGAAGTCCAATGATTCCTGCTGGTTTTAAAGTTCTTTAACAGTCTTTTTATTAACCATGCTCTTTCGGTGTGAGATGTTTCTTAGATCTTCTTTGTTTTGAGGTTTTTCTCTTTTTCTGTCTCTCTCCAGGTGCTTGTTGCCATCCATCTACTTCCTTCTTCATCTGTTTTCTTCTGTCTGTTAAAATACAAGCAAATCCTCTCTCCCAGGCAGTTAACCTATCTAATTTTCTTCTATTTACCACTTTCTAAATCTCTTCTCATCATCTGGAAATTACATTGGAGTTGTTTGCACTGGACACAGCCCTGTTGGTTTAAAAGGCCTGTATTCTCTCCAAGTGTAATCCATTTTTGCAATCTGATTGCCTTTTGACTCACTTATCAGGTAATCCCTTTCTGCCATGTGATTGCTTTTCTGCTGGTTGATTAAATCAGAGTCCTGACCTTCTAAAGGTTCTTTGGGTGTAACATCAGCTGCCATCATGCCCCAAGTCTTTTTTGCCTGGGGCCCTGGACCTGGGCCCCTCATCCCGTTAACCTGAATTATTCTACACTCTGATGCCCAATGGAGTCCTTTGTTGCATTTTGGACATGGGTTTTAGATCTTCTCTCACCCTGTCTTCTCACTGTATCTCCATACCTACACTGAGCTCTTAGATGTCCAATTTTTCCACACTGAAAACATCGCCTAGTTTCTCTAGAAGTCCCTTGCCAGGAGGGACCCTGTCATTTAACGAGTAAGGCTTTGGATTTGGAATTAGGAAACCCCAAGTAAGAATTTTGAGTCTTTAGTTGTATGATTCTTAGCAAACATCAGGGACTCAGTTTCTCAGTTTCCTTATCTGTAAAATGAGGGGATTGAACCTGACGACCTTTGAGGTTCCTTTCTATTCCAGACCTATGGACTTCTGATTCTAAAATTTTGTGATCCAATCTTATGGAATGCGATGAAGGTGCTAGGAAGGGCAGGGATGAAATTCCTTCCCTCTTCACTCATTTTTAGGTCATTGGGGACTCTTCCAATGATGAACTCTCCCAACTAATGAACTTGGCCCACCATCCAAGGTCTTGCATCCAGCTTCTGAGATGAGATTATTCCATAATATGATTGTTTTCATTGGAATCCAAATGGTTTTGTTTTTAAAACATTGCTGCCACCTACTGTTTTCTTGGTTAGGTTAAGTGAAAGAATTGGTTTCAAACCAATTGGTCACATTTTAGTTAAGTGCCCACTTCTGTAGGATCCTGATGTAGGCTCTGGTATTAGAAATACAAAAAAGAGACAGTCCCTGGCTTTAAGGAGCTAACATTTTATCATGGGAATACAACCTGTGGATGAGTAAATGCAAGGTAATTTGAGGAAGGAATCAGAGGTGAGGGGAGTGGAAAGCAAAGTCCAGGGTATAACTGTTTGGCTAGAAGAAAAATTACATGAAGAGGAATAGTGAGAAGAAAGGCCAGAAAGAAGTGGTAGAAGAATTTATTTGCCAGAAGTTTGAATAAGAGGAGCCACATAATCAGGTCTAGGCCCTAAGAAGATTATTACTTAAAAAAAATTATTTGTTGAACTGAATATAAACTAAGAAAAAACAGAATAGAAAAAATAAAGGCAGAAAAGAAAAACAAAACAAAAACCAAAACAAAACATTGTCATGTGCCTAGTATAATATCAGGGAGAATTCAAAATATATAACAATAAATTCCATTTCAAGAAAGCATATATAACAATAGAAGAAATTATGTTCAATAAGAGTCCATCTTTGCTTTCTTGTAGGTTATTCTTTTGTTCTCTGCTGAACATTTTTTATTTTATTCTTTTTTTTTTCACTTTTTCATGACCTCATATCCCCTAAGCATGCTACAGTTAAGCACATATATATTTATATATACATACACACACATATATATATTCACACTCACCCACAGACCTATATACTTATACATATATCTATATACACATAGACCTACATGCATACATATCCACATATATTCAGATATATGTACATATGCATTCCCATATAAATATGCATCTAAAACTAACAATAAGGCTGACATTTAATGTAAATTTCTCTCTTGAATGAATCTTTGTTTGACTTTGCTAAAATTAATGATGACTAGCTCTATTTTTTCCTAGTAAATTCTATCCCTGATCCTTATTGTAGTGTTTCCATATAATCTCTTATTTAGGTAAATTATTATTATTATTATTATTATTTTATTAAAACTTTTTATTTACAAAACATATGCATGGGTAATTTTTTAGCACTGACCCTTGCAAAACCTTCTGTTCCAACTTTTCCCCTCCTTCTCCCCACCCCCTCCCCTAGATGGCTGGTAGTGTTTAGGTAAATTATTTTTGCAGCTATGTGAATCAGGAGACTGTAACAATGGCTCCGAGGAGGCGATTAGATGGCTTAGTGGATAGAATACTGAACCTGGAGTTCAAATATGGCCTCAGACATTCATTAGCTATGTGACCCTGTGCGAGTCATTTAATCTCTGTTTACCTTAATCCTACTGGAAAAGGAAAAGACAAATCATTCCAGTATCTTTGCCAAGAAAACCATGGACAGTGTGGTCTACACAGTATGAAGAGTTGGAAATGACTAAATAATAATAACTCAGGTAAAAGATGAAAGATATGGTTTAAAATAGGATGGTGATCTTGGGAGTGAGGAAAATGGAATATATGGAAGAGTTCTTTAGGGAACTGAATTAATATGAAGGTTCAGGGAGAAGGAAGAGTCAAGGCCATGTCTGAAGTTATGAATCGGGGAGAAGGGTAGTATTTTTTTTTTATTTTTTTTACAAAAATAGGAAAATTTGAGTGGGTAAGAGAATGTGCTCAACAATTTGAAACTATGTCCAAAGGGCTGTTAAATTGTCAAACTTTGATCTAGCAGAGTCTCTACTGGATCTGTATCCCAAAGGCATCATAAAGGAGGGAAGGGGACCCAAATGTGCAAGAATGTTTATGGCAGCTCTCTTTGTAGTGGCCAGAAACTGGAAACTGAGTGGATGCCCATCAACTGGGGAATAGTAGAATAGATTATTGTGTATGAATGTAATGAAATATTATTGCTCTGTATGAAATGACGAGCAGGCTGATTTCAAAAAGCCTGGCAAGACTTACATGAACTGATGCTAAATGAAGCAAGTAGAACCAAGAGAACATTATACACTGCAATTATGAGTTGATTCAAGACAATTCCAATAGACTTGTGATGGAAAATGCCATCCACATTCCGGAGAGAACCATGGAGACTGAATGAAGATCAAAACATAACATTTTCAACTTTTTGTTATTATTTGTTTGTTTTTTTTCTTTCTCATTTTTTTTTTCTTTTGATCTTTCTTGTGCAGCATGACAAATATGGAAATATGTTTAAAAGCATTGCATATATTTAACCTATATTGGATTCCTGTCTAGGGGAGGGGAGGGAGAAAGAAGGGAAGAAAAATTTGAAACACAAGGTGTTGCGAAGGCAAATGTTGGACACAATCTGTATGTATTTGGAAGAATAAAAAGCAATTTTTTAAAAAAGAGAATGAGCTCATTTTGAATGTTGACTTTGAGATGTTGATGACGCCCCCAAGTGGAAATATTTAGCAATTTCAGTCTGGAGAACATCTGCATAGAAATTTTGAGTTTAAGGAATTATTGAGATAGGAGGAGAAAGAGGGGGTGGGGTGGGGTGGGGGGGTGGGAAGAGGGAGTAAAAAGGGGAGGAGAGGAAAGAAGAAGGGAGGGCAGGGGAGGGGAAGGGTAGGGAGGAAAGAGTAAAAGCAAGTCCAGGTAAAAATTAAGGGAGTCAATCAGGGAAACATAATAGTATTTCCATGTTGCAATGTAGGTCCAGATGTGATTTGATATGAGAATTTGTAGCTGATGCAATCAATATTTTTGAATGATTTCCTCCAGATTTGTCTAGGATTATGAAAGAAGGGTCAAAGAAAACAAACGGTTGGGTTTCTCAAGGTATGGAGGCTAATAGGACAAAGGGACAAGAGATTCAAAGGTTTCTACTGTGTATAACAAGTATTGTGTGTATGTTTGTAATAAGGGGACTGAACAATGAGAGCTAAGTCTTTCCTCTTAAGAAGAACTTACACAAGCTTCTCTGGCTGCTACAAATCCAACAGGTGGACTTTTGGAAGCCAATCTCAGTCCTGATTAGTCAGAGTTAGTATCGCATGATAATGAAAGTCACAGCATTCAGTTTAGCAGCCAGCCCAGCGGTGGATCGATTTGCCAGCTGAGCCACTCTTGTATCCTACAAGGAACTAGCCTGGATCAGTAAGGGAACAATTCATCTATTACCAACACAATGCTCCAAAGTGAACTTGCTGGAGATGCCCAGAGTCAGGAGTTGAGAACGTCTTAGTCCCTACACATATCCCACTTTTAAGTTTGAGCTCACTCTCCTGAGGCACATTTTATATGAGTATAAGTGTGTGTGTAAGGAGACAATGTGCCTCCTGGTTTGATGGATGTTTGTGAAGCTCTTCTTTTCACTATATCTCTTAAGCAAAACAAACAAACCAACCAACCAACCAAAAAAAGCTATTTGATATTAATGCATTGATCAGTATTAGAGAGCACACCTATTGAGGGTTCATGAAGGATGGAATCAGAAGCTACATAACCACTCAAAGCTACTCCTTGAGCTTTGAGGGTACCTAGGACCCTGAGAGAGAACCCCATCTGTCAGTGTGAACAGGTCTCTGAAGGGTGAGCCTTGAGGGTATGCTGTAATTGATCAAAAATAGAATCAAGAGTATATAGCTACAACGAGGATGATGGACCAGAAGTAAAGGGAATAATTCAGGGATGAAAAATCATAATGAATATGAAAAATAAAAATAAATTCAAATAGATTGAATATTACAGATACAGATACAGAATAATACAGATATTGAAGTGTGAGTTGGGGAAGGAGAATGAGTCTATGAGCCAAGTACTGAACTCTTTGAAAAATGAGGAAGGATGATCTTGTGTCCAAGAAATGACTGCAGCAAAAATCTGGACCTGGTAACAAAGACAAATGGGGTCAAACTCCAAGATTGCTGAGTGCTGGTGGGGGAGGCAGGTTTGGAAATGATCACAGCAAAGATTTTGTTTACTTTTGCTTCTGAACTATGAAACAGGGAGTATCAGAGCAACTCTCAGTGCCAGAGAAGGTGACCAGGGATGCAGTCTCTCTTGGAGAAAACCAAGTTTCCAAGAATAAAAGAAGATGGAGAGAGCACGAAAGAATGAGGTTTAAGACGAAGGAAAGGTCATTAACAACATGGTCTGAATCAAGAGGTCTGAATTTTAAAATGAGGGAGACAGAGGATATAGATTATAATAGCATAGAACTGAATTGGATGGGGGTAAGAAAACAAGGAATGATGGTGGGGGAGAAGAATTTTTATCTCATCGAAAAAGGTCTTGAAACACAAATGAGGAGGAGGGATGACTTGAAGGGGAAGCAGAATAGTCCTTCTCTGATGGAATAGAAAAGAATAGAAAGCAGATGCTGCTGCTAAGAAGGTTAGAGCAAGAGGAGACAGATGCTGATAGAGTTCCTATCAGTTCGCTTCAGTCTTTTCAAGTGAAATAATAGTCTAGGTCATTTAATGTAAGTGTGAGGAGTAGAAGCATTACAGATAAAGGGATATAAAGAAAGGTTTGCGCTAAGAATGGTCAATAGGATGGGGGAGACTTGGTTAGACAATAGTTCATATCAAAATACCTATGGGGACTTACATGGAAATGCATTTTGCATGGCTAAATCGCTTGCCTTCTCAATGAGAGAGGAGATGGAGGGAGAAAATTTAGAACCCAAAATTTGAAAAAAAAAGTTAAAATTATTTTTACATATAATTGGGAAAATAAAATATTAAATTTAAAAGAAAAGAAAAAAGGAAAATATCCATGAGTTTTAGTAGATTTAAATCTTAACATAAACCAACAAGGTAGCATGACAGACAAAATAATACGTTAATGATGACACAGTGCTTTAAGATTTGCAAAATGCTTTCTATGCTTTTTCATTTGAGACTGATGGCCTTCAAGAAGTCATAGGGTCAGAACTGGGAAGCTGGAATATCTACATACATAGTTTAATATCTAAACTTAATATGTAAAGATTACAAGTTAATATCTAAAGTTAGAAATATAGTTTAATATAGTACATATAATATAGTTCAATATCTAAAACTGATATATTATATGTGTGTGTGTGTGTGCGTGTGTAGTTTGAGGAAGGAGAACGAGCCTATGAGCCAAGTACTGAATTCTTTGAAAAAATGAGGAAGAATGATTTTTGTGCCCAAGAACTGATTACAACAAGAAATTAGGCCATTTTATAGATGAGGAAACTGAGCTTAGGGAGGTTAACTGACTTATATAATTTCAAATAGGTAGTAAGTAGTAAATCTAAGATTTGAACTCATGTCTTCTGGCACCAAATCCAACATTTTTTTTCTTCTTCACTCCACTGATTGGTTAGCCACTTGTTAGGGATGTTGTTGAAGAGATTTCTGCTCAGGTATGGATTGGATTAGGGACAGTTAGGTGGCACAATGGATAATGCACCAGCCCTGGAATCGGAAGGATCTGGGTTGGATCAGATGATCTATGAGGTTCCTTCAAGTTCAGATTTTATGAATTCCTTCCAAGTAGAAAATATTTAAAGTAGAGACTAGAGCTACCCCCCCCCATTGTTTTTCCATTATGTCCAACTCTTTTTGACCCCATTTGGGGTTTTCTTGGCAAAGTGATTATTATTGGAGTGATTATTATTTCCTTCTCCAGTTCATTTTACGGATGAGGAAACTCAGGCAGAGTAAAGTGACTTGCTCAACATCACATAGCTACCACATGTTCAAGGCTGGATCTGAACTCAAGGAGATGACAATTGCTGATTCTACCTTACCACCTAGCTGCCCATTATATAGCTTGTCTCCACTCCTATTTTCTGCTCTCTACTTTGGGAGCAACTGAGTCCTGAGTGGGAAAACAGTGAGAGAGAGAGAGAGAGAGAGAGAGAGAGAGAGAGAGAGAGAGAGAGAGAGAGAGAGAGAGAGAGAGAGAGAGATTCAGAGACAGAGAGACATAGAGAGAATAATAAGAGTGTGAAAGTCATCAGAATTCATGTGCCAACTCCAACACATTATTATTTGGGCCAATTATTCTCTTCCTTTTCTGCAAATGGTCATAGTAATACTAGCATCTCCTCCCTCACAAGATTGTTGTGAAGATCACAAAAGAAGGTGGATGTAAAGTGTTTTATAATCATGAGGTTCTTAGATAAGTACAATGTTTTGGTCTCCTCATATCTCATCCTGGTGCAGATATAATTCCTGGGTTTTCCAAGACCATGGCAGGGAAGCTCAAGCTCTCTAGGTTCTATCAAGATGAAAAGGTTTTGCGGTAGAGTCCAATGAGGAAGTATTTGAGGATAAGCTTAGCCAGGTTTGAAGAAGCTCTCTGTCAAAAGGTTGATCTACAGGTATATAATTGTAAATTGATTTTAATTCTACTTTGCTAAGACTTACGCAAGCTGGATTTAATATTCCGTTCCTTCTCTGAGTAAACTTCATCCACCATCATATCCTGTAAAGGTCGTGTTTGTCTTGTAATTACCTTCACCTTTGGAACCCATCACCCACTTTTCAGAGAAAGTTGATTACCTAAAAATAAAATCTCATGGTAGCAGTTCCTATCACCTGAAAGAGAACCTTTGTCTTGTGATTCTAATCACATGTCTTTATTGTGGTTAAGGGAGTTTCAGAAGATGAGGTCCAAATAATATAAATTCAATTTTGACTTCCAGTCAGAAGATGAAACCTATGTTGCTTGAGAAGTTCCTCTGTCATCTTGTATCATTTTATATATATATATATATATATATATATACATATATATATATATATATGTATATATATATATAATTTTCCTCAATTACTTATTAAAACAATTATTAAATTAAATTAAGATAATAAAGTTTTGAGTTTCAAATTCTATCCTTCCCTCTCTTCCTTTTTCCTTGAAAAGGTCAACAATATGATACAGATAATATATATGCAGTCATGTATAATATTTCCATATTAGTTGTTTTGTACAAGAAGACAAAAGAAAGAAAAAAAAAAGGAAAGAAAGAAAGAAAGAAAAAAGGAAGGAAGGAAGGAAGAATGTTTCATGTATTTCAGTATATTCAGATAATATTAGTTCTTTCTCCCGAGGCAGACAGTATGTTTCATCATGAGTCCTATCAGATTGTCTTGGATCTTGTTGCTGAAAATAATTGAGTCATTTACAGTTTACAGACATTTCATCATACAATATTTCTATTCCTGTGCACAACATCCTAGTTCTGCTCACTTCACTTTTATATCAGTTTGTGTTTTTCTGAAATCTGTCTACTTGTCATTTCTTAAAGCACAACAAATATTCCATCACAATCATATATCACAACTTGTTCAGCCTTTCCCCAATTGATGGCCATCCCCTCAATGTTTAATTCTTTCCTACTACAAAAAGAGCAGCTATAAATATTTTTGTACAAGTGGTCCCTTTCTATTAAAAAAAAAATAAACCTCTTGGGGATATAGACCTAGCAGTATTTTTCCTTAATTTAAAAAAATTTTTTTTATTAAAGCTTTTTTATTTACAAAGCATATGCATGGGTAATTTTTCCAACATTGACCCTTGCAAAACCTTCTGTTCCAACTTTTCCTCTCTGTAAAATTCTGTTGTTAAATACTGATTAGCACTTAGTAAGAACTTATCATCTCATTATCTCATTAGCACTTAGTAAGAACCTAACACCACCTTCCCCCACTCCCTCCCCTCCCCTAGCTGACAGTAGTCCAATATATGTTACATATGTTGAAATACATATTAGATCCAATATATATACACATATAAATATATACACATATATATATACAATATGTAAATATATATACACATATTTATACAGATATCTTCTTGCACAAGAAAAATCAGATCAAGAAGGAAGAAAAAGAAAAACTGAGAAAGAAACCAAAATGCAAGCAAATAACAACAGAGAGGGTAAGAATGCTATGTTGTGGCCCACATTCTGTTCCCACAGTTTTCTCTCTGGGTGTAGATGGCTCTCTCCATCACTGAACAAGTGGAACTGGTTTGAATCCTCTCATTGTTGAAGAGAGCCACATCCATCAGAATTGATCATTGTATAGTCTTGTTGCTGTGTACAGTGATCTCCTGATCCTGCTCATTTCACTCAGCATCAGTTCCTGTAAGTCTCTCCAGGCCTTTCTGAAATCATCCCGCTGGTCATTTCTTACAGAACAATAATATTCCATAACATTCATATACCACAGTTTATTCAGCCATTCTCCAATTGATGGGCATCCATTCAGTTTCCAGTTTCTGGCCACTACAAAGAGGGCTGCCACAAACATTCTGGCTCATATAGGCCTCTTTCCCCCTTTTAAGATCTCTTTGAGAGATAACAGTAGAAACATTGCTGGATCAAAGGGCATTTTGCCTTAATTTTCAAACACAACGCAGGTAATAGATTCCTATTCTTATTATCATTAACATGGAAGTTCATGAAATTTGTCCTTTGAGGTGAGGAGGGAAGGGTTGCATTCTACTATGACAGAGGTACTGATCATACCAATGAAACCACAAATCCCTGATTTATGAAGTGCTGATTCTAAGGGAGACAATGTGCCCTTCTAATACAGAAAGGGGAGGAAGGGAGGAAAGGAGGGAGAGAGAGAAAGAGACAGAGACAGAGACAGAAATAGAGACATAGAGACAGAGAGAGACAGAAAGGAAGGGAAGAGAGATAGGAAGGGGGAATATGTAATGTATCTCATCATCCAGGGACCATTAACTGATGGAGGTGTCAGAGAAGCAGCATGCTTTGTGGATGGACTTAAAATCAGAAAGGCCTGAGTTAGAATCTTGCTTCAGCCATTACTGACTGTGTGCCCCTAGGCACATCATTTTAACCTCCCTGAGATTCAAGTGTCTCACCTGTAAGATAAGGGACTAGATGGCATCTAAGATCCCTTCCAGCTCTAAATCTATGATCCTAGGAAGTTCTTGGGAAGAAGAGGAAAGTGTCAACTGCTTGGAAATGTTATATACTGTCTGCTTTGACTTTGAAAAGGCTGTGTGGCATAATGGACAGGAAGATCTGTGTTTAATTTCCCTCGTAATGCATGTTGATGATACAAATGCGGAAAAATTTCTGAGCCTCAGTTCCCTTTTCTGTAAAATGGGGATGTGCTATAGAAAAAGCCCTTGCACTGATTCTTTGAATGACATAAATCAGAAAGAACTGAGTTCCATTCCCACGTGAGATACTTGCTAATTGTATGACTCTCAGAAGATTCCTTAGCTTTTGTTTTCTTTCATTTTCTCTACTATTAAATGAATGTGATAGATTCAATGACCTCTAAGATCCCTTTCAGTTCTAAATCTACCCTATGACCTCTCCTATCCATTGGTGTTTTTTTGACCTCGTTCAATGTGAATTCCCTTCCTGAAACACACCCTGTCCTGGACTTTCACTGTCCTGGCTTTGGACTTGTTGCTCCTGGACCCATACCACATTTCTGTTCTTTACTGGAGCCCCTTGGATCTGTTCATAGATTTCTGGCTTTGACCTTGGGGCAATTTGTTGGTTACTCTCCCAGAGCATCCTGCTTCGACCACACACTCAAATCCTAGTGAAGCCCTCTGCTAATTCTAAGCACAGGACTCTTTACCCTACCTTTCTCTAAGGTCACAAGTCTCCTCTGAGAATAAAGGATAAACAACAATAGCAAACAACAATTATAGAATGTTTCAGGTTATAATTGAATAGCCTTAGTATAGTAAAAAGAACATTAGATTATACAGTCAGAAGAACTGTATTTGAATGTGGTTTTTGTCACTTATAGTCTCAAAGACTCTGGACAAGTGATCTAACTTTGTGGGATTTAATTTACTTAAAATGAGTTGGCTCAAGGAAATGAACCAGTTCTAAATCTATAATCCTAGGATTCATTTCATAAAAAGTTATATTTATTCAATAAAAGAGTATGACAGAGTACCTTCTTTTTCCATATTTGAGAATAGTTTGTGTAGTTTTAGGCTTAAGTGTTACATAAATATTTCACAGAATTGACTTATAAATCTGTCTGGATTAGGAATTTTTTTCCTTTGGGAGTTAATTTATCATCCATTTTTTCTTTATGAAATCCACTTGTTAATATTCTCTATTTTCTGTAATATTTTTGTAGGCATTCATCCTTTTTCATATAATCAGGCATATAAGCTTCTATTAATTTTCTAAGTTTTTCTCTAATATGTATTTTTCTGTAATTTTTATCTGAGTAACTTGATTATTCTATCTGTAAAAAATGAATTTAGCTTATTGTTTGCTGATTTTTGTCACTATTTAAGTAACAGTTTTATTTTGTCAGTTTAATGATCCTTTTCTGATTTTTGTTGATCTCTCCTTTGATCCTTCAAAATTTCTTCCCTTTTTGGAAAATTAATCTATTTTTCTATTATTTATTGACTTGATAACTTATTTTTTGTCACACTCATTACTGTCATTACTTTCCTTGAGTTTAAGACCCTGAATCCAGAAAGATCTGGGATCAAGTCCTATCTTTGATTTTTCTAAAATAAAAGTCTGATCATATGCTATAAGTTGTTTAGTCATTTCAGTCTTGTCGGATTCTTCCTAACTCTATTTGGGATTTTCTTGGCAGAGATACTGGAGTAATTGCCTTTTCCTTAAGAAATCTTCCCCAGTCTTCCCATTCCCTCTCTTCCTTTTCAGAGTATATATTTTATATGTACAATTTTTTTGTCTCCTCCACCAAAGAAGGTGAACTCTTTGAGGTCAGGGAACGTGTTTTTAAATTTCTCTAAAATTCTCCTAAACTTAGTTCAGTTCATGGCACACAATAAGTGTTTAGGAAATGATTGCTAACATTGATGATTTGACCCTGGCCAAGTTAAACTTTGCTTCTCAGGGTTTTCTAGAGGTGTTAAATTGCTGCAGAATCTGTAAAACTCTTCACTGCAGTTGAAACAGATTAAAATGTAATTGAGAAATGCTTAGCAAAACAAATAAAAATACAGTACAACATTTTTGCTGTTGTTCAGTTGTGTCCAACTCTTCCTCACTCCATTTGGAGTTCTCTTTGCAAAGACCCTGATATGGTTTATCATTTCCTTCTCTGGCACATTTTACAGATGAAGAAACTGAGCAAATAGGGTTAAGTGACTTGCTCACGGTCACACAGCTAGTGTCTGAAGTTTGATTTGAACTCAAGAAAAGGAATCTTCCCTATCTCTAGGCCTGCCTGGAACTCTATCCACTGTGCCATTTACCTGCCCTTCCAAAACACTACACTATATATGTCATGTAAATTTGTGGTTTTTCAAGTCCATAAATGGCCATCAGGGATGGTCACCACTACTCTAGGAAACTCTCTTGGTAGTTTGTCCTTATACTATTTGATTTGTCCTTATTTATTACAAGATGATTAGTTTAGGAAATATTTTCTCATGGAAAAAGTTAGAGGACCTGGGTTCAGCCCCAAGCTCTAAGACTCACTAACTGTTGTGGTCATGAATTTACCTCAGTCTCATTTCCCTTTTCTGCAAAATGGGAATGAAAATACTTGAACTAGCTCTAGGGAAGTAGTGACAATAAACTGATTGATGGTAGGCATTGTCTAATAGTTCAGCACCAAAAATGGACATGTTTTTCCTCAGTGGAAATGATGGTAAAGAAGAGACATTAGTAGACAGTGGTCTACTGCCCCTTAGGGACCAATAAAGTCATTCCAACTGACTTGTCGTTGAAACTTCTCTATGTTGTGTCCTTCCGTTGGAATGCTTTTGTACTTCTGTCTCAAGTATGTAGCATGATGCTTTGGATCTAATAACCACATAATCATTATTTTATGTGGTTTTTTTTCCCCCCATGCTCATTTCATTATCACTACAGTGGAGGGGAATGTCTAATCATAGATATGGAAGTACTATCCTTTTTTATGAAGATTTCTCTTTTCTCTCTCCCATCTTCAAATTCCATCTGTCAAATTATAGTTATAGATGTTCTGCAATATCATAAAGGGCACCTATAACTTAGGGCCCCTAGATCCCAAATGTACATATATTTACAGGCTCAGCAATGGATAATATGTCTGGCCTGGGCCGGATCTAATTTCAGAGAAACTCATTAACAGAAAGGGCAAAATCTTTTAGCCTCAGTAACTCTTGATGTACCATTTTCCTAAGGTTTGGAGGAGGTTTGTCCATATTAGTAGAGAGAGAACTGACGAAATCATGATCCTTTTGAAGATTGGCTGCTTTGCTTTTTGAGACTGGGTCTCCCCATCTTGTCCCCAGCTGGAAGCACAATGGACCCACATTTTTACCTGATCCCAATAATTAGCAGCAAAGAAATTTTAACTTGCTGAATTTCCCCAGCCTGGGCCAGTCCTTCCCTCCTTAAGACCCTCTACTCTGGGGCTCACTATATCCACAGCCACTTTTTAGCTTTTGCCCACTTTTGCCCCAACTCAAGCAATCTGTCAGCCTAGCCTTCTTTGGAGCAGGAGTCACAGACATAACTATACCCAGTTCTTTTGAAATAAGCTGAAGCTTCTCCCAAAGAAAAATGAATATTGTCATCTTCTTAGTCTCTGAGGACAATTATGGGTTATAGAAAATACCTCTATAAATCAGTGAACACCTCAAATGATATTTCATATTTATTTCATAAATATTCCATGTTTAAGTTTACTATGGGGCAGAGGGGCAGGAATGATTCATAAGATACAAGACTATAAGGGACCCTAGCAATCACCCAGTTCCATCTCTGCATATACAGATGAAGAAATTAAGGCTGAGAAAAGCTAAATACCTTACTTAAAGTCACAAAGAATGAAGTGTCTAGACTGCAGTCAACAGCGCAGTTGGTAGCATAAGGGACCTGAAATGTTAGCAAAAGCTGACGACCATTTAATAACTACCTATTGGAAGAATTCTGTTATAGTTGGTTTGGGCACATAAGCTGAGTGGCTTTCTATTTATTGTCCTACGGCAAGTGGCTGTCGACTTGTTTATGTTGGCTCTAAAATGTTTTCCCTGATTCTCACCATTTGTGCCTCCAAGAAAAAGAATTCCACTGGCCTAAATCCTCACCACAAGTATTCTGAGAGAACTGTCAAAACTCAGATAGAAAGGGAAGGGTACTAAGTCTTACATAAAGATCCCTGTGGACAGCATATTGACTTAGAAAACCACATATTAACATTATTTATGTTCTAATGTATTTTTACTTATTTTGTTAAATATTTCCCAATTATATTTTAATCTGGTTGGGGCTTTACTCCAGTTTTATTGAAGTAAATATATTACTCTAGGGTCTGTTTTAAAAAACTCTGAGGAGCTATTTCTAGGCAGTATTTGGTATTGGAAAGCATGATTGCTGAAGATTAGAGGAGACAGATTACTGTACTGTAAAGCATGCTGAATCTGGAGTTAGAGGATTGGAGTTCAAATTCCATTTTCTGCTACTTAGTAGCTGTGTGACTTTGGAAATCACTTCATCTCTCTGAGCTTCTATTTCTTCTCTGTGGAGGTGAGACTAAATGGCCTCTAAGGTCCCTTTCAGTTCTAAATCCCATAAAATCAGGGTCATTTAGATGTAATATGGGATGGGGGAATTTCCATAAGAGAGTAATAAATAATTTGGTCCTATTCATCTTTATATGTATGACCTGGATTCAAGTCTTGGCTTGACATTTAAAGCCTTTTTCCCTACTTGAGCTTCAGTTTTGATTTTTGCAAAAAGAAGCATGGACTGGGGGATATCTGAGGTCTTTCCCATGTCTATTGCTTTGTGAATCTATAGAACATCCATAAGGGCAAGCAATGAGTATGGAAGGACCTCCAGATCATCCTATATGTACACAGGTTGAAGGAAGTAGTTTGGGTGATATTTAAAAGCAAGGTGAAGAGAAGATTTAGGGCAAATACTCATCAGTTTTCAAATATTTGAAAGTCCATTATCAATATGGGAGATGGATTAGATTTTTTTCTTTTTACTCCTTGTTCGGAGGACTAGAAGCAATGAGAAGTTACAGTGAGTTGGATTTGGTTTGGTTTTATATAAGAAAACTTTCTAATAATTAAAGTCATTCACATGTGGCATGAGCTACCCAGGTAATCCATTCATTCATTTATTCATAGTTGATAAGCATTTATTAAATGGTTGCTATGTGCCCTCAGGCATTGTGCTAAGGGCTGGAGATACAAAGGAATGGCAAAAAATTCTTCCTGCTCACAAAGAGCTTACATTCTAATGAGGGGGGTGGAGAGAAATAACATATAAATAGCTAGATAAATATGAATATTATACACACTTAAATAGATATGTGAAATAGATGAAAGATAATCCATAAGGGAAAGTCACAAGCATCTGAGAAAACTGGAAAAAGACCTAAAAATGGTTTCATTTGAGTTGACTTTTGAAGGAAGCCCAAAGAAGGTGAGAGGGCAGAGCATTTCAGGATAGAAGAAGGAAAGCATGATTTTGGAGAAACAGCAAAATATGTAGAGAATGTGTTGGAAGGGATCAGTTTATAAAAGTCTTTAAATATCAAGCTGAAGAGTTTTTATTTGGTTCTACAAGAATAAGGAATCACAAATGCTCATTGAGCTGGGAGATTGTCATGGTCAGGAGTAGTGGGCTCTGCCTCACTGGATATCTTGAAACAAAGGTGAGATGATCACTTCTTGAGAGTAAAGGAAACTTTTTTGACTTTTTTTAAATTAAAGCTTTTTTTAAATTTTCAAAACATATACATGGATAATTTTTCAACACTGACCCTTGCAAAATTTTGAGTTCCAAATTTTCCCCTTCTCCCCTACTCCCTCTCCTAGATGGCAAGTAATCCAACATACGTTAAATATGTTCAATTCTTCTCCACATATCTCCACAATTATCTTGCTGCACAAGAAAAATCAGATCAAAAAGGAAAAAAAAAAAGAAAGAAAACAAAATGCAACCAAAGAATAACAAAAAGAGTGAAAATGCTGTTGTGATCCATCCTCAGTTCCCATAGTCCTCTCTGGGTGTAAATGACTTTCTTTCTCACAAGACCATTGAACTGGCCTCAATAATTTCATTGTTGAAAAGAGCCACATCCATCAGAATTGATCATCGTATAATCTTCTTGTTGCCATGTATTATGATCTCCTGGTTCTGCTCATTTCACTTAGCATCTGTTCACGTAAGTCTCTCCAAGCTTCTCTGAAATCATCCTGCTGATGGTTTCTTATAGCACAATAATATTCCATAATACTCATATACCATAACGTATCCAGCCATTCTCCCACTGATGGGCACTGATGTGAAGGATATTCTTATGTAGACATAAATCGGACACAATGGCTTTTGAGGTCTCTCTCCACTGGGAGAGTTGGGGTTAAGTTCCATGAGTGGGCAATACTCTTGGGGAATCTCATTTAGCCAGTGATGAAAAGGGTAAAAGTCTGCAAATGCTCCAAGGAAGAATTGGAAGCTTTTAAACACAACATCTTGCTCTTGCTGTTACTTTAAAGGTCATTTGCTGGTTCACACTTACATCAGAGTCTAAATATTGTCAGAAAATGATCACATTTGCCAAGACCATGAACAATTAAATTACTTAAATGTACATCCCAGAAATCCTCCAGGAGAGCCTGGCTTTTTTTCATCATGGCACTTGGATCTTTTGGTGCTCAGTATTAAGACCTTAACATGAAGGAAAAACATCAGCTGTTGAAAAAGCAAACTTGAGCATTTTGTACTAATCATCCTACAAGAAACAAAAAGGACTTTAAGCAAGGATTCGTTTATCCAAACTCATCCTCTCTCTTCAACTTCTCCTCCCTTCCTTCTTTGAACTTCCCAGGAAGGCTGCAGGGAAACAGAAGCAAATGTAGTTTCAATAAATTATTTGAAATCAATCCAGCATGACGAAAAACAGCACATTTGCCAACTTCCAAATATGCAGGGCACTGTGTCCCCCCTTGGAATAAATATTCATATCTCAACACTGGTGAGTCAGTATATAGTAGTGAAGAGAGGACTGGCCTTGCTAAGACAACTCTCTAAAGTGCTAAGTTGGAGTTGAGTTGATGATTTGCTTCCACGCCTGGAGATCCCCACACTGGTGAATCTCAAGTCCAGACAAACAAAATAACACAAAACAAATCGAAACATACAAAAAAGACTTGGTCCACTAGATCAATCTGATTTTTTTATCTGAATTATTTCTAAGTCAGATTTCTCAACAATGACCCTTGCAAAACCTCATGGTCCAATTTTCCTTGTATTTTTTTAATGTTTTATTTATTGGGATGAAAAGTTTTGTTCTAAGAGATACACGGTCAAAGAATGTAAATAAAGAGCTCTCAAAAGAATTGCAAAGAATTTTAAAAATATGAAAGAATCCTCTAAATAACTAATCATAAAAAGTACTAATCAATACAATCCTAAAGTTTTATCTCACACCCAGAAAACTGGCAAAAATAATAAAATATGAATAGTCAACATTGGAAGGGTTGTGTAAAGACAATCATACTAATCAATTGTTGGTTTTTTACTTTGTTTTGCTTTTAGTTTTTTTTTTTTTTTTAGTTTGAACTTAAAACACCAAAAAATGATAGCAGAACACAACAAAGAATAACTATAAACCACTAACACTTCAGATTGTTTGCTTTTTAAAAAAAGATCATGATAAAAAAATGTTACTTTCAAAATTGTCTTGTGTGTTTGTGCTTCTTGTGTGTTTTGAATTTTCTTCTTTTCCCTTCTATGCATTTAAAAGGGTTTCAGAAGCCCTCTTTTTTTGGCATTGCAATTGCTTACTTCCTTGACTTTTTCTACATATGTCCCTCCATTAAATACCAAGAGAAAACAGGGGAAACCAACCATATAGCAAGTATGGATAGCCAAGCAAAATGAATCCACACAGTGACCATACCCTCAAATTTCTCTCTCTCCCTCCTTTCTTCCCTCCCTCTCTTTTTCCTTCCTTCCCTCTTTCCCTCCCTCGCTCTCTCTTTCTTCTCTTCTTCTTCTTCTTCTTCTTCTTCTTCTTCTTCTTCTTCTTCTTCTTCTTCTTCTTCTTCTTCTTCTTCTTCTTCTTCTTCTTCTTCTTCTTCTTCTTCTTCTTCTTCTTCTTCTTCTTCTTCTTCTTCTTCTTCTTCTTCTTCTTCTTTTCCTTCTTCCTTCTTCTTTCTTCCCACTTGGCAACTCATTTAACCCTGATTGCATCCCCCCCCAAATTATCTTTGTATTTTTTCATAGTACGATGACATTCCATTATATTCATCTATTGCAATTTGTTTAGTCATTCCATAACTGTCTAAGAGGCATCTAGAGTTCCTTAGATTCCATTTTTTCTCCCTTTTCTTTTTCTGTTATTTTCCTTCTTTCCCCCCTTTTTAAACCATTAAAATAGAACCAATCTACTCCCAGGTCTTCTCCCAATACTTTTTGAAGATGTTAGAATTCTAAAGGTACCCCACCAAATCTAATAACACTATATCATCATACAGCTCTTTCCAATAGCTTAAATTTATTTTCCTTTCTGAATGCCTTTGACCCCTTCTTCTTGTTTGTATTTAAAAATTGCTAAAAATGCTTGAGAACTCTCTATTTTACTTTTAAAGGTTCATGTCCCCCTATTTAGTATTATACTTGGTTTTGCAGAGTTAGTCTTCATTGCTCACCTATGTCTTTTGCCTTTTGGAATATTGTATTCTAAGATCTCCTCTCATTTATAGTTGAAGGTGTCAGGTCTTGTGTGATCCTGACTGGTATCTGAATTTATTTCTGGATGTTTGTACATCCTTTGACAAAAGAACTTTGGATTTTTATTATAACATTCCTAGAAACTTTTTGGAATTCCTTCCAGGAGGTGATTGATATAGTCTTTCTAATCCTTCTGGTTCTAATAACTATGAAATTTTCAGTAATGATTTCTTTAAATATGATGTGGGATCCCATTTTGGGGGGATTTGAGGTGATATTGAGATGAAAGTCACACTCTTGGGGTGAAAGCCATTCTAAGCAGGATGAAAGCTATTTTTAGACACGATGCCTAGCAAATAACCTTGTGTATGTCTGGGAATTGATTCAAACTGACCAGCATATGGCCTTGTGGGGTCCCTATTGGGTTGAAAATCATAACAAGGATATGGTAACCAGCTACAAGCTATAGCAAGAAATAACAAGGACATCGCAAAAAGAACATAACCTTCACTGTGTCCACCACATAACCTTGGGTGTCTAGGCACTCACCCAAAAGTGCTGGTATGATGCCTGAGCCCTGAGACTCAGACCCCAAATTAGAACTACTTAATTGAATTATGAATTAGAATTAATTAGAACTAAGCATAATACAAACCCCTAATGATATATGTAAGGACACTTTGTACCTCCTCCTTGCTTTGTTTAATTTCTATAATTACTATGGGACTTTTTGAGGGTCTGCTGCTGAAATCCATTGAATTATTTGGCAGCTGCCCCCAGACAGCCCTATGTAAGTAACTCATCATGATTATTAAATTACTCATATAATCATAATGGAGTTCCCTGCCTCTTTCTTCGGTTCAATTAGCTTACCCTTTGGTTGAAGGTCAGGGAGAGGAAGCTTGAAGTTCCCTTGATTGGGAAGTTCCAGACCCTATATATGGTATCCAAGGTTTGTCTTTTTACTTATAGTTTTCAGAGAGTACAATGACTCCTAAATTATTTGAACTATCTTGCAAGTAAGTTGTTCATGATATGTTTTCATGTATTTTCTTCTATTTTAAAAAATCTTTTAATTTTATACTAATATTTCTTTCTCTCTCATAAGGTTATTAATTTTTGTTTGGACAAGACTATACGATGATCAGTTCTGATGGACGTGGCTCTCAGTAATATTGAGATGATTCAAACCAGTTCTACTTGTTCAGTGATGAAGAGAGAGCCATCTACATCCAGAAAGAGGACTGTGGGAACAGAGTGTGGACCGCAATGTAGCATTCTCACTCTCTCTGTTGCTATTTGTTTGAATTTTGTTTTCTTTCTCAGTTTTTCTTTTTCTTCCTCCTTGATCTGATTTTTCTTGTGCAGCAAGATAACTGTATAAATATATATATATATATATATGTATATATATATATATATATATATATATATATATATATATATATATTGGATTTAACATGTATTTTGACATATTTAACATGTATTGGACTAACTGCCAATTAGGGGAGGTGGTGGGAGGAAGGAGGGGAATATTTGGAACAAAAGGTTTTGCAAGGGTCAATGTTGGAAAAATTACCCATGCATATGTTTTATAAATAAAAAGCTTTAATAAAATTTTTTTGTTTGGACTATTCTACTTTTAAAGGATCCTAGTACTTGAGGAAGAGTTACCATTTCTCTTCAAAACTCTTTATTCTCCTTCCAATTCATCTTCAAGATATTTTATTTCATTTTAAACCCTTTTCTTCCTTTCTTTTGGGTATTCATATGGTCCTTTTAGAAATTTTTTTTTTCATTCTCTACTTGAAGTTGTTAAATCATGGAAAAACAAAGCAAATAAACCAACCTCACTTCCCCCCAAACTCAGCTCCTGATCTCAAGAAATCCACTATCTAATGAGGGATGCAATATGTAAACATTTATGTGAAAATATCATATAAGTAGGATAAATTGGAGATAATTTCAGAGGGAAAGTAGTAAGAGTAAATAGAACCAAGAAAGGAAAGCAAAAGGTGAAGTTGTGGCTGAGACTTGAAGGAAGCCAGAAAAGGTCGGAGGCAGAAAATAGGAAGCTGAGAATTCCTAGCCAGGGAGACAGCCATTGAAAATGCACAGTTGGAAAATGGAGTGTCTTGTTTGAGGAACCACAAAAACAAAACAAAAAAAAACAAAACAAACAAACAAACAAAAAACTAAAGGAATTGGAAATGGTTAAAGTAGGGAAGATTTGGCAGATGTGAAACAGGAATGGAAGGATAGGGTATCTGTTTCCAAGTATTTGAAGGGTTATCCATGGAAGAGGGATAATGCATTTTCTGTTTGGTTCCAGAGGGCAACACCAGAAACAATAGATGGAAGCTACAAAGGGGCCAGTTTAAGGCTAACATAAGAAAAACTTCCCAATGCTTAATGCTATGTCAGAGTGAAACAGACTTCTTCCATTAATGGATTTCTTGTCATTGGAACTTTTAAAGTAAGCGTGGAAAGCTTCTTTTCCATTTTGTTATAGTGGGGATTTTTTTGGGGGGGCAATTAGGCCAAACCACTAGGGTCTGAGGTAATTAATCCCTGAGGAGAAAAATGGTGGTCACCCACCATGAGGATACAATGGTTTTCCAGTGTGGGAAAGACTAATGAATGTGGGGGAGAAAGCTGGAATTGTTCACAACTGAAACTCTTTAGAAAATCAAATAATTGGGTTTAATCCCAAACACTAGGGATAAAAAGCTGCAGGTTCACCACAATAAGAGAATTAGAGCAGAAAATAACCCTCTTCTGTGACCTTGAGTCTGTTTGGATACCTGGTTTCCTGGATTTTTCCTGACTCTGGATCACTCTTGCTGGCTTTGTCCTGTGGATTTCAACATTGCTCCATGGTCTGGACTTCTGAATCTTGACTTTGTCCCTCTGCCTGTGGTTTCTGCTTGCTTTCTGTCCTGACCTCATTATCTACAATCTGTTTGATTTTGAGTCACAAAATCACTAGTGCAAATTGTCTTGCCCCATCTCCACCCAGAAGTCCAAGGATCCAATGAGATAATAGCACTTTACAAGTATAAAAAAGCACTTTAAAAAGTATAAAATACTGAGCAGTGGAGAGGGAGGAGTGCAGGAAGACTTGGCAAATGAAGAGTAGTTTCTAAATCCTAGCTGCCTTTACTTAGACAAGTAACTTTATATTAAAGGACCTCAGTTTCCTCATCTGTAAAATGGAGTAAAGAATAAAGGAAAGAATTGAGTCATCCACATGACTCAAATGGCTATGAGGCAAGTGTTTTGTTCATCCAAAGTGCTATGGAAATGTAAGTTGCAGTACATTGTATTATTATTATAGGATGTAGTGTCACAGATATGTTGCAAAATCTTAGAGTTGGAAAGGAACTCAAAATCTACCTAGTGCTATCTGGAACTATATAGAAAAACCCTTTAAAATGAATGTTTATCTAATTTATGCTTGAAAACTCCAAATGAGGGAAAGTCCATCACCTCTCAAGTTGGTCCATTACACTTGTGGGCAGCTGTACTTATTAAGAAGTTTTCTTTATAGTAAGACAAAAATCTATCTTTCTGCATCTGCCATTCGTTGCTCTATCCTCCGGGGCCAAATAGAATAACGCTAATCCCTCTACTACATAACACACTTCAAGAGCTTGAAGAGAGTTATTGTGTTCCCTTACTCCGAGCATTTTTTTCTCCGGGTTAAACTTAGCAGCTCCTTCAGCTGATGCCCATCTGGCACCAGCCAGCTCTCTTATCTGCCTGGTTGCCTGACTCTGGATGAACTTCTGTTTTTCAGTCTCTTTCCTAAAATATGGCACCCAGAACTGAAAAGTGCTCCAGATATGGTCTGACCTGGACAGGATACAGCAGGCTTGTACCTTTGGTCTGGTTACCATGACTGCACAACTTTCCTGGATGCCAAGTACAAAGTTGGCTTGAAGTTCACTAAAACAAAAACAAAAACAAAAAAACCCAAACAAAAAAATCCATATTTTTCCACGATTAATTTTTAAGCAATGATTATTTTTTCCATTGAATTGGTTATTTTTTTTTCACTGAATTTACTTTAAAAAAAAATCAACTGATGCTGAGTGAAATGAGCAGAACCAGAAGATCACTGTATACTTCAACAACGATACTGTATGAGGATGTATTCTGATGGAAGTGGAAATCTTCAACATAAAGAAGATCCAACTCACTTCCAGTTGATCAATGATGGACAGAGGTAGATACACCCAGAGAAGAAACACTGGGAGGGGAATGTAAATTGTTAGCACTAATATCTGTCTGCCCAGGTTGCATGTACCTTCGGATTCTAATGTTTATTGTGCAACAAGAAAATGATATTCACACACATGTATTGTACTTAGACTATATTGTAACACATGTAAAATGTATGGTATTGCCTGTCGTCGGGGGGAGGGAATAAGGGAGGGGGGGTAATTTGGAAAAATGAATACAAGGGATAATATTATAAAATATATATATATATATATAATAAAAAAAATTAAAAAAAAAAAAAAAAAAATTACACAAGCCCAACCAGAGAATATCAAGAGATAAACTGAATCTGGGAGCCAAAGAGACTGCCAGAATCAGAGGATGGGGTTTGAATCCTGTCTTTTTGCCTACTACCCATGTAATTCTGCCACAAAATCTCTCTAGACTCCATCTTCATTTGTTGCCTCCAAAATCCCCAAAGTTTGGATGAGAGAGCCTTTTGGGCTCCTTCTAACTCAAAATCTATCATCCTATTAGGGTCTGGAGCCATCTCCAGTCAGCACCTCCAACAGTGCACAGTAACATACATGTGTTATATACCTACAAGACACCGACCAGGGGAGTTCTCCACACCGATAAAGTCTCTTCCATCGTTCCCATTGGTCTTTTGATTCCCCCTCTTGCCTTTCCTTTCTTTCCTGATCCCTCTATCTCTGCCAGGCACAGTCCTGCCTTAATACTACATTTGGTGTGGGGCAAGTGCTCCGTGGCTGCCCAGTTTTCCTGGAGTTAAAAAAAGCTTGAGACTTTTGTTCCACTTCACTCTAAGCAGAATTTCTTCATTCCAAATCCAATAGGAGCTTCGCTCACTGTACACAAATTCATTATCAGAAAGCCACCCTTTGGCCTGCTTGGGAGGCCCAAGAGTTTGTTCTGATGTCATTTGTTTTCCCCAAATGCTACAAAAGGCATCTTCAGGAATTTGCTAGCCTTGAATTTGTGTAGCTGAACTTGGCCAAAGATGATGGGTTTGGGTTTGGGGGTGGGGATGGAGGAGGGTAGATTTACCATTTGCCCTACCATGGGCTCTCAGTCGAGTCCCAGAAGCTTGACTACAAACAGAATGTGACAAGGGGGAGGAGAGCTGAGTATCCAGAATGAGGCTCTAGAGGGGGAGGATTCAGGCCAGAGGAATCACCCCAGTGTCCACCAGTGCCCCAGAACTAGCTGCCCCATGCTGGGGTAATGATTGCTTCCAGGAGGGCAAGGGAGGGAGTGCCATAGAGCTACATGAAAGTGCCGAGTTGTTTCTGGGGTGCGCTCTCCCAGTGTGAGCCCCAGGGCAGGAGGGAAAGTTGGCTGCCTGGGCCTGTTTTTCCATGGGCTTTGTCCAGAGGGCTGAATCTGCTCTGGCTATAAAAGTACATTTTTATGGGGATGGAATTCAGCTGGCTGTCAGCCCCCTGGTGTGAAATCTTCTGGGCAACTCAGCTTCATCACCAGGGCCTCCATCCCATCCCTACTCTATTTGGTGAGAGGAGCACTGGGGTCAAAGGGCCACTTGGAGAACACCATTCGCTCCAGGCATATTGTGGGGATGGACAAGCAGGCCAGTTTGGGTATGGCTTCCCAGCCACATGGTCAGCTCTGACACTGGCAAGACAGGAGGGAGAGCAGCAGGCATTTCTCCCAAGGGCATGTTGGAGGATCACATGTATTTGGGATTTCATAACCAGTTTCTTGAATAGGGCAATTATTCATGAGGCTATTTATCTGAGAGGGACAGGTCTCCTTGGGGTGAGAGTAGAGACAGAGAGAGACAGAGACAGAGACAGAAAATGCTGTGTAATAAAAAGGGTGAGGGCCAGAGTCAGAAAGCCTGGGCTTTAGTCCTAGATTTACTGCTAACTTTCTGAGTGACCTTGGACCAGTCCCTTCCATTTTCTGAACCATGATTTCTTTCTCTATTAAATGAGACTTGGAAAGTCTTCAAAGTCCCTTCCAGGTCAATTATATCAGGACAAGTACTTTTTGTACAACTGTGGATGTGTGTACACCCATACGGGGGTGGGGGTAGCGAAGAGGTTCAGAACAGTGATTTCATCAGTGTGGAAGTTTCTTCTACCCACTAGAAGCAATTCCTCCATTACGTTCAGTCTTTAGAGAATTGGGAGGTTGGGGGTGGGAGCACTGAGGGGTTACAGGACTGACCCAGAGCCACAATTAATGTGTGGAGACAGGACCTGAATCCTGGTCTTCCAGACTTGAGTCTGCCCCTTTTCCTATTATGTCATTCTGCCTCTGAGGACCTAGAGCACAGTGTGAAAGTATCCTAAGGGAGTAGGATAAAGGTACAAGTTGGTAATGTAGACTAGGTAGGGTAATGGTTTTTTTTTAAATTAAATTTAAGAAAAGAGGAGGGGAGGGGAAAGGCACATAGAGAAAGAGAGGCAGAGGAACAGAGATGAAGGGAATGAGAGAAAGAAAGGAAAGAAAAAAAGAGAAAGGATAGCGCTCTTCAGTTTTCTTTGGACCTTCTTTGGATTCAGGTCTCTTCCTGTTCAACAGCTGCTTCGAGTGTTTTTGGCTTCCACTTTTGAGAGAGATGAGTGTTCCAACACGACTTCAGGTTACTAAAGGAAAAGGCACATGTGAGAGGAGCTGGTATTCTCCATCATGTCCCTATTCCCATCTTGAGACATTGGAACCTTTGGATGAGACATAAATGTCTCCATCTCTCTTGTCTCTTTTCTGTCTGCCTGTCTGTTTCTTTCTGCTTCTCTGTCTGTCTCTGCCTCTGTCTCTCTGCCCTTCTCTATCTTTCTGTCACTCTCTCTCTGTGTATATCTATTTGTCTCTATCTCTGTCTCTCTCTCTGTCTCTGTTTCTCTCTGTGTGTCTGTCTTTCTGTGTCTGTGTCTCTCACTGTCTCTCTGTCTCTTTCCTTCTGTGCAGAAGTTTCAAATCTAGGTCCTCAAACTGCAGATCCATCTTTCCTTCCTTTTGCTACCCTGTTTCTTCTTTTCCCATCCTTTCAATTAAGTGGAAATTCTGAAACTCCAAATACCTGGGAAGCATTTCCACAAAGATGTTTCATTCATTGTTAGCTCAACCTCAACATTTGCTTCTAGTGGAACGAGCCAAGCCTGGAAGTCAAGGGGTCTGGATTCCTCTCCCAACTCTGCTTCTAATTCTTAGTTCACTTTTCTGAGGTTTGAATTCTTTTTCTGTAAATAAGGAGTCTGGATCAGACAATTGTTACAATTTCTTCCAGCCCAAGGATTCTTCTTGATTTTGCTTGCTATCCTCCTACTTCCTGGAAACACTACTCAGGCCGGCCAAAATGACCCGAGCATCATTCCAGGAGAGAAAGTACTTGGGACTGTAGCAAACTAACTTGCCTTTGACCAGGGAATGGAAGTGATTTAAGTTCTGGCCCCTCTGCAGAATTTAATGGAAGCACATACCAGTTCATTTCTGGGGAATGTAGCTCAATTCTGCAGGTCAGGGCCTGGGAGAGCTTGTGTCTTTGTCCAGGAGGGCCCTCCCCTCTGTCAGTGGTAAACTGGCCATTCCCCAGCAGCTGATCACTGCTGGCCCGGCCTGCTGGGCAGAGGGGGCCCAGAAGCCCAGGTCAAACATTCAGTCTGGACAAACCTGCTCTGGGCTTGTTGGCCAAGTCATGATCTGGACAGCAACAGAATGACATCCAATTCAAATAAAGTCCATCATGGAGGCCTAATAGCTCACATCTGCAGGTTGGACCTGCCAGTTTCCAGGCCTCAACTCCCAGGAAAAGTTTCCATGACGAGTCCTAGGGTCCTGCTTTGACTGACCTGAAATACCTGGGTTGAATGAATTATGTGTGTAATTGTTGGATTTAGGCTATATATCTTCACTGTCCTTTCTGCTGCCATCACCCAAGGATTCAAGCTCTTCTCTTTAATCTCTTTTCAGGATCAAAGCAACCCCTTTGCCTGATGTTCAAGGACCTTTAAGAGGGGGCCCTAATCTGCCTTTCCTGTCTGATCCCTGCCTTGCATACACTGGTACACCAGTCAAATCAGACAGCTCTCTTTTCTCTGAGCATGCTCAGTGATTTCCCACTTCTGTGCAGTTGTTTAAGCTCTTCCTGGAGTGTTTCCCCTTCCACTATCTCTGCCTACCAAATTATTTCTCATCCTTCAAGGCCCAATTCCAACGCTCCCTCGTTAATGAAGCCTTTCTAGCTTTTCAACCAGAAATGTTATTTCCTTTCTTTGAAAATGGATTCTTTTCACCCCTGATCATATTTTGCTTTCTCTCATAAGTTATTTGTACATTGCCCTCTCAATCAGATGCAAGTTAGGACTTATAATTAATGTAGAACGATGTTGTATTCTTTTCTGCATCCCCTCGGTGTATAGTATGGGGTCCTGCCCAAACTGAAACGATTTATTAAAAGATGAATAAATGGACAAACAAATAAATGAGTGATCAGTTATTGGCATCTTGGCCCAGTCCCACAAAACTGCTTTATTACATAATCATTGAGCAAAAATTCAATATAGCAAAAAAAAAATTCCTTTTTGTGTTCAAATTTCAGCTCTGAGCTGGTAGATTGGTGAGCTTGGACACCTTCAGTTTTCTATGCCTCACATATTACCTTCCTTATAAAATGAAAGGATTAGACTAAGTGATTTCTGCTTCTAAATCTATAATCCTGTGGGCTGAGAATGCTCTGAGGAAAGCCCAGCTTTATCCCCGGGAGAAGATGCAGACAATCTTTTAATTCTGGCCTCCTTGAGAATGGCCAAAACCTTCCCTTCCCACAAAGAGTGGTGGTGGGTTCAAAGGTGACCTTGAGCAGTGATGGAGCTCATGAAATAGAATGTTTTGCCTAGGATTTCAGCCTGGTTGTTGGATTCAGAAGTCGTGTGCTTTGGCTCCCCTCTGTGTTCGTTGGGAGGATCGCAGGCAGGTTCCTGGAGCAGGACTATTCCCATAGCTCCTGAGGGTTCAGCTTTGCCCAGAAGGAAAGATGAGGGTCATTAAAAGCTTTCATTACACTCTTTTCCATCCAAGGGGCAGAAGGTCTGCCAGCTTCTGGAGAAGTGAAGAAGAAACATGTATTCAGAGGATTTTCGAGTGAAAAGAAACCTTGTAAATTTGTAGCATTTATTAAATACTGTGTTTCAGACTCTATATGATGATACAAAGAAAAAGTGAAAGCTGTCCCAGCCCTTAAGGGATTGCCATTCCAAAGGGAGAAACAGCAGGTGTTTATGGATATGCTAACATTAAGAAACTCTTGCTGGCCCAAGGCTGGCAATACACCTTCTTCCTCTTGCCCGGGAGCCATGCTGAATGGATTTAGTTCTGGGGAACGTCTTGCTTCTAAAGGGAAGGGCTGGGTTCCCTTTTCCTGGCTCTGGCTCAATAACCCTTACTCTAGTGCCCGTAGGGAAAATGTAGGGAGATGTAGGGAAGTGGGGAGATGGCCAGTTCTTTTATAGGGAGTGAGACTTCTGAGGGAAAGCCTTTGAAGGTGACTCTGTCCACACCCCACCAGGTACATGGAGTGCTTCTCTCTCTGAGGACATACATCGAGTATGGATGAGGAGTTAGGAGGGAGGAAAGGATGGAGGTGTTACTTATATACTAAACACTCACTTAGTAGGGTATGGTGAGCCTGCTCAGAAAGGACATTTGCAGAACTGACATTGAATTTGTCCAGAGAGAAGTCTGGAAGTCTGGGAAAGGAAAGACTTGAATAGAATGAAGACTCTTTGAAGTGGGGAATTGTTTTGGTTGTACAATGATAGTACAACATCTGGTACCAAGAAGGGACTTAATAAATAGTTGCTGAATGAGTGAATACATTTGTTGACTAAATGACTGCTTATGAATTACAGAAACAGCTTAGACTAATGTAACACATGTCTAATGCAGACATTAGAAGGACAGCCCTACTGGGAGGCCAGTGCTTTTGAATATATATACATGATGGAGGCAGATTTAGCTTAAAAGGGCTAATGAAAGGTTCATCAGAAGCTCCTTGGGTTAGAATCCAGGGGATGGGGTCCCTTGACTTTCTTATCTCATAATTATATCTATATCAGAATCTCAGCACCACTTCTACTTACTTCTTTGGCTTCTGCCATTTTAGGTTACTTCCCAAATACTCAATCAGCCAGCTAGATGGATGAGATAAATTCAGTAATCCCAGTTCATAAGGTTAGGCTACTCAGTACCTAATATAAGTGCCTTATAAATGGTTAGTGATCAATTGATTTATTTCTCTACACCTTATAGTGGAAAAGGAGAGAAAAAGAATCCTACTATATCTGGGAAGGAATCTGCAGGTCTCAATTTTGTAATTTTCTGCTGGGAGAAAGAGCTGTGCTTGCAGCCAAGAGGTAGAATCTATGCAGATTCTACAGAGCATGTTTCCCTTTCTTTACCTTGGCAATCCCATGGAACATAATCTCAAAGAAAAAAGATCATATTTGGTCTGATTTCTATTGTCTCCTAGCATTGTTTTCAATTACCTAATTTTAGTCCCTGAGTATATGTTTCAGTTGATCCTATTTATTTTCTTCTGAACCAGTTAATACAAGTGTTTCCATTCATAATTTCTTAAGATTCAATGTTTGTTCAGTTGGTTCTCAATGGATGAGCCCATGCTTTGTTTCCAGTTTTATTGGATGCTATGAATATTTTGAATACACATGGGATGGTTCTTTCAATCATTGACCTCCTTGGGGTATATATACTCATTAATGGAAATATTCATTTAATAGTTTAGTAATGTTTCTGGTCCAATTCCAAACTGGCTTCCAGAATGTTTGGACCATTTTATTCTTCCACTAACAGGGAATTAATATGGTTATCATCCCACACATCTTACAACACCAACTATTTCTGTCATCTTTGCTAATTTGATGAGTGTAAAGGGATATCTCATCATTCTTTTCATTTAAATTCCACTAATTATTAGTGATTTAGGATAGTTTTCTATTTTTTTTATTCTTATAAATAAATTGTTTTACTTTTTTTCTTTTTAACTTTTAACAGCTTTTTATTTTTCCAAATACATGCAAAGATAGGTTTTAAATTTTATCTTTGCAAAACCTTGTGTTCCAAATTTTTTTCCTTCCCTTCCTTCCTTCCCTAGACAGGAAACAATCCGATATAGGTTAAACATGTGCAATTTTTCCAAACTTATTTCCATGTTCTTCTTGCTGTGCAAGAATAATCAGATCAAAAGGGGGAAAAACATGAAGAAGAAAAAAAATAAGGAAATAAACAACAAGAGTAAAAAGGTGAAAATACTATGCTTTGATCCACGTTCAGTCTCTATAGTTCTCTCTCTGGTACAGATGACAAGTTGCCATCATAAGTCTATCGGAATTGTCTTGAATCATCTCATTGTTGAAAAGAGCCAAGTCCATCACAGTTGATCATTACATAATCTTGTTGTTGTTGTGTACAATGTTCTTCTCTTGATTCTGCTCACTTCATTCAGCATCAGTCTTTCCAGGCTTTTCTGAAATCAGCCTGCTCATCATTACATTCATATACCATCATTTATTCAGCCATTTCCCAACTGATGGGAACCCACTCAATATCCAGTTAAGATTTTTTTTTCATAAAATTGCTTTTCACATATGTTTAAAATTGTTTATTCATATCCTTTCACTACTTATTTATTGGAGAATGATTTTTGATCTTGTGCCAATTTCCCTGTAAAACTTAGATGTCAAAGATATTGGTAGCAAAGATTTTTTTCTATATTATAGTATCAATTAAGGTAGTTCCATTGGTTTTGTTTGTGCAAAAGTCTTTAAGTAACTTATATTGTCTGTTTTGTCTTTTGGAATTACCTTGTCTGATTATGAATTCTCCCCCTAATCATAACTGCATCTACATCTTTTTATTTTTATCTAATTTTTTAAAAAATAAGACATTTTAAAAATAATTAGATCATATCCATTTGGAGTGAAATGAGGTGTGGTAGAAAATTTTTTAAAAACCTAATTTCTACCAAATTGTTTTCCAGTTTTATAAAAAATAAAAATTAAAAAATAAGAAAAATAATAGTTGCTAACTAGTTTTGTTCTCCCGGTTTATAAAAAACTTGATCACTAATTTCTTCTGTATCTAGGTCTTGCTCATTTAGTCTTTGTCTCTGTCTCTGTCTCTGTCTCTGTCTCTCTCTCTCACACACACGCATACACACACACACACACACACACACACACACACACACAGAATTTCATATGCATAATTCCCTATGGCCATGCCCTTGTCATTAGGTAAAGACAGATGCCCAGTGTGCTAGAGAAGCATGGATTGTCTGAGGAGGAATGTTTTTTAGAAATCATTGAGACTATTTTAAAGATGAGGAATTAAAACCTTGAGAAAGAATGTAGTTTTCCTAAGGACACTGTGAGCTTGTGAGAACACAGATTAAAGACTTGAATTCTAAAGTATGAGTGCTGTGTTCTTGCTAAGAGGCCATTTACTTCCCTTCTTTCCCTTGAATTCTGAAGGATGACCGTCCTTTTGCATTAATTTTATTATTAATTTCTGTATGTCAGCTCAAGGGGCAGCTTTTCTGTGTTCTCTATAAGGTCTAGAGCAGCTGTGACTGTTCTTGGGAAAGAATTGCCATCCCAGGTCAGAAATCTTCAGGGTCAAACAAGAGAGTAGTAGGTGGTGTAGAGAAGCAAGAGGAAGCTCATTTATCTCTTGTATGTTTATGTTTCAAGTTCAATACCTTGAAAAGTCCCTTCTCCCATTCCAACACAGTGACCTTTCTTTTAACCCCAAGTAGAAATATTTTACAGGGAATGTTGCCAGAGAATTGAAGTTTCTGAAATGTCCATGGCCATGTGAACTCTATACACAAACACAAACACACACACACACACACACACACACACACACACACACACACACACCCTTCTTCCCTTTCCAATAGAAATATAAATGATTCCTGGCAAGATTAGTGTTTGCTCTGCAGTCCATCTTGTAATGTTATTCTCTATAGCAGATTTTTTTTCCTGATTGAGTTCTAACCAAGGCTATGGGCAACATGCCATAACTGTGTCCTTGATGGAGAATAAACTTAGTGGAGAGAAAATGAGGAGCTTAGACTGGATGATCTCTGATGTCCCTTCCAGTTGTAGATCTTAAGAAATCTATGGGGAAAAAATGAGAAAGGAAAAGAAGATCACAGAAAGTCAGAGCAAGAGGAGATTTTAAGGAACATTAAACAATCACAGAATCTTTAAGAGGTTGTAGAGCATCTGATGTATATCTAAACCCAAATTCGACAACATCCCCAACAAATGGCCTTTCAGCATTTGTTAGGTAAAATAGTTCAGATAGAGCTTGAAGTTGACTGTGGAAACCCCTTCCAACTCTGAGATTTTGTGATTCTATATATTTGAGTTGTCTGAGACTTTTATGCCAAGAGGATCCATATGTGGGGACATTGCACTAGATCTATGTCCCAGACAATCCTATAGAATTAATGGTGAAAAAATGCTATCTATATCCAGAGAAAGAACTGATAGAGTCTGAATGTAGATTTAAGTATACTATTTTTACTTAATCTTTTATTATTTATTTTAATTTATTTATTGTTATTATCGATTATATTATATATTATAGTAATTATTTATAACTTTATTTTTTCATAATTGATTTTTGGTGTGTTTCTTTTTTTACAACATGGCTAATATGGAAATATGTTTTACATGATTGCACATATATTATCGATGTCAAATTGATTATCATCTTAAGGAGGGAGGAAGTAAAGAAGGGAAGGAGAAATTCTGAGACCCAAAATTTTAAAAATTTTAATGTTAAAAATTGTTTTTACATGTAATTAGAGAAAAATAAAATATTTTTAAAAAGAGTTAGATTAGTGATTCTAAAATTTTCTGTCAGAATTCCTCTAACTCTTAAAAATTGTTGAGGGCCCCCAAGAATGTTTGTTTATTTGGGTTTTATTAATATTTACTACATTAGAAATCAAGACAGTTTAAAAGACAATTCATTTAATATGATAATAATAATAATAATAAACCCATTACATGTTAAATTAAATAACATTTTTATAAAAGTGATATTTTCCAAAGCAAATTGAAAAAAGTGCCATTGTTTTACATATTTTCTAATTTCTTTAATGTCTGGCTTAATAGCAGACAGCTGGATTCTCCTATCTGCTTCTGCATTCAATTCATCATAATATGTTGTTTTGGTTAAAATATATGAAGAAAATTTGGCCTCAAACAGATATGTAATTGGAAAAGGGAGGAGTATTTAAGAGCAAATAACATCTTAGTATTATTATGAAAATAATTTTGACCTGATAGACCCCCTGAAATAATCTTTAGTGATTCAATGAGGTCCTTGGACCACACTTTGAGAACTGCTGAATAACATCTTCTCTGAGGTACTTCCTAGCTAGGGAGAGCTCTAGTGTTTTAAAAGAATGACCACTTATAACCTGACTATTAATTAAACGTAGGTAAAGACAAATGTAAGTTGTGAAAATGGCCTGTGGTAACCCAGAGGTAGCAGAAAGATAATTAAATCATATCTTTGTAATTTAGTATACAGTTATTCTAGACTAAGTGTTGAAAATTATTATAGTTTAAAAATTTCCTTGGGCATCAAAGATTGAGTCTATCATGGAAGTCTACACTTAAGATCTTTATAATTTGGTAAAATATGCTGGAATTTATATTCTATGCACTGGGGGTAATCTTGGAGAATGCTTTCAAAATATAATTGCAAATACAATAATAATTTTTTTTTTTTTTTTTTTACAAATGAGGAAGCTACAGGTTGGAGAGCAAATATAGAGAGATAGAGAGTAAAGCTAATATCTTGAGCAGTGTTGTAATCCTAGGAGAGGGTTTCTGGGGTAGGAAGCATGTGGGCAGCCACATAGGAAACAACTATTACATTGTGTTTCTTCTGGAAAGTTGATTTTTACACTTCTGTGGAGAACATTTCATGGGTAGGTGGACATTTTTGCAATTTGTTTATCTAGGAAACCCGACACGGGTTACAGCATCTGGTTTTCGGCAAAAACCTGAGCATCATCCAGGTTTCCAGTTGGGTTGATGGAAATAAAGTTTGCAAAGTCTTGGTCATTTTACATCACAAGCCATGGCTCACAGTGGGTCATGAACTCTTGGAAGCAGAACAACCCTGGAGAGGTCATAGGATCCTCCAGTTGTCTTGTTAAATCATACTTAAAGCAATGTGATATCTTTAATCTTAATTTTTAAAAATCTTGTTCTAAGATTCTGAAAAAGGGAACTCTAAAACTCTTTTGTTAGATGAGGTAAAAACCTGACAAGATCTTTTCTCTTGTCCTAAGATGAGTTAATTCATTGTATGACTTTCTCTAATTAGCTATCCCTAGTGTGATCATCTCAGTCAATGATATTAATAGCAGTATGCATTTGTTGAGTACTTTATGTTTACAAAAATGGAGACAGCACTACATCGACTAGTGGATTAAGGTGCTGACCTTGAAGTCAATGACCCTGGTTCAATTTCTGCTTGACACATACTGGCAAAGTGACTCTGGATAAACCATTTGACTTCTTAGCACCCTCAGGGAATTTTTAGACTATTGCAAAAATAATTGTCAATGTGCATTGGAAGAGAGAATTTCTCTACTAGAAATTCCCTGAATCAATGAAATAATGTCTCCATCAAAAGAAATGTTTATAAGATGCTGTCATCTCCATTTGATCCTCAGAACTCTGTCCAGTAAATAGTGGATCAATTATTGTCTCCATTTTACAGAAGAAGAAACTGAGGCACAGAAAGATAAAATTACTTTCCTAAGGGGGCAAGGTCAGTGAGGATCAGTCAAAAGACTTCCTAGGATTTTTGGCTCATACTCCTTTATTCTGTGGTGTAGTAGAAAGAGCAATGAACTCAGAGATTATATTTAAATATGGGAAGGAATGTGGGATAAGCATTTATAAATCACCTACTATGTGCCAGAAAAGCTAAGTGCTTTTCATAAGTTTCATCTCATTTGATCTTCACAACAATTGCATGAAGTAGGTGTTATTATCCCCATTTTACAGAAGAAGTAAGTAACTTTGCACCAGAAATGGTTGTGTTTTATAAAAGTACCTTTTTCTTCAGGAAATGATAAATCACTGATGCACCATTCTGGGGCTGGATATGGCAAAGATTTCCCAGATGGAATTCCCATGAAGATATCCCACAAAGTGCTAGGAACAATGTGTGTGGCTTTGATGAGTCACCTTCCACTAGAAGTTTCATTTGACTTCATGGCTCTTAAACAAATCAGTTGTTCCACATCATTTTAGTGGTGATTTAAATACTTATGGGGCTTAGAGCAGGGATGAGGGAAAAGCCAAAAAAAAAAAAAATTGTTTGATACTCGTGGGAAAACTTACTGAAACTGGGCGGGAAGAAAATGGAAGGACTGAGTGGCTCACTGTGAATGGGACCCAGGGACTTGGGTCTCCACTGTGATTATATGACATTGGGGCCAGATGTCTAGGCCACCAAACTAGAGACAGAGCCTACGTGGCTGCCCAAAAACAGCTTTGTATGTGAGAAACATGAATAACTATTGACAGGAGCTGTCCACAGCTGAAGTTCTTTCAAAGTGTTCAGGTGAGTGGGGAACTCAATATCAAGGATGATACGATTTATCAGGGCAACTGAGAGTTTGGGATTAGACTGAAATGGCTGGGAGATGGTACTGATAAACTGCTATTGAAATTCAGAGAAACAGAGAGAAATAATGATTTGTATATCTAACTTTCCAAGCTTAACTTCTATCCTGGTTTTCAGACTCACATCTCTGACTGATAATAGGACATTGTGAAATAGATATATTCAATTATTGTTCTATAAGGAATATCAGCTGGATGATTTTAGAGAGTCTTGGAGAAACTTACATGAACTGATGCTAAGTGAAATGAGCAGAACCAGGAGATCATTGTACATGACAACAGTAAGATTATATGATGATCAATGCTGATGGACGTGACTCTTTCCAACAATGAGATGATTCAGACCAGTAAAATGATCTTGTGATGAAGAGAGCCATCTACACCAGAGAGAGGCCTGTGGGAACTGAGTTGGAATCACAACACAGTATTTTTACTCTTCTTGTTGTTGTTTGCTAGTACTTTGTTTTCTTTCTCATTTTTTCCTTTTTTGATCTGATTTTTCTTGTGCAGCAAGATAATTGTATAAATATGTATACATAAAAAAGAAGTAGATTCAGAAAAGGTGAGATAAAGATAAAAATATTTTTTAAAAAACCCCTAAATACTCCCAAAACTGTTTTGGAACTTCTCTCTATATATTATTTCATTTAGTGATCTCATCAA